>NW_028141976.1:14813814-15376314 GCF_025532165.1 Camponotus vicinus | reverse complement strand
TAACCTTTTTTGTAGAGTTTCTCAGCGGCTATATTTTTTGCTTAAAATTTTTTTCTCAAATCAATATTTTCGGAGATAAAAAGCATTAAAATTGTGAAATTCTTTTGTTAATAACTTTTTAATAAACAACGACCGCCAGCTAAAACCTTCAGAATATTAATTAGAGATATGACCTTGACAACATATGTCAATGACATGATTTGTGCGAAGGTGGGCCCTTTTTATGCATAATTACCATTTCTAATTTAAATTATCGCCAGTATTAATTTAATCCAGAGTACTCTATAGGGGTTATATTGTTCATATCACTTTTTATAGAAATTTTGTGCATATAATTGAAAAAGACAAACATATGCAATAGAACATATGTAATCGAAGCATATGTAATAGAAAAGTACAGAAATATAATTATGATGGTGTTCAAAACATTTTTTAAATGAAAATATTCATATTAGCATTTTTGTAATATTTCTGTTTATAGGACACATAGAACACAACTATAGATATTTTTCTTAATGAGACTAAAGCTATTGATTAAGTCTATTAACATTGACTCAATAGTTATTGAAATATGATAATCGATGATACTTCTAAATGAGCAACTCGCATATAAGTTGCTGCGAGTGACTTTATTAATGTGTTTCATGATTTTTCAGTTCTTATGTTTGTTACTTTTGAAAACATTTTAATGACAGTATGTGTAAAATATGCTGCAAAATATTGTTCAACATAGTAAATTAATATCGAGAATATTGAAACAATAAAAATAATGAAATGCATATAATTTTACTAAGTTGATTATTATTTTCAAAAATATTTGGATAACAAGACATTTATTTTTTATTTTAAAAAATTTCATATCATATTTGTTTAGGGAATGCATTGTATAAAATGTACAAATCAAAATTATTACTCAATTACTATAATATTTAATATCAATTAACTAAATAATAATATAATAGTTAGTATCAATTAACTAAATAATAATATAATAGTTAATACCAATTAATAGTTAATATCAATTTATAATAGTTAATATCAATTACTATAATAGTTAATATCTTGAGTAATGAATTTCTTTTCATGTGTCATAATAAAGCCACAATGACGAACGTCAAACCAGAACTTCTCTCAAACCAGATCAATCAATGTCTCGAAATAAGTGCGAGGTAAAATAATATTTTATATTATTGTTTCTCTTTTTTATGTTATTGTTTTTTAATATAATTTTTTTAACCTGGACTTTTTACAATATTACTTCTTACAATATTAAAGTATATGCACAAATCATAAAAATGAGTCTATCTGAAAATTTATAAAATTTATAAAATTCTTTAAAAATTGCACTTTCAAAAGAATTTTTTACAAATGTATTTGTGGAAATTACATTTTAATTTAATCTTTATTATAAATACTTTTGTCGACATATAACTAAATATAGATACTGTTATATATGTAACTAAAGAAAGAATATTTTTCTCGTGTTCTATTCGTCGAATTTAATAATCACAATTCGTTATATATATTTTTATATTTTATGAAAAGATTATAGAAGTCTATAGAATATTATTTTAATAGAAAAATGTGTGTGTTTTAGCATGAGGAAAATTATCTCATTAAGAATACGGAATGTGTTCTTGTATCATGATTTCATATATAATTTGACAGCTGCAGGACGAAAACAAAAAGAAAATATAAACTTTTTACACTCTTTTATGGATAAGGTAAATGTTATGAATATTAATAACAAATTAGTTTTAACTTATACTTTATACTTACTCATAATTTATTATTTCACAGTTAATACAACAGCACCTAATAAATGCACAGAATAGTAACATTAATAATGATAAGACTCGTAAGTTTTGTCTATGGACGTACTATATGGACGTAGTATATAGACTCCGCATGCCCTTTTTTGTCTATCTAATTGAGTGAAGCCAACATCTAGAAAGAGAGCGAGAATAGAGAGCTTTTTCGTCTCTCTCTTTCTTTTTGTTTTTTTTTTTGCAATTCGTCTGCGCAGAAAGAGACAAAGTCTGAACAGAAAGGTTAGATCATCTGTTTCTTTCTATATGTTGGCTTCACTTTTTTGGCCATATGCGGAGTCCTTGTATACTACGTCTATGGTTTTGTCTATATTTTATTTGTATGTTTTCATTGTTGTTACGATGCAAGATTGTAAATGATTTTTTTCAGCAAAATAATATTTTTCAAAAGCTTAAAACTTTATTAAAGTGCTTGCTTTCATTGTTAAAACACTATTATAATGTCTAATTTTAATCAATGCTAAAGATATTTTTCTTTTTCTACGTTTATTTTTAATATTAATTTTCAAAATATCTAATTTTTCTTTTATATATACATGGCGTCCCAGAACACTACATACAAGCGCTTGTGAGGAGGTACAGACCAGTAAATTGAACAGAAAAGTCTTGTACCATTTTACAATTTTCGCAATAATAACAGAAATATTAAATATTAAAATCGGACATACGAAAGAAGCGCTCAGCCGCTCGAGCGCTTGTTTGTAGTGTATATATATATATAATATACTATTATTATATATTCTTATGCTATGAGAAAATAATTAACATATATACACACATGCACAAAATTTTATACTTTTTCTTTCATTTTATTTAGATAAAACACTTCTCGATACATTAATAGAAATGTTTGATAACGAGAAATGCCCGCAAGAAGTAATACGGGAGAATTTAATTACTATAATACTAGCGGTATGTAAAATATCTCTATATAATTTTTACATAATTATGTTTGTATATAAACAAATATTTATTATATTATATATAAAAAGTTAAAAAAGAATTAGTCTAATAAGAGCTAAGCACAATAAATAAATGCATTTATATTGTGTAAATATTCTTTTTGATAATAACGTTTCGATGCATTTGTATCGTATCTCTCTTCAGCATATAAAAATAAATAATATACTGCTACAATGTAGCTAATATTATCTAATAAGCATAATAAAGAGATAAAAATCGATTACAAATAGTAATAATTAATAACACGGATTACTTTACATTTTTTAACATACCATTTCGTTACATTTTTTTCGGAACAATTTAGATTTGGTCCGTGATTGGAAAATATTTTTATTTTACACTGATATGAACAAGTTACATGCCATCATTAAACTACATAAGGACTCTTTTTCTCAGCAAAAAATAAATCAAATAAAAATATAGTATATAAAATTTCATGTAAAGATTGTGATGCATCATATGTTGGTCAGTTAAATAGATAAAATATTAAAATTACGCATTTATGAAGATTGTATTCATATTAATAACGACACTTTACAATATTCTGTGATAGTCAAAGAGCATTGAATTACTTCTTTTTTTTAATTACAGTTGAATAGGATAACGTTGAAGTTTTGGATATAATAATTATTTTAAGTAAAAATTATTATAAGATCTGTTGTTTATTAAGCATCAGAAAAATAGAATCAATCGACATATAATACCGAATGTCTTTACCATGTATGCTGGATTATTGGAAAATTAATGTTAAACGAAAATTTAAGTGTCCCTATGTGTTTATTTTTCTCCCATCGGAAGAATTGAATTATTATTAAAGTGAAATTTTGCATAATTTAATTGCATTTATTTACTACGCTTTCTTCTCATTAGTTTTATTCTCCTTTCCGATTTTTTTATATTCAATATATATAGGTATATATATATATATATATATATATATATATATATATGTTTTTAGTTGTTTATTATCAACGAATCATTTAAATTAACATATAAAAAATTGTTATTTATTAGGGGTCGGATACAACGGCAATAACATTAAATTTTGCTATCTTTATGCTGGCCTTGCATCCACATATACAAGTAAGTATTTATTAAATTTATTCGAAATAATACAATTAATTATACAATTAATACAATTAATTCGGTATAATAAACGAAGTAAATGCAAATAATACAATTTTCAACGACGAATATAAAAAAATTTTTCTAGTAATAATCAAAGAAAGTTCTTTCTCAATAAATTCTATTATTTACACAAATAATAATTCGCTCAGAATCTCTTTTGGCATATTATATAAATTATAAAATAATTTCTAATGATGTTAATAAGATTAAATTACTATATTAAATTACCATACTTTGTTCAAATTGTAACTTAAATTTGGTTAGTATAAACATTTTTTTCAAAGTATGTTTATAACAGTTCAGCAAACAAGAAATATGTATAATATATGTTATAATCTCATTACAAAATTTGCTTAAATAAAAATTTTGTGTGTAATGTTTCTATTAAATTAAGAATTTTAATGCAGCATAAAATGCTATTATCTGCATTTCAATACCAAACTGATAAAAATTCGTAAATATAATAAATAAGATTACATCTCTCTTATATATTGTACATGTTTATATTTATATAATTAAATATCTTATTTAATTTTATAATAGAATAAAGTATATGAAGAAATTAAAGAAATTTGTGGAACTGATCCTGTTAAATATGAAGATTCACATTACATGGAATACTTAGATTGTGTAATAAAAGAAACAATGAGACTATTTCCAGCTGTTCCATTAATTGGGCGGTCTTTAACTAAGGACGTAAAAATTGGTATGTTTTCAAATATTAAAATTCTATTACTTTATATGTGTGTTAGAATACATATAATCATTATATAGCTTAAGCACGAAAAACCATAATTTTTAAAGAATAATTACAAATATATTTTATTATTTAAAAATTATATTATATTATGTGCTCATTTTGTTTTTATATATAAACTACTTTTATATGTTGCCTTATATATACCATACATATATAAATATTATTTTTTATATCTTTTTTTAACGTTTAAGTATAAAGAGATATATGTTTTAGGAGACACTATTTTGCCAAAAGGCACGGAAGTTATATTGGGGATAATAGCTCTCCATCGAAATGAAAAGTTCTGGCAAAATGCACTAACATTTGATCCAGATAGATTTTTGCCAGACAAAATAGAAATATCACAGAAACATTACATGCCATTTAGTTATGGCGTAAGAAATTGTATAGGTGAGCAATAAATCACAAGATATTAAGATCAAATTTATTTATAATTAACTAACAAGTTTTTGCAGGTGGAGGTTTTGCTTTGTTATCGATGAAAATTCTACTAGCAACATTAATACGCAATTTCACATTTGAAGCGGATTCTAATATTAAAATCAATGAAATAAAATTGAACATGAATGTTGCTTTATCTAGCGTGAAACCTTTAAGCGTTAAATTAAAAACACGAGGTCCACACTAGTAAAATAGTATAAAAAGAAATATATTATGTAATAATTATGTAACAATATACATTTAATTAATGTATACATACATACACACACATATATATTATAATATAGTACATACAATAAAAAAGATATTCATTATATTAGATTGTAGTATTTGAATTTTCTGCGCATTATAAAAAGTTTTGTAATAGTATTCAATAGATTATAATTAAAATTTTGATTTTAGTAATTAATATTTTTTTGTCATATTTAAAAAAGATGTACACATATATATATATATATATATATATATAAGAAAAAATGCAATTGTTAATCGCAAATTACATTTTTTTTTCGAAACAATTATGTGTTTTCTTTACACCAATTGATTCCTCTCATTATTTTGTACATAAAAGTATTAAGGTAAGATAATCGAAAAATGAATATTTTACTAGATATTTTATGGTTTATGTAAAATTAAGAAATTATTTCAAGCCTTATAACTCGAAAAGTACTTGATGAAAAAAATACTTTATTATAGTGTTTTGGAAAGCTCTCGACATAAGCTATAAGAATATGCAATAAAAAATAGGTGGTTCCATTTAAGAAATTAAAGGTGTCCTTGACCTCACCTTAACGATGCCATCCAAGGTCAAACCAATGACACCATCTTATGTTCCCCTCAAAACCATACAATTTTTGTCGAAAATGTTTTTCTCTAAAATGCTTAGTTTTAGAAAGAAAAGGGGTGTACGGGTGGTCTGTATATACAGGGTGACCCATTTTAACTTAGGCAGCCAAATAACTCGAAAAATAAGCAAGATAGAGAAAAATGTTTTAGACAAAAGTTGTATGGTTTCGAGGGGGCCATAAGATGGTATCATTGGTTTGACCTTGAAGAGTCATTTGAAGGTCACGTGAAGGTCACTTCAATTTTTTTAAATGGAACATCCTATATATTTTTGTACATTCTTGTAGCTCATCTCGAGAGCTTTCCAAAACACTATAATTAAGTACATTTTCGTTAAGTACTTTTTGAGTTATGAGGCTTGAAATAATTTCTTAATTTTACATAAACCGTAAAATATCTTGTAAAATATTCATTTTTCGATTACCGTACCTTAATAGTTTTATGTACAAAATAATGAGAGGAATCAATTGGTGTAAAGAAAACACATAGTTGTTTCGAAGAAAAAATATGTAATTTGCAATTAACAATTCCATATTTTTTCTTAAAAACAACTATGTGTTTTCTTTACACCAATTGATTCCTCTCATTATTTTGTACATAAAAATATTAAGGTAAGATAATCGAAAAATGAATATTTTACAAGATATTTTACGGTTTATGTAAAATTAAGAAATTATTTCAAGCATCATAACTCAAAAAGTACTTAACGGAAAGGTACTTAATTATAGTGTTTTGGAAAGCTCTCGAAATAAGCTACAAGAATGTACAAAAATATATAGGGTATTCCATTTAAAAAAATTGAAGTGACCTTCACGTGACCTTCAAATGACTCTTCAAGGTCAAACCAATGATACCATCTTATGGCCCCCTCGAAACCATACAACTTTTGTCTAAAACATTTTTCTCTATCTTGCTTATTTTTCGAGTTATTTGGCTGCCTAAGTTAAAATGGGTCACCCTGTATATACAGGGTGTCCTAGACCACCCGTACACCCCTTTTCTTTCTAAAACTAAGCATTTTAGAGAAAAACATTTTCGACAAAAATTGTATGATTTTGAGGGGAACATAAGATGGTGTCATTGGTTTGACCTTGGATGGCATATATATATATATATATATATATATATATATATATATATATATATATATATATACAGGGTGAGTTTTATTTTCTGTGTCAAACTTTTTATCATACGAGAGATTATCGACTGCAATTATAATAAATTAATCGGTACACAGATGTCAGTTATTTGAATCGACCGTATCGATCCATATATAATATGTACAAGTTAAAAGGTGAATCAAATTATGTGGTATGGATTTATTATTATTAGAGCTACGTATTATTATTATTATTATTATTATTATTATTATTATTATTATTATTATTATTATTATTATTAAATATATATATATATACATATTAATATATTTTTTATTATTATTATTAAAGCTACGTATACATATTCGATATATTAAAGCAGTAGAAATACATATTTAAAAATTCAGTTTTCAAATTTAACACTTTAACTTTTTATGTAAAACTTTATTTCAAAATCCGCATTTATTTTTATGATTCATAAATTGTTATTATTGATTTATACGTTAAAAGTATGCAGCAAAAAAATGTTCTTCCTTCTTAAAGTAAAATTACACAATTGTTCCATAAGAAATACATTCTTAGCGCCAAGTTCTTTTAATTAAAATTTTTTTTACTTTTTTGTTTTATATTAATTTTCAGTTTTCAATTTTTAAATAAATTTTTAATTTCTTAATATTATTATTTTTGAAAATTAAAACAACTATTTTGTATAACAATGTTTTCAATTAAAATATTTCTATTTAACTTGTACAAGTTTTCTTCCTTGTACTTCTATTTATCTTGTACAAATTTTTATTCTTAGTTGTCGCAATTTTTTTATATCACTACTTTTGTAGACAATATGACAGTTGGATACAATTAGTGCATGAACTTGGCGCCCTTTTTTTACCTTTTTTTAAAAAGGTAAGTTTTTGGGAATTATATCACTTCTTTTTTTAGTCTAATTTGTGTGCTAAGAGATATTATATTAAAAAAAAAAATATATATATATATATATATATACATACATATACAGGGTGAATTTTCAATGGTTGTGTCAATCTTTTTATCATACGGGAGATTACCGATCGCAATTTTAATAAATTAATTGATACATAGATGTCAGTTAATTGAATCGACCGTATCGAAGGCCGAAATATAATGTGTACAATTAAAGCAAGTTAAAAGCTGAAATTATGTAGTGTGGATTTATTATTATTATTAAAGCTACGTATACATATTTAATATATTAAAGCAGTAATAATACATATTTAAAAATTCATTTCAAATTTAACACTTTAACGTTTCATGTAAAACTTTATTTCAAATTCCGCATTTATTTTTATGATAAAAATTTTTATTATTGTTATACGTTAAAGGTATGTAGTATTTCTGCCTTCTTGAAATAAAATCACGCAATTGTTCCACAAGAAATACATTTTTATAAAACAATTGCGTAATTTTATTTTAAGGAAGAAAATTTTTTGCAGCATGTTTTTAGCATATAATACAATAAAAATTTATCATAAAAATAAATGCGGAATTTGAAATAAAGTTTTACATAAAACATTAAAGTGTTAAATTTGAATTGAATTTTTAAATATGTATTTCTTCCGCTTTAATATATCGAATATATATAATAATAAATCCCTTGTGTTTTGATCATAGTAAAATAATAATAATAATAATAATAATAATAATAATAATAATAATAATATAATAATAATAATAATAATAATAATAATAAATATAATAACATATATATTTAATAATAATTATAATAATAATAATAATAATAATAATAATAATAATAATAATAATAAATGCATAGCTTTAATAATAATAATAAATCCACATTACATAATTTCAGCTTTTAACTTGCTTCAATTGTACACATTATATTTCGGCCTTCGATTCGGTCCATTCAATTAACTGACATCTATGTATCAATCAATTTATTAAAATTGCTATCGGTAATCTCCCGTATGATAAAAAGATTGACACAACCATTAAAATTCACCCTGTATATATATATATATATATATATATATATATATATATATGTATATTTTTTTAAATATATAAGCAAATTATATAAAAATATATATAGAATAAGTATATATATTATATATTATATATATATATATATATATATATATATATATATAATTATATTATATATATTTATATTTAGCTTGTAAAATAGATATATTTATTTACTTTGCGCTCCAATTATCATACCTTACTGGCTCTTGCGAATTTTTAATTAATAATTTTATTATTTATTATTTAACTTGCCCTTTATTATTTATCACTACTCAAAATGCGGTTAATAATACATGTCACTAATGACACATATGACACATGTCATTAATATCGCAAATATCGCAAAGCGTCATTAGCGCAATCTTCCGTCGAGAGTAGGAAATGTACGTTTTCTCTTTCTATGTGTTGTGTACATGTGCGTTGATGACGATGATGATGATGATAAAGACATTTCTTAATTGAAAATTTTCATATTTCGATTTTGCGTTATGATATTTCCGTTTATAGATCATGCAGCACAAAAATAAAGATACTTTCTTTATACAATTCAAACCCGCTCTATCGATTAAGGCTAGTAAGAATTCGATCCGTTCAGCCGTTATTGAAATCTGAGTTACTCTCAACTGTCCGACTCGCGTATAGATACACGGAGTGCCGCGCTAATGCTTCGCATGAACTTGGCGCGAGACACTACCGTGTCTCTTGATAAATACAATATGTGGTAAGGCCAAGTATTTTTATTTATTATAAAACATGTGTGTATACTATATTTGTTATCATAAAAAGAAATCAAAAACTTTGTAAGAGATAAAGAAAGAGACACACAAATTACATATTAAATATAATATAGTATAATTTGTATTATTTTATTATTTGTGAATTAAATAATATATTAAATCCTGTTGATTTAATGATAAAATTTCATAGAGTATAAAATATAAAAAAAAATTGTGTAATAAAATTCGACAACAGCAGAATTAGATTTATTTTAGTGCGTGCGACATATGTAATCGAAACATATGTAATAGAAAAGAACGGAAAAGTAATTATCATCTGTCTAAAACATTTCTTAAATGAAAATATTCACAAATATTTGGAATTTTGCATCTATTTCCCTATCTTTAATTGTAATATTTCTGTTTATAGACACGTAGAACACAACTACAGATACTTTCCTTAATGAAACCCAAGCTATTGATTAAGTCTATTAAGATTGATATTGAATAGTTATTGAAATAGTTATTGAAATCTGATAATCGATGATACTTCTAAATGAGCAACTCGCATATACGTAGATACATAGATACGAGACTAATCTTGTCGTTGCTGCGAGTGACTTTATTATCGTGTCTTTTGATTTTTCAGTTCTTATGTTTGTTACTTTTGAAAACATTTTAATGACAATATGTGTAATATACGCTGCAAAATATTGTTCGACGTTCGACATTCGACATAAATTAATATCGAGAATATTGAAACAATAAAAATAATAAAATGCATATAATTTTACCAAGTTGATTATTATTTTCAAAAATATTTAGATAACAAAACATTTATTTTTTATTTTATAATTTCATATCATATTTATTTAGCAAATGCATTGAATAAAATGTACAAATCAATATTATTATTCAATTACTATAATAGTTAATATCTTGAGTAATGAATTTCTTTTCATGTATCATTATGAAGCCACAATGATGAACGTCAAACCTGAACTCTTATCAAATCAGATCAATCAATGTCTCGAAATAAGTGCGAGGTAAAATAATATTTTATATTATTGTTTCTCTCTTTTACATTATTGTTTTTTAAAGTAATTTTTTTTACTTGACTTCTTACAATATTAAAATATGCACAAATCGTAAAAATAAGTCTATCTGAAAATAATTTATAAAATTCTTTAAAAAATTGCACTTTCAAAAGAATTTTTACAAGGGTTTGTAGAAATTATATTTTAAATTAAATCTTTATTATAAATAATTTTGTTGACATATATAACCAGGAAAACAATATTTTTCTTTTGCTCTATTTGTGGAATTAAATTAATTAAATATATTTTTATAGTTTATAATATAGAATATTATTTTAATAGAAAGATGTGTGTGTTTTAGCATGAGGAAAATTTTCACATTAAGATTACGGAATGTGTTCTTGTATCCTGATTTCATATTTAATCTGACAGCTGCAGGACGAAAACAAAAAGAAAATATAAACATTTTATACTCTTTTATGGATAAGGTAAATATTATGAATATTAATAAGGAATTAATTTTAACTTATACTTTATACTTACTCATAAATTATTATTTCACAGTTAATACAACAGCATTTAATAAATGCAGAGAATAGCAACAATGAAAATGAAACAACTCGTAAGTTTTGTCTATATTTTATTTGTATATTTTCATTGTTATTATGATGCAAGATTTGTAAATAATATATTTTTCAGCAAAATAATATTTTTCAAAAGCTTAAAATGCTGTTAAAGTGCTTGCTTTCATTGTTAAAATACTATTATAATGTCTAATTTTAATCAATGCTAAAAATATTTTTCTTTTCTTCTATTATTTCTTTATTTTTAATATTAATTTTTAGAATATCTAATTTTTCTTATATATATGTTATTGTATATTATTATATATTTATGCTATTAGAAAACTTGAGAAAATAATTAACATGTATCCACACATGCACAAAATTTTACATTTTTTCTTTTATAATATAAATAAAACACTTCTCGATGTACTAATAAAAATGTCTAACGGGAAATTTCGGCAAGAAACAATACGGGAGAATTTACTTACGATGATATTAGCGGTATGTAAAATATCTCTATATAATTTTTACATAATGTTTGTATATAAACAAACATTTATTATATTATATATAAAAATTAGAAAAGAATTGTACGTGTGTGTGTGTGTGTGTGTGTGTGTGTGTGTGTGTGTGTGTGTGTGTGTACATATAAACATATTCATATATATAATATTTGTATATATATAAATGCACTTAAATTGTGCAAAAAGACCCCGCACATTTTATATTAAAAAAGTGGCTTCGGTCAAATTGGCTAAAATTGAAATATGTTGTAGTTTAGGTGATGCTGATCAAAAGTTTCCTGAGGTAAAAAGTCTAAAAATCAAAAGTATAAAAGATGATTTGAAATGGATAGTATTGAAGTTTAAAAAACGTCTGTTTTTGAATACATAAATTAAATTAATATACAGGGTGTTGAAAAAAAAAGGATAATTTAATATGTTTATGTTAGTATGTTTATGTTAATATTTTTTATGTTAGTTAATAATTTAATTTGTAATTTATTTGTAATTATTTGTAATGTGTTTTTTATGTAATTGCAAATTAATTGTAATTTACGTTGTATATATTATAATTATGTGTAATATATATTTTATATATGTATTATATTCTCTGTTTGGAAACTCTGTATTAAAAGGAAATTAAACTAAAATTAAAAAAAAATTTTCCTCTTCAATATATCTCCACCTTAACGAAGGCATTTGCCGGGTATGAAGGTTTCAGTACTCTCATGAACCTGAGAACTATGCCGGCGGTAACATATGCCAATATTCATATAGACTATTCTTACTCTCTAAAAGTGAATCAGTGTATTATCACTGTAATCAGTGCTGTACTTATAACTGCTTGTAATCAGTGAGTATTTACTGTTTTTCAGTGATAATATACTATATACTACTTTCACTAGCGTGAAGCAGTGTATTATCACTGAAAAACAGTAAATACTCACTGATTACAAGCAGTTATAAGTACAGTACTGATTACAGTGATAATACACTGATTCACTTTTAGAGAGTATATTTAAAATCATTTTAAGTATGATCTTAGATCGCGTCTTAAGATTCCATACAGTTATTAAAATAGTTATGTAACAATTTCCAACTTATTTAAAACACTGACTGAATGAATTAATTATTTTAGAAATAATTAATTAAATAATCTATAAATTAATATTTTTCTATAATTTAATATTCCGTGTGTATATTATATAATGCATAGAATATTTCGGCAACAAATTACCCATAACATGTTCAGCCTTGATGATAAACAGTAACGCGTTATTGTTTACATATATCATTGTCATGGGTGTGGGTGTGGGTGTGGGTGTGGGTGTGTGTGTGTGGGGGTGTGTGTGTGTGTGTGTGTGTGTGTGTGTGTGTGTGTGTGTGTGTGTGTGTGTGTGTGTGTAGAAAGAAAGAGAGAAAGAACCACAAAATTTTATTTAAAAAGGTTGTACTAATATTACTGTGCATTATTTGAAACCCTATAACTTTTATAGGAAACATTTTTGTCTGCCGTTCTCGGTTTTCGAGATATTCGGCTGATACGGGTGGTCTGACACACCCTGTATATATATATATATATATATATATATATATATATTTATTTATTTATTTATTTATTTATTTATTTATTTATTTATTCATATAATAAAAACAATTTTGAAAAATAAAATAATGAAAATAATAGGCTCAACATAATAATAAATTACTAAGGGGTAAAAAGGCAAATAAAAATCAAAAGATACGCGGTTATTAGTGCGCAAATTTAGATATATAGTATAAAATATTTACTTAAATTTACTTAAAGCGTAATATATAACATTCTTTTAAATTTTATTACAATTTTTGCTGCCTTTTGTCGCTTAGTAATTTTGAAAGAAGCTCTTAAAATATATTAAATTCATGTTTCTTTTTTCTTCAATTCAAGCGGCTTAAATTGAAAATATTATTAAACATTTTTGTAACATTCTGTTATAGAAACGGAAAATTGCAAAAATTGGAGGAAACACTTTCGTTCACAAGACAAGGAATATTATAAAGTACACATTATCGGATGAATTGTGCCGCAAATTATCATGGACAGGCCAAAAAGGATCAACGGCAATTAAGGACACAAGTTTTGTCACAGTTATTATGGGTAATTATTATTTCTTTAAGATATATTTTTATTTCTCCTTTTTATGTAATATTGCTTAAAAATAGTTGCACCTTTAATGTATTCGAACATAAGTATTCGAGATAGTATCTAACATATGCTTAGATGTAACGTGCACTTTTAACTTTAAATTTTTCTTCAGAATTATTAATAAGATCTTACTTCAAATTTCGTTCAAATATTCTTCTACACTTTATACTCTTTCCAATTTTTTACGGATCAAAATTTTTATATTCTTTCCAAAAGTTACAAACGTTTATAGCTATACTTTACTTCATGACTACCCTATTCTAACTATTGGAATTAAAGCACAAAATATTTTAATAATTATGTAACAAATCGTTTTTCAGCATACGTTTCGGACGATGAAAAAAGTAATATGCACGATATTAAAAAGACCATCCAAGAATGGTTACGACATGCGGGAGATCGCCTCAACTATTTAAGAAATAAGGAGAAAAAGGTTGGTAAATTATTGAAAATTCCATACGATATTATTTAAAAAACAATAGGGCTGTATAATGTTGCTGCATAACATTTTTAGTGTTGAAAATGAGAAAACATTGAAATTAATATATGTTTTTTAATATATGTAAATGTATATCATCTTATATCATATTTCACTTATATATTTAATTTTGTGTGTGTGTGTGTGTGTGTGTGTAAAACATTAAATTCTATATTGTAAAAAAAAAATATATTAATTATCTTTTGTATATTTTTTTACAGCACTATGACAACATATGAAGATTTTATTCAACAAAATGAAGATTGTGACGATGTGCGCAATGGAATGCTTGGTCATCATCGCGTATTGATGCTACTAGACTAGTTGTACCATTGAAAACTTTGTATCAACCAAAATATAATAAAGAAATGAACTTAAAATCATGAGTTGTGTTATTTATTATAGAATAAATCAATATGCAGCTATTGTACCGACCGAATTACGCACGTCTAAAAGTCGTCTTAATTGAAATGTCTGAGACGTCTTTATGACATCCTGAGTGAGACATTTAATTATATCTTGATTGGGACGTCTTGAGTGAGACGTCTTAAAACAATGCCCGATAGATATCTTAAATCGGGACATAAGACGTCTTAAAGACGTCATAAAGATGTAATTCTGATAACTTCTTAAGACGTCTTTAGAAATTTCATGACGTCTTTAAGACATCTTTAAGACGACATAATGTTGTGTGGGAAGTATCGGAAAATTTAATTCAGAATCATCCTCGTCTATCCTTCGTTCTCTATCCAATCGAAAATCTCATTTCTGAATACGCAGACTGGTAGATAAATTTTCAACACCTTTATTAACTTGACCTTCCTACCACGAAAAATCAGATGTATTACGTAATTAAATAACTTGTTGTTAATTTATTAAATTAGTGTTTCTATCCATTAGTAGGAACATGATGTTAAAGTTCACATATGATAACGTATTATATATATATATATATATATATATATATATATATATTTTTTTTTTTTTTTGAGAATTCATTATAATATTAATTATTAATATTAATAATAGATCCATTTTTTTATTAATCAATAATCTATGCATTATACTGTACATATATCACGTAATACTATGCAAATACAAATTGACATTCTTTAATAACACAGTAGAATAAGCATTATCATTTCCGCTATACGCATGCTTAGGAATGTTTATAGATCTATGTTTATTGACCTCTATTAATAAAGTCATTAACATATTAACAAGCTTATAATTGACATTGACTTAGCATTTCTGGAAAATAATTTCTATATCTCAAAAATGCCGGCAGCCTAAAAGTTAAGAAATTAATTATTGCAAAAATCAGAAAATAGTAGAGGATATTCCTTCTTAATTTGAGCCAATCTACCTTCACACTTCGGATGTGCAAAAAATTATCTCGGACACCTTACCCTGTAGTATGCGTATAGTAATGTGTGCGCGCTCCGTTGGACGCAATTATAAAATTATATTAACCTTATATTAACCTTTAGGCTGCGGTCATTTTTTCATCAAAAATAACGTGTTTTCCGAAAAATTTAACCATGTAAATGACATACACATTGCGAAGAATTTTGAGATTTGTTCAAAGCCACAAAAGTAGCTTTCCTGGCAGGCAACGGACGGTCAAATATAAAAAATGTTTATTTTCTCAAAAATACGTAAGGTTTTTGATGTCGCTGATTCTAATTCTGAACATAGATTTATGAAATTTCAAGCCTAAGAGCAGTAATGATAACATGAATAAATATAAACGTATAGACTTATGCAGAGAACTTTCTTTTAACATTATCGAGAACTAATTACGTGGATGTAGAAAGCTCCTCTTTTACTTTTGGGTCTTTTTCGTTGGTTTTCTAATTTTTTACTTCTATTATATTAATTTAATATTTATGAAATACCACTAACTTATCAACTCAAGAGTCGCATAAGTGGCTTTCCCGGAAATCTAATGTTATGCCTCTGTAGCTGCATAAGCGTATCATTTGTTTTTGTAGTACTGGTAATAAATTATTATCTATTACCCTTTGATGTCATCAAAAGGAATTTTTCTTGTTCGTTTAGTTCCAGTTTTTATGAAACGTTCTGAATATTTTAAGTGTATCGCACATATATATTGCGTGTCTCTCTGTTCTGTAATCGCGAATCGTAGCAAGTGTAACGGTAACAACAAATACCCATACTTTTCGATAAGGTAAGTAGTATCTCAATTTAATGTATCTCTATTTACTTTCTAATCTAAAAAAAGTATCTCCATTATTTCATAAATTGTAATTATGTATTTATCTATATGTTTAGGAGAGGAAGACAAAATAAAAGAAAAATATCTAGAAAATACATTAATACAAATTTGTATTATTAATTTAATGATAATGATATTTACTTCATTAATACTTTTGGGTCTTACTGCTCTATATATATTATTTTATTTTAAATAATCATCGCCTACATATAATTAAAAAGATAAATATATTAAACGGCTCAACGAGTTTTCCATTTATTGGAAGTGCCCATTATTTTCTTCGTCTGAATTCTGAAGGTAATAATAAAGAGATATTTATTCAAAAATTAACTATCACCAACATAGCATTAATTCAAAGTAACAAGAAGTTGATAATAAATTATCTTACATAATAAATCATAAAATATTTTTTAGAATTTTTGAATGTTTTTATTAAATGGACCGAATATTACTCATCTCCATTCAAGTTTTGACTAGGCAACAAATTAGTAATTGGTATATATGAACCAGACCAAATGCAGGTAAAAAGATTAGCGTTTGTTTGTTTCATTATATATTCATGAATAATTTAAATCTATATATAGAGAATCTGTTGTCTATTTCAAATAAATAATACTTTTATATTTCTTTATAATAACTCATCACTGATGTAATCAAAATAATTTTCTACAGTTAATTTTATCTCAATATAATATGTTAAATATCTAAACACAAACAGATATACATTTAAAAGTACTTGACATAACACAACTTTTGTAGGTAATCTTGCATAACAGTATGGATAAAAGTATAATGTATAAACTTTTTGAACCAGTATTAGGGAAAGGATTAGCCACAGTTTCTGGTAAGATATTTTTAATAAAATAAAATTTAAAGTTATTTATATAATTATAATTTACATATAATAAAATTACTTCTATAACTACAATTTAAATAATTTAACATAATAATAACATAATTTTAAACAATATTTTATAATATACTTATATATACTTATTACTTTGCGTTCTTTTATAATATGTTTTTATATATTTTTATTTTTATTACACCTTGACAGTAATGTAACAAATTTTAAATTATTATTAATTAAATTTCTATCAATATTTTTAGTATCAATGCTTTTTAAAATTATTTTTATGTATTATATTATATTTTCTTATTTTTACTGATTTTTGTGTATTATACAACACACACACACACACACACACACACACACACACACACACACACGTACATATATATATACATATACAGGGTGGATCATTTTAACCTTTAATGGAGAATAACTCGAAAACCAAGCCCGGGAGAGAAAAATGTTTCAAACAATAGTTGTTTGGTTTCGAGGGGGCCATAAGATGGTATCATTGGTTTGACCTTGAAGAGTTATTTGAAGGTCACATGAAGGTCACCTTCAATTTCTTAAATGGAACCTACTATTTGTCATTGCATATTCTTGTAGCTTATCTCGAGAGCTTTCCAAAACACTATAATTAAGTACCTTTTCGTTAAGTACTTTTTGAGTTATGAGGCTTGAAATAATTTCTTAATTTTACATAAACCGTAAAATATCTAGTAAAATATTCATTTTTCGATTATCTAACCTTAATACTTTTACGTACAAAATAATGAGAGGAATCAACTGGTGTAAAGAAAACACATAGTTGTTTTGAAGAAAAAATATGTAATTTGCAATTAACAATTACATATTTTTTCTTCGAGACAATTATGTTTTTTCTTTACACTAATTGATTCCTCTCATTATTTTGTACGTAAAAGTGTCAAGGTAAGATAATCGAAAGATGAATATTTTATTAGATATTTTATAGTTTATGTAAAATTAAGAAATTATTTCAAGCCTCATAGCTCGAAAAGTACTTAATGAAAAAATATTTAATTATAGTGTTTTGGAAAGCTCTTGAGATAAGCTACAAGAATATGCAATGAAAAGTAGGGAGTCCCATTTAAGAAATTGAAAGTGACCTTTACGTGACCTTCAAACGACTATTGAGGGTGTAACCAATGACACCATCTTATATTTCCCTCAAAACCATACAATTTTTGTCTAAAACGTTTTTCTCAAAAATGCTTAGTTTTTGAAAGAAAAGCGGTGGACGGGTGATCTGAAACACCCTGTATATGAATATATATACATAAAATACATACAAGTTCTCAGTATCTACATGTGCTGTTAGGGATATGTGTATTTGAATATAAAAAACTTGTATATGATACAATATTATATTTATAAAATAAAATAAAGTTTTTTCTACGTATAAATAATTTCAATTATTTAAAGAGAAAAAATTAGAAACTAAAAATTAAATATCCATAAAATGGCTTCGGAATGTCAAGGTTTGCTCACAATTTGGCGACAATTTGACGTCAAGCATTAGCAAGCTTTGCTCGTGATTTGCCATCAATTTGCTGTCAGGTTATGTCGGCAAGATTTGCTCACAATTTGTCGCCAATTTGTCGTCGAATCTTGTCAACAAGCTTTGTTCGGGTTTTGCTACCAATTTGCACTCAGGTTTTGTTAGCAAGATTTGCCAGCAAAACACGAGCGTATTGCGGACATAGTTGATGCCAATTTGCTGCCAAGTTTTGATCAAATTTGTCGTCAATTTGCTGGCAATTTGCGCGCAAATTGCTTATTGGGTATAGTTATATAGTTAGATGTGTGCTATTTCAACCTAAACTCAGACAGGTTATGGACCCAGGGCACGCAGGGTATAAAGAGAAGAAAAGTGTGTGCGTGAGTATAGTCTAATTCTTATTGCCTTTCTGAGAAGTAACGCTCTGAAGAAGCACGCCATGTCGGTTACTATCGGAACGCAAAATATCGAGAAGCTGAACGACACTAATTACGAATCATAGAAGATTCAAATAAAAAGTATACTCGTATGCAAGGAACTGTGGAAATATACGAGTGGAGTCGAAATTCGTACAACCGAAAATAGTGATGTGTGGACATCAAGAGACGAAAAAGCATTAGCATTGATTCTACTGAGTACGTCGAAGAATCAATTGAATCACATCCCCAGATAGCCAAATCTGTTAGAACAGATTTTTGTCAAACACCCATTACAAATTTTAAAGGCAGAGAGACTACAGTTTGCATAGAGGAATTGGTATATTCGATCATGTTGCCAGCATGTCAGCAGACATACAACAAAATCTGTTCACATAACTGGACAACAGATCGTCAATAGAAACCGAGCAGAACTTGTTGATATAATTGACGGCACATTGATGGCAGAAACCGAGCAGGATCTGTGCGGCGCAATTTTGACAGCAGATTGATAACAAAAACCAAGCAGGATCTGCGCAATGAAATTTGATATCAAATTGTCGGCAGAAATCGGGTAGAGCCTGCTGATGTAACTGACGGCACATTGGTGGCAGAAATCGAGCAAGATCTGCGCAACACAGTTTGATATCAGATTGGTTGCAGAAACCGAGCAGGATCTGCGCAATGAAATTTGATATCAAATTCTCGGCAGATATCAAGTAGAGCCTGCTGATATAACTGACGGCAGATTGATGGCAGAAATTTAACAGGATCTGTGAGGCGCAATTTGATAGCAAATTGATAACAAAAATCGAGCAGAATCTGCGCACACAATCTCTGATAGCAGATTAATGGCAGAAACGGAACAGAGTTTGCATGATTCGATAATTCCTTCACTTACCGCTACGTGAGCTGTACTTTCTCGTAATCTAATTTCTGTCAGAAATATATATAAAGTCGCGAATATGAAGAAAAGACTAAAAATATAGTAATTATCATTTTAATTTCTATCACTTTAATTTCTGATATCTGATACAAGCAGATGAGATTCAGAATATTAAACTGATTCGAATCAATATGATAAATGGAAAATTATTCATGTACTGCCTATTTGAGACATAAAGCAAGAATTTAATTCTAAATAAATTACATCTCCAGTTTTACAAGTTACATTTACTTTTATCATTTACTTTATTATTAATTTAATTAAATTAAATTAGTCCTTCGCTATATGAGATATAACTACGATATAACATATATTACATTAACATATATTACGATATAACATATGACATATATGTCATTTTAGAAGAAAATTGTAATTAACTTGCCGATAATCAAGCGACGCGGTAGCGTCGCGACGCCAAGTACATAAAAAACAGGTCCAAGCATTGAGTTGAGAGTCACTGTTCTCGACGCGGTGCTACCAAGTACCTTATCCGGAATTTCGCGTCAAGTAAACTTTCGGTTAAGATATTTAATAAACTAAAGCCGTAATCAAAAATCTAACGACACTTTTATGATATAATATGAATACAAGCTTTCGATTGCGACCTGTTTGAATAAAATCGGTGCAGTCAATCCTGAGAAATGACGATCGAATATCAGAATTGTGACATTTTTCGTTCTTTCTCTTCCTTTTCCAGGTTCAGACTCACGTACATATGCTCGCATGCACACACGCAAAGCGAGTTTGTCCCTCAAGCGGCGTTCATACCGCTGCGTATACGATTACTTCGATATGTACAATGCTTTAAGAGACAAAATCATATGTGTGCATGTGCGTACATACGTGTGATATGTATATGTATGTGTGTACGGACGTATGAAAGATAAATTTATTAAAGTATAGTGCGGAATAGTGTAACAAGGAAGAGAAGTGACACGTTAAGCAGTCAGGTTATTAAACACAGATTAATAATAAATAAATAAAAATGATAAAAATAAAAATAATAATAATAAATAAATAAGTAAATAAATAAAACTATAGTGCGGAACAAGGAAGAGAAGTGACATATTAAAGGTTATTACCAAGCGACGCGGTAGCGTCTCGACGCCAAGTACATTTATTATATAATAAAAACACAGACTTGTGTGTGTGACACTTAACAACAATCAAGTGGATTGTGAAAAATTTTGTAATATTCATCAAAAGGTAAAAATATTGTAAAATTTTTTTCATTAATCTGTTTAAACATAATATATTTTGACATATTATATATTAATCTTAATAAAGAGAACAGACATTTATTATTTTGTGGAATATAATTATGTAATTTATAATTATATATATATATATATGTGTGTGTGTGTGTGTCCCACACGGAACATGACATCCATTGGAGGTCCATATAACCTCCATACCTCCATGTGACCTCTATCTCCACGGTGGATGTTCAATGGATCTCTAATAGAAATCCATATTATCTCCACGGTAGATGTCATTTGTAAATTCATCATGGATGTTCATTAGACGTCGGTTATGGATGTATGATAGATGTGTACACATTTCTCTTAACATAAATCATTTTTATTAATTATTTTTCCTAGTATTGGTAAATATTATTTTTTGTTACTTTATCTTATATCTCACTAATAATTATAGTCAGTGGAAGTAAAATTTCACTGTAAAATCAGTAATCGCGCTAGTTCGTTCGTTTATCGCTATGGTGCGCTATTTTTCTCGTACTTGAGTTTTAGTCATGAGAATTATATAAAGCTTGCAAAAATGCGACAGATAAAATTAAAAGTATTACTTCGATCTAATTTCTGATACAGTTTCAATAGAGTAATTTCAGATATTAAATCGATTTTATAAGTCGGACAAGTAAATGTCCAGCCAATAAACGAAAATGATCCGTTCATTATCTATTTGTTACTCCATATAACGTACATATGACATCCATGAAAGCTCGACAAAATATCTATAATTACTCCATATAACGTATATCTGACATCCATAAGAGCTCCACAAAATATCTATAATTACTCCATATAACGTACATATGACATCCATGAACGCTTCATTCAATATCTATAATTACTCCATATAACGTACATATGACATCTATGAATACGTCTAATGGATGTCGAATGGAGGTATGAAATGCGGAACTGTGGATGTCTAGTAGATGTTTACGGGACGTTTCATGGACATCTAATGGAGGTTTCGAATCTCCATGGTAGACGTCTAGTGAACATCCATTAGAGGTTTTTGTTCCGTGTGGGGAATTTGGTTTTTCGCGATACGCAGTACATCACGCTTTACGTGTAATGGATTACGTCCGTATCATTACCAACGTGTGTAACACATTTTATCGAGGGATTTTCAACCACGGATCAATTTTTGTGAAGGTACTGTCATCATCAATTTTTTACATTTACGATACATTCAGCGTACAGTAACGGCATTTTGAACAATTTTCACAAATATTTAAATTGAGAGTGGAATAGGCCTATGGGGGAAACCACTATAAAAAAAGCGCACCATGCTATCTACCGCAAGGTGGTGTGGAAATGATAGCGCATCATTTTCTCGCCACTGAAAGGACGGGTCATTTTTCGGCGCGGTATTGCGATATATCGCACGCCACCATCATGTCTCGGAGAGCGATCCGCCCATCGCTTCGCCGCGTGCCTAGTATAAGATTACAGTGGGACGACTCTCGTCGCCGCGCGCTTCTACTCACGCAGATTGGCCGATATTCTTTATTTAATTTTTCGTTAATTATTGCGAATATCACAAAACAGTACAAGTCCTTCCTTCTTAATTTGAGCCAATCTACCTCCTTACTTCGCGTGGGTAAAAATTTCCCTGACACCCCTGTATATATATATACAGGGTGTCCCATTTTAAAGGACCCAGTCAAATATCTCAGAAACACTGCGTTAAATCGAAAAATGTTTCAAACAAAAGTTGTTTGGTTCGAAGGGGGACATAAGATGGTACCATTGGTTTGACCTTGAAGAGTCATTTGAAGGTCACATGAAGGTCACCTTGAATTTCTTAAATGGAACATCCTATATATTTTTGCATATTCTTGTAGCTTATCTCGAGAGCTTTCCAAAACACTATAATTAAGTACCTTTTCGTTAAGTACTTTTTGAGTTATGAGGCTTGAAATAATTTCTTAATTTTACATAAACCGTAAAATATCTAGTAAAATATTCATTTTTCGATTATCTTACCTTGACACTTTTACGTACAAAATAATGAGAGGAATCAATTGGTGTAAAGAAAAAACATAATTGTCTCGAAGAAAAAATATGTAATTGTTAATTGCAAATTACATATTTTTTCTTCAAAACAACTATGTGTTTTCTTTACACCAGTTGATTCCTCTCATTATTTTGTACGTAAAAGTATTAAGGTTAGATAATCGAAAAATGAATATTTTACTAGATATTTTATGGTTCATGTACAATTAAGAAATTATTTCAAGCCTCACAACTCGAAAAGTACTTAATGAAAAAATACTGAATTATAGTGTTTTGGAAAGCTCTCGATGTCAGCTACAAGAATACTAAATAAAAAATGGGGGTTTCCATTTAAGATTTTAAAGTTGACCTTCACATGACCTTCAAATGATTTTCCAAGGTCAAATCATTGTCACCATCTTATGGCCCCCTTGAAGCCACACAACTTTTGTTTGAAACATTTTTCGATTTAACGCAGTGTTTCTGAGATATTTGAGTGGGTCTTTTAAAATGGGACATCCTGTATATACAATATATATATATATATATATATATATATATATATATATATATATATATATATATGTAATTGTTAATTGCAAATTACATATTTTTTCTTAAAAACAACTATGTTTTTTCTTTACACCAATTGATTCCTCTCATTATTTTGTACATAAAAGTATTAAGGTAAGATAATCGAAAAATGAATATTTTGCAAGATATTTTATGGTTGATGGACTGTTTATGGAAAATTAAGAAATGATTTCAAGCCTCATAACTCGGAAAGTACTTAATGAAAACTAACTTAATTATAGTGTTTTGGAAAGCTCTCGAGATAAGCTACAAGAATATGCAAAAGCATATAGGGTGTCCCATTTAAAAAGTTGGAGGTGACCTTCACATAACCTTGACAACACTATTCGAGGTCATAATAATGTTGCTGTGTAATGCGCCACATAAAACCCTATAACTTTTGTATGAAACATTTTTTTTTTAAATGCGTATTTTTCGAAATATTAAGGGGTTTCCACACTTTTGCTAAACCCTGTATATCAAGTGCATATAAGTTATGCAGCAGGAAACGTATGAAAAGAGCTTCAGCTAATTTACACATTTATACGTGTAAATATAACATATTAAGATTTGCAATGTAATGTTATGCCTCTGTAGCTGCATAAGCGTATCATTTGTTTTTGTAGCACTGGTAATAAATTATCATATTTATTACCTTTTGATGTCATCAAAAACGATTTTTTTTGTTCGTTTAGTTCCAGTTTTTATGAAACGTTTTGAATATTTTAAGTATATCGCACATGTATATATACAGGGTGTTAGAAAAGTCTAGAAACGGTCAAATATCTCGAAAACGAAACGTTTTTGAGAAAAATGTTTCGAACCAAAGTTGTAGGATTTCAAAACATCTATTTACTGGTGCTATGAGTTTAACCTTGGGTGGCGTCGCGTCGCCAAGGTCAGAGCAAGGTAACCTAGAATTTTTTAAATGGAACCCCCTATTTTTTATTACTTATTCTTGTAGCTTATCTCGAGAGCTTTCCAAAACACTATAATAAAGTATTTCTTGAGTACTTTTCGAGTTATGAGGCTTGAAATAATTTCTTAATTTTACATAAACCATAAAATATCTTGTAAAATATTCATTTTTCGATTATCTTATCTTAATACTTTTATGTACAAAATAATGAGAGGAATCAATTGATGTAAAGAAAACACATAGTTGTTTTTAAGAAAAAATATGGAATTGTTAATTGCAAATTATATATTTTTTCTTCAAAACAACTATGTGTTTTCTTTACACCAGTTGATTCCTCTCATTATTTTGTACGTAAAAGTATTAAGGTAAGATAATCGAAAAATGAATATTTTACAAGATATTTTACGGTTTATGTAAAATTAAGAAATTATTTCAAGCCTCATAACTCAAAAAGTACTTAACGAAAAGGTACTTAATTATAGTGTTTTGGAAAGCTCTCGAGATAAGCTATAAGAATATGCAATGACAAATAGAAGGTTCCATTTAAGAAATTGAAGTTGACCTTCATGTGACCTTCAAATAACTCTTCAACGTCAAACCAATGATACCATCTTATGGCCCCCTCGAAACCATAAAACTTTTGTCTGAAACATTTTTCTCTAAAATGCTTTGTTTCCGAAATAATTGCGTGCGTTAATTAAAATGGCTCACCCTGTATATTACTTTTTGATGTCATAAAAAACAATTTTTTTTGTTCGTTTAGTTCCAGTTTTTATGAAACGTTTTGAATATTTTAAGTGTATCGCACATATATATTGCGTGTTTCTCTCTTCTGTAATCGCGAGTCGTAGCAAGTGTAACAACAAATACCCATACTTTTCGATAAGGTAAGTACACTGCAAATCTTAATATGTTATATTTACACGTATAAATGTGTAAATTAGCTGAAGCCCTTTTTATACGTTTCCTGCTGCATAACTTATGCACTTGATATATTTTAATTTAATACATTAAAACGTGTTAATTAATCATATTTAAATGCATTAATTTAATATATTTAAAATGTATAGGTTTCAAATTAATGGTACATTACAATAAAGTGCTTGTTTGAAATTTATAAAAATATATTTATATTTTTTACAAAGAAATACACATTATATATTTTTTCTTATTCTAAATAACCTTATCAGTTTATATCTAACTTTGGAATTAAAATTAAATGATTATTATTAGAGAAAAATAGAAAAATTAAAGTTGGAAAAATAAAATAAAATATTAAAAAAAAATAAAATGTTCATAAGATAAATTTTTTTAATAAAAGACTATAAAGTTAAAAATTTTATTTATATTTAGGTGCGTATTGAACATGCATCTTAAATAGATAATGAACGAATTATTTTCGTTTATTGGCCGAACATTTACTTGTCCGACTTATAAAATCGATTTAATATCTGAAGTTCCTCTATTGAAACTGTATCAGAAATTAAATCGAAGTGATATTTTTAATTTTATCTGTCGTCTTTTGCAAGCTTTATATAATTCTCATGACTAAAACTTAAGTACGAGAAAAATAGCGCACCGTAGCGGTAAACAAACGAACTAGCGATTACTGATTTTGCGGTGAAATTTTACTTCCACTGACTATAATTAATGAGATATAAGATAAAATAACAAAAAATAAGCGTTTCTATTAGAGTTCAATGAAATACTGATTCTTAGTGATCTTATTCATATATTTGTAAATAGAAATTAATATAGTTTTCATAATTATATATATATATATATATATATATATATATGTATATGTATGTATGTATGTATATGTATATGTATATGTATGTACATATGTATATATAGTTTTAAATTAATTTGAAATTAATAAAAATTAATTTTTATTTTGTCTATAGAAACGTGAAAAATACATTTCCTTAACTATGGTTTTAAAAGCATTTCTATAGGAACGTTTCTTATTAATGCTTTACGGTTAAAAAATGTTGGATACGTTTAAGAAACGTATATAAAACGACCGTGTGCTACCTGGGTTTATTGTTATCATACATGACAAGAATATAATATTTAATAAATTATTTGTAAATTTATTATAAGTAAACATTACTTTAAAAAATCAAAGCAATATAATTTATAATATTAATATTATTAGAAATTTATATAATAATATTATATAATAATATTATTAGAAATATTAATATATACATTAAAAATTTTACATATATGTAGTTTCAATTTGTATAATTTTGATATCTGTGTAAGTCATTAAATGTGTTAAGCTGCTGAGACGTGTAAATCAAGAACAAATGCCTCTTTATAACACGTCCCAAACATTGAATAAAGAAGTGTGTTATTTTTTTATACGTTTCCATACTCTCTAAAAGTGAATCAGTGTATTATCACTGAAAAACAGTAAATAGTCACTAATTACAGCAGTTATAAGTACAGCACTGTAAATCAGTGATATTTTATTGAAAGAATTAGTTAATAATTTTGACTGTTTCAATCAGTAATATTTCTTTCGTTATTGTCAGTAATATTAAACTACAATTCATCTCTCTATCTATTTCATATAAAATTAAAAATTTTATTTATATATATTTACTAAATATTTATTATATCAAAAATTTTATTTTATTTATATTACATGCATATTGAACTTGCTATCTTAAATAGATAACGAACGAATAATTTTCATTAAGTCGCCAGACATTTATTTGTCCGACTCATAAGATCGATTTAACATCTGAAATTAAATTGAAGTAATATTTTTAATTTTATCTGTCGCTCTTTGCAAACTTTATATAATTCTTATAACTAAAACTAAATACGAGAGAGATAGCGATCGTAGCGGTAAACGAACGAACTAGCGATTACTGGTTTTACAGTGAAATTTACTGGTTTTACAGTGAATTTTATTTTAACTGATCATAATCAGTGAGATATAAGATAAAATAACAAAAAAATAAGCGTTTCCACTGAAAATCAGTAAAATACTCACTGATTCTCAGTGAAATCTTATTTTACTGTTTAAATTAGTGATATTTTCACTGATTCACTTTTAGAGAGTACATATTCTCATTATAACACGTAAGATTCGTATAAAATTAATACATTACACATTTATATGTATTTAAATAACATGGATAAACGTGTTTTCTGGAAATTACACAAATGAAATAAGTTACATTAACACATTGAAATTTGCAGTGCATTGCGAAGAATTTTGAGATTTGTTTAAAGCCGCAAAAGTAGCTTTCCTGACAGACAACGGACGGTCAAATATAAAAAAATTTTTTATTTTCTCAAAAATACATAGTGTTTTTGATGTCGCTGATTCTAATTCTGAACATAGATTTATGAAATTTCAAGCCTAAGAGCAGTAATGATAACATGAATAAATATAAACGTATAGACTTAGAGCTGCAGAGAACTTTCTTTTAACATTATCGAGAACTAATTATGTGGCTGTAGAAAGCTCCTTTTTTACTTTAGAGTCTTTTTCGTTGGTTTTCTAATTTTTTACTTCTATGGTATTAATTTAATATTTATGAAATACCACTAATTTATCAACTCAAGAGTCACAAAAGTGGCTTTCCCGGAAGTCTAATGTCGCGCCTTTGTAGCTGCATAAGTGCATCTATTTGTATTTGTAGCACTAATAATAAATTATCGTCTATTACCCTTTGATGTCATCAAAAAGAATTTTACTTGTTCGTTTAGTTCGTTTTTGTGAAACGTTTTGAATAATTTAAGTGTATCACATATATATTGCGTGTCTCTCTTTTCTGTAATCGCGAGTCGTAGCAAGTGTGATGGTAACAACACAAATACCCATACTTTTCGATAAGTAGTATCTCTATTTAGTGTATCTCTATTTACTTTCTAATCTGAAAAAAGCATCTCCATTATTTCATAAATTGTATTTATGTATTTTTCTTTGTTATAGTCTGAAGGACTATAACTCTAGTTTAATATTAATATAGATTTTATTTAAACAAAAAAATGCAATGGAATGTTTGCGAACCGCGTAAAATCGTCACCTCAGCGAACTACGTGTGAGTTCGCCAGAAACACGAAAATGCAAAGGGTTTCGATTTTGAAACGCTTTCGCTTGCACCAAGATTTGACCGTCACGAAAAGTTCACCATGATCTTATATGATAACGTCACTAGGCGATCCCCTCCCAAATTTTAGCAAAAACGAGGAGTTAAAAACCGCCCATCGCGAGAGCGCAGCGGACAGTCGTTAACAAATATTGAACAATTGTAAGTGCGGGCTAGTCGCTAATTAATTTCACTAATTAATTTAACTTATTACTTAAAAGAATAAAGGAAGAGGTTATAGAAATAATCCGAGTCTTATATCAAATCAAGAAAATATATTTGTAGCACTGATAATAAATTATCATCTATTACCCTCTAATCAAAAAGAATTTTCCTTCCTCGTCTAGTTCCAGTTTTAGTGAACATTTTAATGAACATTTTGAATATTTCAGTATATTGCACGTATATATTGCGTCCGACTTCTATAACCGTGAGTCGCGACAATTCAAGTGTAGCAGCAAATACCTATACTCTTCGATAAAGTAAGTAGTATTTCTATTTGTTCCTTAAAGTTTTTTATATTAATTATTGTTGTTTTATTAGCGGAGTTTCTTTTTTATTAAGTATTTTAGATTAATAAAATTTTTAAATAAAGCAGATTGAAGATTTTTGTTACATATAAAATTATTATCTTTTAAAATTTTATAAAAACATTGATTATTTTAAATAACTACGAAACTTATTTAATTTTTATTTTTCCTTAAACATAGAAATTCTCGAAATAATAGCTTCCATGTTATTTGATACTTGACACTTCGAAAATAATTAATGAATTTACTTCTTAATCTGAAAGAAGCATTTCCATTATTTCATAAATTGTATTTATGTATTTATCTATATGTTTAGAAGGGGAAGACATAAAATAAAAAAAAATCTGGGAAATACATTAATACAAATTTGTATTATCAATTTAATGATAATGATATTTATTTCATTAATACTATTGGGTCTTACTGCTCTATATATATATATATATATATATTATTATATTTTAAATGATCATCGCCGACATATAATTAAAAAGATAAATATATTAAACGGCCCAAAGAGTTTTCCATTTATTGGAAGTGGTTATTATTTCTTTCGTCAGAATTATGGAGGTAATAATAAAGAGATATTTAAAAAATTAATTATTACCAACATTGCATTAATTTAAAATAATAAAGATATTAATAAATTCATAATATAAATAATATTAATATTAATAATTAAAATAAATTTTAATAAGTTAATAATCTTATATGATAAATCATAAAACATTTTTTAGAACTTTTGGATATTATTATTAAACTGACACAAGATTATTCATCTCCATTCAAGTTTTGGATAGGCAACAAATTAGTAATTGGTATATATGAACCAGATCAAATGCAGGTAAAAAGATAGCGTTTATATGTTTCATTATTATTTGTTTGTATATTCATGAATTATTTAAATCTATATATAGAGAATTTGTTGTCTATTTCAAATAAATAATACTTTTATATATCTTTATAATAACTCATCACTGATCTAATCAAAATAATTTTCTACAGTTAACTTTATCTAAATATAATATATTGTTAAATATCTAAATGACAGATATACAGATATACAGATAAACAGATATACATTTGAAATATTTAAAAGTACTTCACATAATACAACTTTTATAGGTAATCTTGCATAACAGTGTGGATAAAAGTATGCTATATAAACTTTTTGAACCTATAATAGGCAAAGGATTAGTCACAGCTCCTGGTAAGATATTTTTAGTAACATAAAATTTAAAATTATTCCTATAACTATAGTTTACACATAATAAAATTATGTAGTTTCATAACTACAATTTACATAATAACATTATATAATTTTAAAAAATCCTTTATAACATACTTATAATATAATTATTACTTGCATTCTTATATAATATATACTTATATTTTTACTTTTGTTACTTTGACTGCAATGTGACAAATTTAAAATTATTATTAATTAAATTTGTTTTCAAAGTTTTTTAATATCAATGCTTTTTAATATTATTTTTATGTATTACATGTACATATATATATATATATATATATATATACAGGGTGACCCATTTTAACTTAGGCAGCCAAATAACTCGAAAAATAAGCAAGATAGAGAAAAATGTTTTAGACAAAAGTTGTATGGTTTCGAGGGGGCCATAAGATGGTATCATTGGTTTGACCTTGAAGAGTCATTTGAAGGTCACGTGAAGGTCACTTCAATTTTTTTAAATGGAATACCCTATATATTTTTGTACATTCTTGTAGCTTATTTCGAGAGCTTTCCAAAACACTATAATTAAGTACCTTTCCGTTAAGTACTTTTTGAGTTATGATGCTTGAAATAATTTCTTAATTTTACATAAACCGTAAAATATCTTGTAAAATATTCATTTTTCGATTATCTTACCTTAATACTTTTATGTACAAAATAATGAGAGGAATCAATTGGTGTAAAGAAAACACATAGTTGTTTTTAAGAAAAAATATGGAATTGTTAATTGCAAATTACATATTTTTTCTTCGAAACAACTATGTGTTTTCTTTACACCAATTGATTCCTCTCATTATTTTGTACATAAAACTATTAAGGTAAGGTAATCGAAAAATGAATATTTTACAAGATATTTTACGGTTTATGTAAAATTAAGAAATTATTTCAAACCTCATAACTCAAAAAGTACTTAACGAAAATGTACTTAATTATAGTGTTTTGGAAAGCTCTCGAGATGAGCTACAAGAATGTACAAAAATATATAGGATGTTCCATTTAAAAAAATTGAAGTGACCTTCACGTGACCTTCAAATGACTCTTCAAGGTCAAACCAATGATACCATCTTATGGCCCCCTCGAAACCATACAACTTTTGTCTAAAACATTTTTCTCTATCTTGCTTATTTTTCGAGTTATTTGGCTGCCTAAGTTAAAATGGGTCACCCTGTATATAATATATTTTATATATAATTTTATATATACTACAGCTTCATTATGTATGTATACATGTGTGCATGTGTATAATGAAGAGATTATATATAAAATTAAAATTTTTATCAGTTATTCTATTTGTTTTTTAAGCATTTATTTTCAAAAATTTACTCATAATCAATTTTTATTTATATTATCATACCTTTAATATAACGGTAATGTTCAAAAGAAATGTTGAATGATGTATTATAAAGTGATGTATTATACTCAGTATCGAGATGAAGGGATTCTTGTAGAATTTGTACCACAAACAAGTCCATCATCCGGGTACTTGGAAGAGCCTATAGAAAATAGTTTAAATGTATTTACTTAATTAATATTAGATTTAACACACAATAGCAATATGCATTAGGGCTGTTACTTTCTACGTATATGTAAAAAAAATCTGTTATACTCTTATACTCTTAAAATATAGAATAAATAATTTAAAAATATAATATATTAATAACAAAAATGATTACTCGACATATAACTTTAAAATTAATATTTTTAGAATTATTAAAATATATTATATAGCAAAATTATCTTATTACACAATTTCTATATGTATACATATATTATGTGGAATTTAAATGATAATTTTTCTTCTTTTTTATATAATAATTTAAAGTTGGACGAATGAAACATAGTGACTTTGACATACACACACACACACACACACAAAATAAAAGAAACATAAAAATGTAAAAATATTTCAAATCGTATTATCTATGTATGTTGGAGATTTACTTGAAAATTAGCATTTTTTAAAAACTCACTTTTCTTTGTAAATAGAATCTTCGCTTAATATTCTGATTTATAAAAAAAATTACACGCTATAATGGTAAATATTTAACTTTACACAGCCCCAAATGGCTTGACCTTGACATATATTGTCAAGGTCACTGCACTGACAAGTAAAGGTACCCAACTGTCACTCGCGGATTCTAATGAAACTTTGTACAACTTGTAAAACTATGCAAAATAATAGACACGTATTTTTTTTATCTGCGGAGAAGCGATTTTAAGGGCAGAAACAACCCCTCGACAAGTAAACCTACGGAAGTGTCACTCACCGATTTGAATGAAACTTTGCACATTTGTAGAACTATGAAAAATATTTGATACGTATTTTTTTTTTATCGGCCAAGGTTCGCTCTGAAGGGTTGAAACTACCCTTTAAATGTAAAGGGTGGATTTTATGCATCAGGTGGAATAAGTTGAATGTTTCAAGAATTTAAATACTTATAGCGGGTTTCTGGGGTCGCTGAAACTGAATCTGATGTTAAAAATATGGAAATCAAAATGGCCGATCCAATATGGCCTTCAGATACATAAAAAAAGTGTTCTATTCGGCCCTGTAGGATATGGAAATATTGTAAAAAAATGTTAAATTTGAATTTTGGTGTTTCTCAAGGTTTTCGACATCGCTGATCACAAAAACCCGCTATAAGTATTTAATTTCTTGAAACATTCAACTTATTCCACCTGGTGCATAAAATACACCCTTTACATTTAAAGGGTAGTTTTAACCCTTCAGAGCGAACCTTGGCCGATAAAAGAAAATACGTATCAAATATTTTGTATAGTTCTACAAATGTGCAAAGTTTCATTCAAATCGGTGAGTGACACTTCTGTACGGTTACTTGTGAGTAACATCTAAAAGGTTTTAGGCGTCACTCGTTGTTTATTTTAAAGTTTTTCAATATGTTCATTCCTTTATAACTTTCAATATGAAAGATTTATTATTGTACATAGTGCCCAAAAATTCTGTGAACTTTATAAAGCTTCTTTTGTTTAACTTTTAACTTTTAACTTAATAAACAACGAGCGACGCCTAAAATATTTTGGATGTTATTCAGGGCAGTGACCTTGACAATATATGTCAAGGTCGAGTTATTTCGGGATGGCTGTAAAGGTAAATATTTACCATATATACAGGGTGTTTCATTTTAATCCGACCAGTCGAATATCTCGAAAACCAAGCCCGGGAGAGAAAAATATTTCAGACAAAAGTTGTTTGGTTTCGAGGGGGCCATAAGATGGTGACAATGATTTGACCTTGAACAGTCATTTGAAGGTCACATAAAGGTCACCTTAAATTTCTTAAATGGAATACCCTATATATTTTTGCACATTCTTGTAGCTGACATCGAGAGCTTTCCAAAACACTATAATTAAGTACCTTTTCGTTAAGTACTTTTTGAGTTATGAGGCTTGAAATAATTTCTTAATTCTACATAAACCGTAAAATATCTAGTAAAATATTCATTTTTCGATTATCTTACCTTAATACTTTTACGTACAAAATAATGAGAGGAATCAATTGGTGTAAAAAAAACACATAGTTGTTTTGAAGAAAAAATATGTAATTTGCAATTAACAATTCCATATTTTTTCTTAAAAACAACTATGTGTTTTTTTACACCAATTGATTCCTCTCATTATTTTGTACATAAAAGTATTAAGGTAAGATAATCGAAAAGTGAATATTTTACAAGATATTTTACGGTTTATGTAAAATTAAGAAATTATTTCAACCCTCATAACTCAAAAAGTACTTAACGAAAAGGTACTTAATGATAGTGTTTTGGAAAGCTCTCGAGATAAGCTACAAGAGTGTGCAAAAATATATAGGGTGTTCCATTTAAAAAAATTGAAGTGACCTTCACGTGACCTTCAAATGACTCTTCAAGGTCAAACCAATGATACCATCTTATGGCCCTATCGAAACCAAACAACTTTTGTCTGAAATATTTTTCTCTCCCGGGCTTGGTTTTCGAGATATTCGACTGGTCGGATTAAAATGAAACACCCTGTATATATATATATATATATATATATATATATATATATATATCCATCATATTGTTTGCTAGTGAGCAAGTTTTGCGCTAAAGAATGCTTAAAATAACCTGATTGGTGACATATAATCCAAGAAATGCGACAATAGTCTCATTTAACAAAGAGGATAACGGCCAAAGTGGATTTTCATAATAAGAACATTCCTGTATTATTTTATGGGCCATGAAACGGGCAATTTTGATTTTAGTCGCAAAACAATCTACATTGTCATTGTAGATAATATCTGCTTCTCTGAAAATAAAAAAGAATGTTTTATATAATGTTTATTTCTGTTGTATAATAACACATAAAAAATATTGTATTTCCAAATTTATAATTAAATGATTCTATTAAATTAATATATTAATTATATATTATTATTAATGTTTTATTTATAAATGCTCATTACGAAGTAATGCAATATATTGAAAGCGAGTACCGCACTATATATATATATATATATATATATATATATATAACTTTTTTAAATTTTGATTGATAAAAGTGAAAACCTTAATACATATAATACTTATACCTATTCTTATAACTTAATATAATTATTTAATTTACAATTTTATATTTTAATTTGTAATTTTCAATTTTAAGATTATAAAATATATATATTTTAATATTATTCTTCATATAAGTTGATGTACATTGAAGATATAGGTTGTCCAGAAAGTTATTATGGTTTTTAACATTCAAGTTCAAATACGCATATTTTAGCAAGTGAATTTTATTAATTGAAAAGAGAACTATTGAAATTTAAATATTTTTGCCAACGAGAAACAATATTTATTTATTCCTGTAGCATAAAATTCAGATTTCTAGAAGCGACAAACTCTTCGAAGGCGTTTTTGACAGTAGCTTTATTGTTAAAGGTTTTCCCCTGCAAGAAATTGTCGAAATGTTTAAAGAAGTGATGGTCAGTTGGTGAGAAGACCGGCGAATACGATGGGTGAGACAGAGTTTCATGGAGCTTCATAGCTCAATTGATTAATGCAGCGTCGGTTGTACGGCGTGTAGTCGAACATTGTCGTGTAGAACAATTGGAACTTTTCTGTTGACCAACACCGAACGCAAACGTGACAGTTCCTGATGCATTTTGCCAATTTCTTGACAGTACCTCTCTGCCGTGATAATTCCGTCCGAATTTAAAAAGCTGTAGTGGATTATCTCGGCTAACGACTACCAAATAGTCACTATAATCTTCTTTTAATACAATTTTGGTTTAGGAGAGTGTTTTGGCGCTCCATCATGGTCTAACCATTGTGCAAAATGTCGACGATTATCGTACAAGATCCATTTTTCATCGCACGTTACAATGCAATCGAGAAACGGATTATTTTGTTTGCGCAAAATCAATGCAGAACACACTTCAAAGTGACGATTCTTTTGATTTTCGCTCAATTGATGCGGCATCCATTTGTCGAGCTTTTTTGTTTTTCCAATTAGTTCCAGGTAATCAGAAACAGCTGACTTGCTTACGCCAAGTTTTAGTTCTCGAATCGATGTGCGTGACTGTTTCAACGAACACCTTCAAGTGGTCGTCGTCAATAATCGCAGTCGTCCAGAACTTTTCAATTTCAAGGCTCCCATCTCCACTGAAATTTGCGGAAACCACCATTGCATTGTACGTTCATTAGCGGTTCTTAGACCAAATGCATCGTTAATATTGCGAGCCTTTAGCTGCTTTACGATTCATTTTGAATTCATATAAAAAAATCGCTGGAATTTGCTATTTTTTCATTCTTAATTTCATAGTTTAAATAAAACGCAAACCAATATCAAAATAAAGTTATTTTTATTAAAATGTAGAGCGAAGTGTGCGCTTTTAAATTGATATAACATAGATACAAAAGAAAGACAACGTAAAAAAAGCGCCAAATTTTAAACAAAAATCGCAATAACTTTCTGGACATATAATAAACTGGACTAATAATAATCGATTAGATATGTTTCTCGTCTCTTCATACAATTTTACTTACTTTTTAAAATATATTCAAGTAATATTTTAAAAATAGAGAAAAGATATGTAAATAATTTTAGTTACCAAGAATTGTGTTATCCTTTTTTTCATCTTCGAAATATATTAATTTTTTATAATTGTATAGTTACCTGTAAAGAATAAGGCCCAGATTTATGATGCTTTCGTTTTGAAAATCCGGAAGTGCAACATGATTTATTTGCCAAGTTTTATTCAAACGTTTCCATTTATCGAACAAGTACGATGTTATATTTTCAGCAAATTCGTGTGCAAATTCGCAGTGCATTCTACACCACATATTAACTCTGACACCTTCATTTGTACCAGGCATAAGAGATAAATTAATTCGGTTAGTCAGAAATAAAAGATAAATAGGCTTTACAAGCGTATTAAAATGTGTCTTCGTCATGTGTTTATCATTCGTTTCTATTTTTTGTATCGGTATATTTGATAAAACTGTATAGTTTTGATAATGTTCTACAATAATATCATAGATGGGCCTATCATTGGGCATGGTGGTTCTTAAAGATTCGGGCAAAGACGGAACCATGTGTTGGATCCCAATATCAACATACGTTGCCAACCTATTACATTTAGAAATATGAATTAACAATAATAAAAGACACCGCAAAAACCTTATGCAAAAGTGGTTTCAATGAAATTGTATAAAAGTTGCATATATTTTAGTTGTGCGAGATTCATAAAATGTTTATTTTAGCATATACAGGTACAAAATAAATATTTATAATTAATATTTAGCATGAAAATTTAATAAAATTAAAATAAATTTCAATATAAAACAGTATTAGAATAATAACTTTTTTAAATTGATTTTAATTGATATATTAGCAACGATTCCGTACATAATTTTATACAAGTTAAAGAAACTGCTTATTTTAGTTTATTAAATGAAACACATATGTATATATGTCTTAGTTATTTTTTAGCGAAATTAGTATTGTTTCTAAATAGTACGGGTATGTGTAGATGCACGTTTAAATACATGAAATAGCTGACTACTTTAATTAAATTAATTTTTATTTGCAGCTTACATTCATTTTAATAATAATGATAATATTAAATTGCAAAATTTTTACTAAAAGATGTTAAGAAACATATAATTAAGAATGGAAACATTTCAGATACGTACATGTCTATGTATAAATGTATTTTTCTTAGAAAATACTTTTTAAATAGAAATGAAATGCTGCACCAGGGCTTGTTCATAAACATCGTGAAATAACTATATATTTAACATTTTAACAGTTACTTACCGCTGTCGCTCATCTCTTTTATAAAAGTTTTTTAGGCCTGTATCTTCAGTTATATTATAAACTAATTTTATGATGTAATACCCTGGCAATAGATCATTAGCGAATATATATTTGACAATGTTTTTCTCAATGTCATACATAGATTTTTCCGATGGATAAATGATCGGATTTTCATTCATAGAATAATGTGGATAATAAAACATAGTTAGACTAATATTTTTTACGTGTAAATACAATAATATGCTTGATGTTGAATTTATAATCTCTATACGTATACTGCAGTTGCTGACAAGAATATTTTTTTCGATATGTGTAAAGATGATATCATATTGTTGCGGTAATATATAATTCGAGTGCCTGTTTAACTCTTCTTGAGATATTTTAATTATCTGATCATCGGTTAAAAAAGCCGCCGCGACGATGATTGTTAAACTGCTACTTAACAATAGTTTTAGAAACATGATACTATTTTTATCTTAGATATCTGTAAAAATATATTTTTGTTAGAAAGTACAAACAGACAAATTAAACACAGCACTGTCTCTACCATGATTTAGTGGAAAAGAAGGAATTAAGACAAATATATAAAAATAAACTTAATTTTGAATGACTTACTCTGTATAATGAGATATACCACAAATGCTATGCAAGTGTATGTTTCGTTACAATAATTAGCTGCAATAAATTAATGTTTTATCCACTATCATTGTAACATGAAAAATATATATGCGCACTTATGATTTCTTATTATTTCGAGAAACTTCCAAAGACTAACAACACTTGGCGATATTACAATAAATGTGTATGTCATATGTAAACACACAACTTCTGAGGTCGTTAACAGACGTTTCGATCGAGAAACGATATGTAATAGCAAAGCACGGTGCCGTTTTTCCCACTCCAAATTCGTGCTATCGATCGAGCGCCGTAAGATGACAGAACCGTCTATTTCGCGTTGGTCTGAAGCAAAAGAGGCTACCGTTACGTAGAATGCAAAAATATCTGTAAATATATATATTTGAATTCTTTTATACTATTTAAAAGTAGTATATTCCTTTACCAAAAATTTGAGAATTTTTATAATTTACAATATACATTCAAATGAAATTTTATATACTATATTATTACGAGAGTGTATCGGTAAGTTATTTTTGAGCAAGTTAATGAAAAAATGTAACTTATTAACGATAGAGTATAATATTACAGTATTGTACATAAGAGAATATAAATGAATAACTATTATTTTTTAGGTTTTTGTTCACTCTTTCAAATTTATATGGTGGATATATGAATAAAACAACGGGAAATCTCTCAAATCGATCAAATCAATAATCGTGTCATTCTTATAACGAAGCAGATTTTTAAATTAAAATTGAGAAAGATTTTTTTATACTGTGGAATAAAAATATTATAGAGATTGCGTGCTCCAAGAATTATTCCATATAATTTATTATTAAATTAAAAACATTAGTAGTACATTAATAAAACACATTCGTAAAGAATACTTTTTATAGGATTTAAAATATTAATAACATATGTTAATATAACGCACTAATTTGTTAATATTTATGTACAAATATATTTAAATATTAATTATATGTACAGTATTTTATAATATTAATTACACATATAATATTTTATTACACAACATTCGTAATTATTTTACATTATATTAAAATTATAATCTATACTGTAATATCATCCACTATTAAATCACATATATATTACACATTAATATACATATATTAATTTATGTGTATTAGCAAGTAATAATTAATGCAATACTAATATACATATATTGATATACATTATTAATACAATAAAAAACTTAAGAGATGTTAAAATAAGTAAATAAATATTAAAATGTAATTTTATAGTTACTGAGTTACTATATTAATCATTCAGAATTCAGCTTGTTTTTATAATATCAACAAAATATATTAATCTACGTATTAAAATATAACTTTCTCTCATTTGCATAATTAATAGTACAATTTAATGTCAGATTTGCAGAGCGATAAGAAAATCTGTAATTATGCATGAAGTATTCTTATAATACAAAAGCATCGAGTATCATTGCAGGATAATTAAAATCGTACCCAGTATAATTAAAATCCTAAGAAATTAAAACGCATTTTATTTTGCATATTACTCAGGGACATGATGTTGACAACACATGTCAAGATCAAAATCAGTATTGGAGAAGTAAAGATGAATATTTATCAGAATTATTAATAAAATTATACCAGCAAAGAATCTAATTAGAAGCGATAAATATCATTAACTCCAAGTAAATTTAAATGTTAAATGGAAATGTTACATAACTTTTCAGCACGATTGTGACAGTGACGAAATAAGACTTCCGTCTATCAAGCGACGCGGTAGCGCCGCGACGCCAAGTACATAAAAAACTGATAATAAATTTGATCCGAGCATTGAGAGTCACTGTTCTCGACGCGGCGTTACCAAGTAGCTTATCCGGAATTTTACGTTTGAATGACGTCACATAAACTTTCGATTGAAATATTTTAGAAACTAAAGCCGTAATTAAAAATCTCTAATGGCATTTTTCTTATATAATGTGAAAGCTTTCGATTGTGACCAGTTTGAATAAAATCGGTGCAGTCAATCCCGAGAAATGATAATCGCATGTCAGAATTGTGACATTTTTCATTTTCATTCATAAGGTTCAGACTCATGAACGTATCTTCGCACGCACACATTCAAAGCGATTTTGTCCCTCAAGCTGCGTTCATACCGCGTATATATGATTATTCGCTTTAGTGTGCAAAAATGCTTTAAGAAACAAAACCATTTATGTACATGTGTGTGCATACGTGTGATATGTGTATATGTGTGTGTATACGTGTGAGAGATTAATTTATCGCATAACAATTTTCAAAAACCTCTTGGGGGTAAAATCTAATCTATCTCGAAAACGGTATCACAAAAATATAAAAATTGTGCCGTTAGATAAGACTTCTAAGGAGACTAATTTATCGTATTATAACAATATTCAAAAACCACCCCTTGGGAGTGAACTCTAGAAAATGATATCTAGAAAATGAAACCTTGTAAAAATACGCGACTTATCTTTAGTAAAGATTTTTAAAAATATGTATATATTTTTTGCAGAAATAATATAAATTTTTACAAAAAGGTGGTGATATCCCTCTAGAAACAACCTTATAACGGTAAAATAAAATGCGTCAAGTATATAAAAAAATATTTTTAAAAAATCTAACATATATTTTCTGTAGAAATATTATTTTTTACAAAAAACAGTGAGATCCCCTTAAAAAAAACCTTATAAAGGTAAAAAAATACGCCAAGTACATAAAAAAAAATCAAAAAATCTAAAAGAGTGATAAAAATAAAATATTTAAAAACCGATATCAATACTATTAGCCGAGATAAATACTATTAGCCAAGTACAATAAATTATGTGATATTAATTCGTAATCGATACTAAATGAGTTAAGATTACTTTAATTCCTAAAGCATTTTTTATATGATGTATATAATTTAAAAAAGTTTTACACAAATTCTAAATCGCATAAATGACCTTCAGGAAAGTAAGATATGAAAGTAAGTAAGATATGAAAACTTGGCGTGCTCCCTCTCCCGCTCCGTCGTTTACATATCTTGAATAAAATAAAAAATTTGATTATACAATATACATATAAACAATATATATTTGTTAATCCTTTCATTTAGTAAGTACAATATACATTTTTATAAAATAAGCTTTAGACTACGAATGTGCAACAGGCAGCCTGTGAGTCAGAAACGACCTGCGAAGCTTTTCAATCCGACTTACAACAATTAAACTTTACTTGCAGAGAAAATAAAAAAACTCATAAAAAAAGAGATTTCACTTTGCCTAATCTCTATGTGATGATTTCCAAGTAATACAGAGGAGACAAGATATATAAGTTCGAAATTTAGCTACGCGCGTGCGCGGTCCGTAGTGTAATTTTAAATTTTATATTGAGCCCATCAAAAATCTAGCTTTTTCCTGTTTTAAACTGTATGACTTAAATACGGGGCCAAGTTTTCATATCTTACTTCGACCTTAAGGTCATCTATGCGATTTAGAATTTGTGTAAAACTTTTTTAAATTATATACATCATATAAAAAATGCTTTAGGAATTAAAGTAATCTTAACTCATTTAGTATCGATTACGAATTAATATCACATAATTTATTGTACTTGGCTAATAGTATTGATCTCATATCGGTTTTTAAATATTTTATTTTTATCACTCTTTTAGATTTTTTTTTTATGTACTTGGCGTATTTTTTTACCTTTATAAGGTTTTTTTTTAGGGGATATAAATTACCTGAGCAATTTTTCCGTAGCCGCCTGATATCTTATCGAACGTTGTTCTCTCTTCTTTTTGTAGATTCTTCATGGCACTCAAAGAACACTCGCGAAAACAATCAATCACGCAATTATAATTGCACTCGCACTATTCATTAAAATATGACAATTGTGCAATACTTCGCACGATACTCCCCCGATCATGCAAAATATGTTTTAATAAATTGTTGATGTTTTACAAACACAGAATTGGATCTTGACAAATATTAAAGTAAGCGATTAAATACGACTGTATTTATTATTAAATGCATCGCAAAACGCCGCTTGGCTTGAAACTCCGTTCTTTACTTGCGTTAATATTTTTATTTTTGTTAATAATCGAGAAAAAAAATGTCAGCAACTTTATCCCGATACCGAAGGACATTATATAAATCAAATTAATGGTTATTTAAAGCGCAATAATAATGAGAATTATTTAACCGCGCGAGGAATTATCGCAAATTGTAAAATTATATGGATTGCTTTTGGTTCTTTTTAATAGTTATGACAAGATAATACAACAATATATGAAAGAATTTGTAGCATAATCTTTTTCCTTGAGATCCACTCGAGAATCATAATAAAGTGATCGCGTGTGTAAATAATATAATATGCTACACATACTGTAAAAGACAAATACCAAATACTGCATGACAATTAGATTCTATTAACGATATATCTATTAACGATTCTAATAACGAAATATTTTTAACATACTTGTCATATAAAATATACATAAAACTGCTACATACAAAAATATTCTGTTCATTAAATTTTAAATTAATTATTCATAAACTCTTTTTGATATATATCATACTTATAATATTATAAAATTATATTTATAATATGTATTATCGTGCGTCTCGAAGAATAATAGTCGTAGAAAGAATACTACGCGAATGATAACAAGGCCACCGAATGTAAACATTAACGCGAATATAAACAGATGCCATTAAATTGATGCCTAAGATTATTAAGATTACGCCGCGATTATTCTTTACAAAAGATTAGAAGTTACCTTGCATTATTAATTAATTTTAACAATAAATAAATAAGTAAATATATTGAGTCAACAACAATTTATCGAACCAATTATTTTGCGTTATGTATTTATGTATTTAAAATAAAAATCGAAGCGAGGAATTATGAAATTTTACGAATGATTATTGTTTTCTTTTACGACGCTTGTATACGAATATAATTGTATCGCATTTCCTTTCAACTATTAAATGTCTATTTAGATAATTTTCATATTAATTTTCATATTAATTCGATAATAAATAAATCGCAGAATCGAATAATTCAAGTAATGAAAAATTATACATCGATAGTTAATTAATAATTAATTAAAAATTTATTAACAGGATATTTTATATTTTAACGCGGTTATTTTATGTAATTATTAAAATTAGCGATTATCAACTTGCGCGATTTATCAATTTCGCGATTGAACTATGTACGATCGTCAACTTGCGCGATTTATCAATTTCGCGATTGAACTATGTGCGATCGTCATTTGCGTGTTAACTTACGGCATAATATAAAATAAAATGCATATGATAAACGTGTCGAGAGTATCATACGAAGTGCCATATAACTGTAAGAAAAACTAGTTTTACGAGAAATTGGATGGAATCACTATCGAAGGCTATCAAGTTAGAAGAACTTGACAGCGTATAATACATCTTGCTTAACGTACGAACGACAGAAGAATAATAATCTGACCTCTGCGCATCTTTGTCCTTTTCCCCCCTCTCCTTTCTACCTCATTGTGGTGAAACAGATTTTAGCAGTAGTGGGGGTGCGCCCCACTATCACAAGAAATATTGAGAGTCGAGAGGAGAAAAGGACAAAGACCGATGCGCGCAGAAAGATACATTATTATTCTTCCATCAACCTCCGTACGATAAACAAGGTGTTTTACGTGTTATCAAATTACTACGTCATATTGACATATCAGATTTGTTGATATTAGCAAGTAAGTAAACCAATATATTTTACTATTTTATATTGATCGATGTATTCTTATGAGTAATGCTTGATTAATAGAAATTAATCATGAGTGCTATATAGTAATATAAGCTATATAGTAATATAAGCAGTATTAAAGGATGTATATATGTATAAAAAATATATATACATATAAAATAATTATTTGTGCGTCCGTGTGTGTGTGTGTGTATTGTAAATTTATTTATTTAATTTCTATAGCTATTAATATCGAAGGTTTTGTAAGAGAGGAGTATATTTTTTGGAAAATGAGTATTTAAATATTATATATATTTATTTTTAAATAAGAGAGAGATATATAGCATTCCTAATGTCTTCTTATCACAAATGTATGAAAATTGCATTCCTATATATAAAATTCGAATTTTGAAATGTTTGTTTCTGTGAAATTACATTTATTAGATTAACTATAAATATTGAAGCTGCTCGATAATTTAAACTTTTGTTTCTATTTAATATTATTTACTTAACATTTTGTAACAATTTGTTTTTGTGAAAAATGAAATCATATTTTGTTTAACACTTAATTTAAAAAGAGAGAGGTAAAATATTGATATCTTTGTGTAAATTTTTACACAAAAATACCAATATTCTATCTCTCTTTTCTAAATATTAATTAAGTATTAAACATAAAATTTTTTGATTTAATTTTTGAAAAATCATTATGTAAAAGTTTAAAAAAATAATTGAACAAAGAAGGGAAAATTTCTTTATGATATATGTATATGTTTTATTAGTATAAACAGGATTAATTTACTTATAAAATTTGCTATTAATCAATTTGATACAGAATCGATTGATCGCTGTAATGTATATAAAGTTCTTGCGTATAAAAGAGAAATTACTGTTTATAAGCAGTAATTTCAGTTTTATAAAACTGCTTTAAAAATAACTGCTTATTGATATGTATTATAATAAATTTTAAATATTACGCAAATTATGTATATAAAATTATTTAATCATTTGTATGTAGATATCTCTTTCTCTTGAGAAACGAGAAATTTTCAACGATCGAAAAGATTCGTGATCACAAATTTTGAAGATGTGTTGTTGTCATGCGCTGTTACATCAATTTTCTGTGGAGTTATTACCGCGGAATACTCGTGAAATTACATAAAACTATTATTAAATCTCTTGCTTTATGAATGAGTAGCGCGAACGCGCATTGTCAATCACGTGAGCCACGTGGTCGCGCGACGCTACAACAAATCATATGATTGAGCGTCGTGGAGTTTGCTGCCACCGTAAATGGAATCGCGTTTAAAAAGAAATAAATATCATGCACATATGCCCTTTATCTATCTATTTTTGAACATCGCCCCGTTTTTAAAAGGATTCTAAAGATCATCTTTTTTTCATTCATTCTTTTTTCCACTCATTTTCACCTGTTGATGATCGGTTAGAATAGACCCACCTTTTTTCGAGTCAGCGAGCTAACTGAGCGTTGTCGTGTCGCGTGATTCGCGTGATGTCTCTGCTCATAAATTATCAATACTCCGAAGAATTGCAACGAGTTGAATCAGATTGCGCATAAAAGTCAAGAATGCAGTGTGATAGCAATCTACATTATATATAAATATAATACATATGTAATATTCTAAATTTATTTTGGATCAATTTCAAATTTTTGTTTGTAGCATATATAACACTGGCAAAAATTTTTGAATCTCCATGATTTTTTAAATTATTTTCTTTGTTAATTATTTATCTAAACTTTGTATTTTATTACAATATATTTTATTACAATTTATTACAATATAGTTTATTACAATTTTATTCGTTTTACATATGTATATAATTATTTGCTTATTAGAGGATTTATTAGCAAAATTTACATTTCTAATTGCTTGAAATGTTCCAAATTTCGAATTATATTATTCAATAGTAGACTTTACATATGGCACGATAAATATCTTACAACAATTTGATGTTGACTTTGTGTTGAGCTTAATTAGAAAAATATTGTTAATTAAGTAATAAGAACAATAATTTTTTTAAGAGAAATTTTTTTTTAATATTTATGATTAATCTCTTATATTATTTATTTATTATTTATTACTTGTTTAGTATTTGAGGACGTTAAAGAAAAATTTAACAGACATATTAAAATTAAAAATATATATATAAATATATACAAAATTTTAATTTCTTTTACAAGAAATTATTTTATTAACAAATACAATAATAATAAATAATCTTGTCACACAGAAAATAAAAAAGGTTTACTAAAGAAATGATAATTTCACGTTATATCCGCAAATATATCCGGCGATAATATTGACGATTATCATAATTATCATAATTATCATAATCATCGCGAATATCTTTCCTGTACATTCCTATGCATACAATGATAATTGCTAATTATCTCTCAGCGCATACGTGATACGCTCAAAGAGAAACAGCGATTGTATGATAATTCTTTAAATCATTTTAATGTAATTTTTTCGCCAAATTTCGCGTGTTATAAATATTGGTCAGGGGGTAAATATTTCTTATTCTTAAATTTTTTTTATAGAAAATTTACTTGGTGCAACTATTTCTCGATAAATTAATCCAATCGAGCTGAAGGTTTTATTAAATCGATAAAATAATTATAGCCGACGCGGAGTCTAGTCTTTAAATACAGAACTCTCAATAACAAAATATGACTTGTCAGCATCGATCGCGATCTACTTTACAATTATTTGGCGTTTCTTTGGTCGTGTCTTATTTTTGCCGACATGTGATAGAGAATCCATTCGAGGGCAACATCGGGCGATCGATACGTCATCGAAATTGGGTATTAGAGCGACTTATAATTCGTTGAACTGCTTGAGGACGAGGACGATGAAGGGGCGCCTGCCGAACTGTACGAGCTCGAGCTGCTGCCGGGTGAATAATAACTGTAAGCAAGATTTTGGGCTTCCACACTATTGGTTGGCGTCCAAACGCGGGAATACGGACCGTTGCCGTCCCACGTATTGACGGGGTCGTAGCTTGATGTCGTCGAGGACATAGGTGGAGCACCATATATTGATGCCGGTTCCATAGACATTCCTACGATCGAAAAATTTTACTTTATTGTATATTGATTGAAAAGATAAAATGCATATGTGAAATTTTTTGCATGCAACTATTAAGAGATATTATTTGCCTTAAAAATTGAACGTAAACGTTTAAATAACTTTCCTTCAATATATTAAATATTGGAATTGTTTAAAAATTATTCAATATTTTTATGAGAAAATGAAACAATTTTTATGAAATTAAATAGAGAAAATAAAATTATTGCAAAGATTGTAACGTGAAATAGTTGCAAGCCTACTCATATAACACATACAATGAATATAAAATATTACACAATTCTCGATATAAAGCATTAGGGATGTTCGTATAAATACATACCTGCCGGCATCATCATGCCACCTTTCTTGAAGAACTGCAAAGCGACAAATCCGATCACGATGAGAATAGCGAGCTTCGACAGGACAAGAGCTTTTAATGCCTTTAATCCAATAATGGCGACAAAGATGGGCATTAGAGCTTTCAACTTCAATTTCAGCAACAGCAAGAACGGTAGTAAAAGCTTTTTCTTCAAAAGTCCTCGAGCTTGACTGGTGGCTACGTCATTATTCTTAAACTCGACGTCAAGATCAATCAAACTTCTGCTAGGCTTATATTTTAAACTAGCATCGACAAACGGCAAATCAACCCCATAATCGAAACTCTTCATATACTTGATAGTTCTGGCAACAATCGCCTCGTCGACGGTTTCGAGCGATCTCGCTTCTGTGGTAGTTCCCAACTTTTCATCGAGGTAACTCAAAACTTGATGCTTCAAACAGGATATCCATGATTCCGCCTTTATGCACTCATTTAAGGAGTTCGTTAACAAATCTTGATTGGCCGCGCAAGATCCGATCAACAGAACGATCGCGCTTATCGATGCTATCAATCGCATATCGGGATCCTTTTCCTTTCTTCGATGTCTTGCGGAAAATTTTTCGAATCGTTTCTTTTTCCACTCACCGCGCGATATCGCGTGTCAATAAAAAAACAATCGATCGTCCACCCGTGCGAGCGACCGATGATCGAACTGCGACTGACGGAGGAGTGGCCTGCCCCTTTTATTTAATTTGTTCCCCTTGAAACTATGTTATTCGGTCACGCATGCCGGGAATCGACGATCGAAGGGAAATTATTCAAATTTCACTGGCATAGAGCGTCGTACCATCACCCTCTTCGTCGAACCCCCGCGAGTCTCTTTTCCATTCACTCGGGCAAATACGCGTATATGTACGTGTCGATTGTTGCGCGACGCGTACGTCGTACACGATGGCATGCGACGCATACAGGAAACGGAACTTGCGTCTGGCATCTCTTTTCGCCTGTGTTCTTATCTGCCTCGTTGTAAACTGCCGTTTAGCGGCCCGTATGCCTTCTATGATTACGAGATTAACAGAATAAGTAACTGTCATCCCTGTAATACTCTTGAAAACCGCAAGTATTGTATAATGAAATTTTAAAGAGATGCACATGCGATGCTTCTATATCATGTTATATTGTTATATTGTTTTCTAATGATTACAGTGATTTATGCGTTGTGATTATGGTGTTGTACACTTGTCATATAATTTCATAAATCACAACGAAAGAAGTGTAAATATAATATGTGTAAATTTTATTATAAAGGAACAATGGTCTCTTGCTTATGAAAATGTTGGGTATAAGTTTATGCACTATTTTTATTTTATTTTTTATAGAATATAGGATGAATTTGATTTAAATACCAATTCATAAATATATGCAAAATTATAATATTTTATTTATTTTTGTATTGCTTACGTAATATTTGCTCTCTTTAATAAAATTTCTGGACATTTATTTTAATATTTCTAAAATAATAATAAGTGTTGTGTTATTTGCTAAATAGGAGTTTAGATTTTGTAGTTTAAATATCAAATAGTGTTGAAACAAATGTAAAAAGTCAATAATAATCATCACATTATTATCATATAAAATCTTTATCATCTATAGTTAAATGAGATTGCAAATATAAATATGAAATTCACTTATCATTTTTCATTCACTTATCAATTTTTTTATTTCCTTTAATTTATTATATTAATTATCTTATTTTTTCTCTTTAAAATGCACTTATTATTTTGTCACATTTTTATTAGAGCCTAAATAACTTTTATAAATTAATTTAATTTTAATTATTAAAAGTTATTAGATTTAAGTTTTAAAAAAATTTTAATTTTTATAACAACACGTTTTATTTTATATTTATAATTTATTAATCCTTAGACACGGTTTTGGTGTGTACATTAAAATAACATTTTCTTTTTCCTATGAAAATTGCAAGTCACATAATATGTTAAAACAGTGAAATGACTTTCAAAGTAGTGACTTCCAATTAACTTTCGTAAAAGACGAAAGTGATCACATGCGTGTATGTAGGTCTCTTATAAGTATCTTATAAGTGTCTCTGATTTGGATTGCAAAAAGCATTTTTGTAGGCTTAAAAAGAAACGCTAATCTAACAATAAGATGATATCATATAAATGAAAGAAACAGGATATGTTACACAAATCTTAGATAATTTCTATATGAATTTCTATATAAAATTGAAAGATCTTTCTCTCTCTCCCTCCCTCTCTCTCTCTCTTATATTATCAAATCAATTGCAATATAATGTAAATATATATGTATTTATACAAAAATATAAAATATTTAATATAATATAAAATATTTATTTAATTTTTTATTTTCATAAATAAAAAATGAAACAATAAAACATACATATATATACAAAAGGAAATAAAATCAAATTATAAAGATTATTATATAGAGCTATAATTTATATGCAACGTTTCATGCAACGTTTTTTCCCAAAATTGTGAGAGAAATTCATGTTTTAATAATAAAGAAAATTTACAAATTTAACAGAATACATTTTTTTATGTACGAATAAATTTTTCTCTCTAATTTTACTTAAATTATTAAAGATTGGAAAAAGCTACCATCGCAAATATTATCATTGCATTTTGCACATAAAATTTGTTACATAGAAAATAGAAAATTTCTTATATATTTAGTTTTTAATGTCCTATTTCTTCCAAATAAATTTTAGCATTGTATGACAAATGGCAGGTTTTCAAATGAGTACGGTACAAAATGACTTGTAATAATAATTTATTAAATAGATTAACGATCTAATTTTGTCTTTTTCCCCGAGTAAATTTTATTATTAAACGTCAGTCGAAATAGTATTGGAAATGCAGGTTTTCAAATAGACATATTATAGTACAAAATGACTTGCAATAATAATTTATTAAATAGATTAACGATCTAATTTTGTCTTTTTCCCCGAGTAAATTTTATTATTAAGCGTCAGTATCGAAATAGTATTGGGAATGCAGGTTTTCAAATAGACATATTATAATATAAAATGATTTGCAATAATAATTTATTAAATAGACAGTAAAAATAGGAAACTAAATATTTTACAAAAGCGTCATTAGGCCGATAGTAACATTACGATTGTGCATGGGCGGAATATGCAAGATTGTGCGCCAACTGCGAAGAGGTCTGATCCTGATCTTGGAAAGATCTGTACTGAGCTTGATACTCCCAAGGTCCATGAGCGATGGGCGCAGGATGAGAATCAGCGGCGATCTTTTTGCAGAGTTGGAAAATGGCCATACCGACGGACACGATAAAGCTGAAGAAGGCGAGCTGCAAGGCATTCCAGGCCTTCAGGCCAAGTACACCGATGGCCAAGGGGATCAAAGTTATCGCCTTCAGGAGGACGAACACGAGAATAGGGATGATGACCTTCTTCAGCTTGGACCTGCGGGCCTCATCGACGGCGCGGCCTTGACCGAACTTAACGTCGAAGGTGAGTTTATCGTCCTCGATATTGCGCGAGCTCACCTTCACGGTGGAGTCTAGCGGCAATTTGAAGGTCACATCGTGAGAGGCCAAGTAGGATTCTACAGTGTCAAGGAAGGAGCTTTCGCTACGAGCGGATACTTCTTCAACAGGATGCGAGTTGCGTGTAATTTCCATTGTTTCGGACACCTGAATAAATCAAGAGAGTGAACTTCGGCGAATTTATCAAAGCACACAATATCTCATTAAAAATGATCAAATAATATATAGCTTGAGAGTAAATAAATTTACAAAATTTTCGATAAACAAAATATAAAACGAGAATACTAGAATAAAAATATGAAAGCTGTGTGAAATACTTTAAAAAGCTAGCATCACTGATATACCTACCTTGAAGTTATCCTTGCTGAAGACTTGGTCGAGCAAATTAAACACCTTGAATTTCATGCAAGCAATTTCGTCGCTCTTTTGCGAGCATTCGGATCTGGATCGATCGACCATCTCGTCCATGGCACTCTTCCAATTCTCGTTCTTGGTTGGTTGCGCGACAGCCAACGCGAATAGGGCGCACAAAATGAAGATCCTCATGGCGCTGGCAGTCAATTATATCCGTTTGAAGATTCGTGAGGAAGGTTCACGTTGTACACCCGATTCGTGGATAATGAATTGGAATGATCGCAACACGACGACTGATGCCAATGGGTTGGGCAGTACGGTATTTATACGAAGGCCTATCTCGTCGAATCGTACAATGCACGTCGAAGAGTCGCGTAGCGGCGCTCTCGAACACTCCCCCACTTCCGTCCGGGTGTGGATTTTCTTTTCGTTCAGTATGGTCTTCGATTATTGAGGCCTCGCCGTGGATCATGCCGCGACTACCTGATGAGGGAGGATAGACTGTGCGAGCGTGAGATCGCGCGACACGTTACACGCGATATCAAATCGGGGTAGCGGTCCCGTCAATATGCCAATAGGTCATACTTTTCGATCATGAAACGCAATGGAATTTATGATATTAATGAGTAGCAGTTTGCTTTCTATCGACGCTATCAGAAGACCTACTTGCAACGATAAACGTTCGTGGAATATTTTTTGACACATGGTCTGAAATTAAATTTTTGATAATGAACGCAACCGGATTTTTAATTGGACTTAGTTTGTCGTGATAGGAAAGCGAACAGAATTAAAAAGTTATTATAAATATTAAAGAAAGAAGAAACTAATCTGTGTTAAAGATTTCGTGGAATATTATAAAGCATCAAACAATTGCATGAAATTAAAATTTTACCTATAATAGATAAATTATTTATAAAGTTCTTAATAAATTTTCATAAATGCGAAATATTAATAATCATATTAATTAATTATTTTCTATTTCTTGAATTGATAAATGACAATTAATAATTAATTCGTTGTCTTATACAATCAATTTATAACGTAACAATAAATGATAGAATTAAATATATCAACAATTATAGGACTTCAAAAAAATAATTAGACAGAAAATTAAAGAGCTATCTACTTCATTTTAGTTATTCTTCTACTTATAACTAGTAATCGAGAATCACATATACATACGTAATAAGACTCCTTTATTTTTGACATCGAAGTCGTAACATTGACATTGAATCGATCATTCATTCATACCACGATCATGACTTTCTATACAATGTTTCGTTCTATCTTTTTATGTTCTCTCTCTCTTTCTTGTCATTATCATCTCAATTTCACCCTGTTAGACCTTATTAAATTGTAGCTCCCGATTGAGCTTAAGGAAAATAGCACGACGGTATATCAGTGATGCGAGTTGCGTGCAAGTTTCTCGCACGAAAATGCATATCGAGTACCATCAGAGACACTTTTGTCTTGCCCGACTTCTTTTCTGTCGTAACAATAAAATGGCAATTGGAATTTTGGGTCAAGTTTGCATAAGCATTCAGGCCGTATAGTTAACAAAATATCGATCAATATCTTAAATGTGTTTTTAATTTGTTTATTGTTGACAAACTAAATTTATATGTGACAACAAAAGCTTGTTAAGGTAGAACACTTTATTATTTTTGTATTTTCTTTTTAAAGATATAGCAAATATTTATGAGAAAAAGTATTATTAATAGTACAGATCATATAAGCATAATAGCTAATAGCTACCTAAAAATTGAGTTTTAACATTTTTATATCATAGAAATCTTTATATATAATCTTTTATTTTATTTTTTCACTTGTATTTATATTTATACATAATCGCTTTCGTATATTTTTATGTATTATATATAATCTTTGTTAAAATGTTTACTTGTTACCTCGAGTTAAAGTGATAATTGATTCAAATATAGTTGTTTAAGTTCGCATATTATGCGAAAATATAAGGCAAAGTATTAACAAACATATTACTTCTTCTATTTTAATATATTTTCATATAACATTTTTAATATTTTTCTCTATCTTTTTAAAGAATTCATTATTTTCTGTTATTAAACTTATGAATATTAAAGCAATAATATTCTTACAGCTACATTTTAAAGGAAAAGAACATAAGTTGCATTAAATTGAAGAAGATTGAGATAAAAATAATCAACAAGAATTGATTGATTGAGAACAATATGAAAACTTTTATTACATGTAAGTAACGCAGATGAAATATACATACTAGATGTAATCAATAAATATTAAATAAGTCTATGAGAATGATGATCAATTTTCTACGTTATTTTATTTTCTATAGGCTCTGTAAGGTCCGTGAGGTGCGGTATCCCAGTGAGGTGGATGTTCGATAGGGGGATGTCCGTAGTGAACAAGTTCGTAAGCGACTTTCGGTTTAGTCAATTTGAAGATCAACATCGCTCCACTGAGGACCAACGATAGGAGACCCAGAGTTAGCGCTTTCCACGTCTTTAAGGCGATCAGAGCAAGAGCAAGGGGTACTAAAGCGGTAGCTTTGAATTTGAGACCAAGTAAGAATGGTATCATCACCTTCTTGACGAAACCACGACCTGCAAATATATATTAAAATCAATATGTTTCTCAAGAAATATTGTGTTCTAAAAATATAATATTCTCACGATTATTTTTCTCTGTATTTTTCTCTTATATGTTAATGAAAAAAATTATAGATAAAAATATGTGTATTATGTGTCTATTATTTGTTGTTAATTTACCTTGTCCATTAGAAGAATCACTAAGAGGGACTGTAAGACTCCTTGGCACGCTATCAACTAAAGATCTAGGAACAATGTTTGATTCTGCTATTGCTTCTGGTAGTTTAACTTCAAGTTGGTGGCTCGACAGGTAAGCATCCAATTTCTCGAGCATCAATGTTCGCAGGAGTTTCCTCTTTGATGGATCTGTGGCATCATACTGCGAGAGATCTTCCGCACTATCTGACGTCGCGTCACGGGATTTAACTAGCGCTAAATCCTCCGTAATTGCCAATCTGTCTTGTTTCACAGCATCGGTGAGGTGAGCCAGCACCTTCGGTTTGATACAAGATAACATGGATTCACTATCTGCGCATCTGTAACATTTGAAATTTATATGTGAAATGAAACATTTAAATAATCTGTTCTGATTCAAACAATTTGTAAATTATGACTTTATATGATGCAAATTAATTTTTAATAATTAAAATGATAGATATGAGGATATATTAGGTTATATTATAATTATAACATACCTGTGATAAATTTTTTGTAAGACATTGACGGTTGTCTCTGATTGTTGCGCACCAGTGAAGGTGGCCAGTAGAGCTATTGACACAAAAGTGGTTAAGAGCCTCATGGCGGTATCACCGATTGGTTAAAGACTAAACACCGAATGCCAGTACGAACGAACTCAACGGGGTTTTATAGGCGATGGCATTCGCGTACGTTCGACGAATTTTGATTAGGGACGTGTTACTGGCTGGCCGAAAGAAAAGAAGAAAGCCTTATTATCTAGGATGTCGATGGTTTCACAAACTATAAGCGCCCTCTCGTCCCTCTGAAATGATTTCGATTTCGACATCCATATCATATATTATTATACTTCCATTTTTAGAATATGTCCACTCAGTGAATGGATACTCAGATAAATATGTTGATAAGTGAATACTCAGATAAATATATTGACGCAAATTGTATTCAATAAATGTCGGTAAAGTCACGATAGTTTTGATAAATTCGCGATTTTCTTATATATTTCCGCAACATAATATTTATGAAAAATTGAAAGGAAAAAATGAAATTTATCTTTATTTTTACCTTTAATAAATTTACACCTTTAATAAATTTATCAAACCTTTTTACACACTATTTATATATAAAATTATATTAATACAAATATTAATATGTCTACATTACAAATGATAATTAATTTGTTTAATTAATTATTTTTAATTATTATTAATTTTATATATAATTAATTATTATTAATTATTATTAATTTATTTTCTCAGATTTACCGACATAAACATTTTTTAGCGAAATAGAAGTTATTTAAAGTAACATTTTTCATTATTATATATGTGATTATTATACATATATTTGAATTGATATTGATTTGTAAGAATTTCGTAAAATTAGTTCAAGTATCTTGTGTTTATCTAATCAGAAAAAAATAAAAGTATCTTTTTTCAAAATAAATGTAATTGTGTTTTGTACATAATTTTCTTTATTTTAACTTATTATTACAACATTAAATTATATTTTCGATAATATAATTAGATCCTGTTTATATATACAATTCTCTTCACGTGCCTTTTCATACTAACGATTCATACAATTGAAGATAGAATTTTAGCTTTTACTTGATATATAGTCTTTTCATACATATTTTTTATATTATATTGTATTTCAATATGATTATTATTTCGAAATAACTACAGAGCGAAATAACTACAAAAGCGCATATTTAATAACTATAAATCATTTTTAAATTTAACAAAATCAACATGACTGTGTTTAAACTTAATTGGTTGCAATAAAGATTCTGTTGTATGAAGAGTTAGAAAATCAGACGATAGATTTAAAAATAGTGTAAGAGAATCTCAAACCACGAGGACATAAGGAAGAATAAAGTCGTCTTATAATCGGCTCAACTTCCCGCGCATAAATTACGTTCGGCAACACTAATAATAAGCGAGCATAGTAGCTACATAATATCGCAATCGAGACAATTAGATATAAAACTTGTGTTTTTTTTTACATAGGCAAAGCGAGTTGCTGAGTTTTTGCGACTATTTTAGTATTTCTAGATAAGGATGGCAGAAACATTCAGATAACTCAACTGGTAAATCTTTTATAAAACCAACTGGAAAGATCTTTTATAAAACCAAGCAATTTTGACGCCAACTTATCAAATAGATAATTAAAATATATTTGTAAATATTACTTATATAAACATTTTATAATAATTCTTTTGAATTAATTGTAAATAAACTATATCTTATAATATTTTATTTTGTAAAGAACATTCAATTTCAAATTGTATAGTAAAAAGTTTAATATGGTTAAAATTTAAATATAATTAAACATTTTTTGATAAATATCGAAAACCAAAAGAAATACTTTTGATTTTAATTCATCTATTTTATTTCTAAATTTCCAACATGTGATTAAAATGTGATAGCTTTTTACTTTAAAAGCGCAATTCTACAGATTCAAAGCATTCTACAAATTTTTAAAAACTGATGTAAAATTATAATATTTTACAGATAACGATTAATTCCATCGATCTTTTTTTATTGCTTTATGTATCTAATGATTTTTTCGCCCAATCTATGCGTGTCAACGACTTATATGAAGTAATAGCCGTTATTCCTACTATTTCCGGTTACGCTGCTTCAAAGCCTAATGTTGTGAGATTAATAAAGACATTTCCAAGTTGGTTGAAGAATTGATGACCAAGAGTGGAATCGACGAATTAGGTGCAAGATGTTAGATGACATAAAGTCATATTCGAATAAGTAATATCTAGAGTTCTTCGAGCTGAAGAAGAAACTCCAATTGATCAGCTGTTCGAAATCTTAAGCATCCGAGAATTGTTAGAACAAGGCAATGTTTGCGTGGTTTTATTGAGGAAGATCTACATCTCAACACCGTCGTGTATCACGCTTGTATCAAAATGACACTAACAGAGGACACCATAGCCAATGTTGTAACCTGTGCCTTTCACGAAAATAGAAATGTCAAAAGATAAATCGCTCTAAAAGTAAAAAATTCGTTTTTATGGCTAATCTATGACAAATGTAGCTACAACATTCTCTTCATGGACGCTATCAGTAAAAATCTGTCGTCATCAATTAATTGTGACAATAGTACTTCTCTTTTTAAACGATTAATCACATGTAATAATTATAATTAATTATCTCTCTAACAGATTCAATTTCTATAAAATTATGTTATGTTAACTAATTTTTACATAGCATCACATTTTTACATATGCATATCTTCCTCATGCAGGAAATGTAACAGAGTTTTAAATTATTACAGAATATTAAAATAAACATCTTTTACGCCATTGAATAAATAATTATAGAAAATATAAAGTCACTATGAAATAATAATTATTTTACAAATTTCTTTTTACAAATAAACAATAAACAATAAAAATATTTTATACGTCACACAATATTATATATTCTATTCATATAGTACAAAAAATATTCTTTTTATTTATCAAATATCTGCCTTTAAAGAATAATCTTTATAGAATTTCTTATTTTTAAAATATCTTTTTTTTAGAATATTTTAAGTTACATTAAAATTTACTTAAAAATTATAAAGCACATTTAACCTCTAAAATGCCACAAAATTCAATGTCATATCAATTTTATTTATCATATCTAATAATGTGTGATAATACCCCTGGAGTAATCTTGCTGACAATGTGTCAATAAACTTTAGAAATTTTGACACATCATCGCAAAATTCACTCATTAAACTCCTCACTAAATTTAATCTTAAAAATTAACATAAATTACAATAAATATTACATTCAACATTTCACTTAGTTTCTTACAACTAAATTAATCGTTAAAATTTCTGCGACGAACAAATTTATTCACAAAACGCTTCAATTTTTTTTCTAATAGGAAAATTAGGTATAAATTGTCGCGCGTCTTACAAATTATATTATTATAAATAATACATGGCAGTATCATCGGTCTCTCTTTCTTACCGATATTATATTACACAACATTACGATATTGATCTATCTGATGTAAATTCTTCCAGCTTATTGAGCAAATATGTCTACTAGCATTTGCTAAATGTAATGCATACCGTTTATCGTATTTTAATACAAGTCATTATAAATTGTACGTTTAATATGCATAACATTTATTCAGTATTATTGTTACAAGGATATGCGCTGAGGCAATCTCCACCATCTTGACCGTGCCTGGCTGCGTTGACGTATCTATAAAATCTCTGACTGTACACGCTCTCTATTATGCTGCTCTTGAGTTCCTGCGGATCTCTGAAAATGCATGTAATTATTTTAGCTGATTCATTATTAGCATAACAATAATATTTTTGAAAACTGTAATAATTATGAATCTTAATTATTCATACATATTTTAAGTCGCGTTTGATTTGTATTATTTTTCTTGCTCATTAAAATGATTCAATATAAGCGCGTCAATCTAAAGAACGTGATTAATAGAAAATTAATCTTTGAAAAGCTGCAATTATGCGTAAGCTAGTTATCCAACAAACATCCCGGATACGACGGAATACTTTTTAGTTTGGCGGATAATCGACTCGATGAAAGCACATTATAACTTACGCCTATTGTTAATGGAATTCCAAGCAAAACACAATGCAAAACTAGATAAGTCTCATACAACGCATGAATTTACAATCGCGGCATTAAGAAACGGTTAAAAGAAACGATATAATAAAAAGAAAAAGAGAGAGAGAGAGAGAGTTAAAGCCAACATGACCCGATTAACGTGATTCGGAGCACGCGAGCGATCTCCACCTTTCTCTTTGTGATACGCGGCGATTTAATCGATAAGCTGCACTACCTGGAAAGTTCGTTCGACACAAGGTTACTGTGCGGCGAGTAGCCCGTCGGGTTCTTGTACATGCTACAAACGAGCATCTCCCTGCACGTCTCTTCGTAGAATCTCAATTGGCCGAAGATCTCGTCCAGACGTGCGATTATCGGCCCATAATACTCATCGTCCGTTTCTTGTCGCGAGATCGACACGAACGAGCTCTTGGCAGTTGCAACCGGTGTCAAGAGTCTCTGATGACTCGGCCGTACATTTGGCGCGAATACGGTATAAGGATTCTTCACTGACGTCTTCGTACCAGATACGAGATTTACGGGATTTACCGAAAGTACAGCGGCAGTTGGCTGCGCCGCGGGTCGTCGATTGTATTTAACGTCGTTGAGATATCCGGAGTAGGCCAAGTTATGCGCAGCTGTCATCGAATTATCTAGATATGATGTATGCAATCGGTTTTGTGTTTGATGTATATTGCAGTGATCTGTACGAACCTGGATACACGAGACCGGGAACTGCAGCTGGGTTTGGAGCTGGGACCACGCGGTTTAATTGCTGACTGGACTCTTCGTAAGGCTCGTCGTAAGGTTCGATTCCCCATTCTTTTAACTCTTCCACATCTTTCCGGTATTGAACGTGAGGGTGGGTGTAATCGTAACCGTCGAAATCATCGCGGTGATGGTTGTCGTAATAAGTTGGGACAGCTACCGGAACCGGCACGTGATGATGATGATGCGCTATCTATTGAAAGAGAAAGATTGTTGATAAAATATTATACATGTATTTAAAAAATTGAGATGAGAGGAATAGAGAAGCACTCGCATACTTGATGATGATGATGATGATACTTGGTGGCGTGGGTCGAGTAGTAGCTGGAGCAGAGCTTGAAAATGTGCGCGAACGCAGGAATGAAGAACAGTACCAGTTTCAGGAAAAGTTTCTTCGCAGCGCCCACGCCGAAAAGAAATGGAATGACGAACAGGAACTTCACTTTAATTAGCTTGATAATTAAGAGAAGCGCCAAGAAGCTGGTTAACAATCTATTCTGTATGAACTTTCCTAAAATAAAACAAAATATTACATTATAAATTTTGCAATTTAATTGAAATTAAATTAATTTAATTGCAATTAAATTAATTTAATTGCAATCTCTGTCCTTGTAATAAAAACAATTATAAATTATAATAATACTTGTTAATTGTCAAAGATGCTTACTGATTTTTTTAAAGAAGATTCGTCCCTCCTCTTGTGCAACTTGTTGACTTCCGAAGTCCACTCTGAGAAGAGCTCCATTCTCGTCTATCTCCCGCGGGCTTATCTTTATCTTTGCACCTTCAAAAAAAAACTGCGGAAGTTGAATCTCGTAATTTCGTGTCGATAAAAATTTCACTGTTTTTTGTCGTAAAGCGTTCGTGATTTCTTCAAGTGGTGATTTCAGTTCATCTCCGAACTTTCGACTTTGCTCTTTCGCTTCCTCGGCCGTTTTCTTCTCGCAATCGTCCGTGTCGACATCATCTACGAGATTCTCACGAACATCATTGGGATTTTCCGTTTTAGGACACGTGTCGTAAGTGACATTATTTCTCGTAAGTATCAGACCGTCGAAAACGGTGATATTATCTCTCTCGATAAACGCATTGTCAAGATACGTATACGCATTCTTTTGTATGCAGGAAAATGTCACTCTCTTATCACAGTCTCTGAAGAGTCCGTGCCAAAGCTCGTTTCCGGTTTGGTTGATGTTCAACGTATCGAACTTCAAGATCTTCGCATACAACCTGAGCTTCTCGACACTGAACAGATTCGAATATGATAATGTTATCGAAAAACATAACAGAAACAACGTCGATTCCCAATGCATCTTCGATAGCACTTTTGCAAGATTAACTACGTTTAATGTATATATTTTATATTTGACTCGGTTTTTAACTGTATGACCAGAAATATATGAGGTAGCGTACCGGAAGCACTGCACGCTCTGAATGTACACCACCGGTGGTACCACTGGCCAATTACTTATCTAATAACTGAAACCGGCGCACTTTACATTTTGCGAATTTGCCATTGTCACTTCGTCCACGTACACGTCGAATTCTTTGATGTCTACCCGCGGTCATCACATGCTCTTTCTACTTATTGGAGATCTCGCCATTCAACGTCGACCCTCCCTCCTTCTTCGTAGCCGAAAACCTGACCCTTCTCCCACCCCTTGTCGATGATCCTCTTTTCGCGAGAGCCTCTTCGGCGATTCGGCGCGATATACAATCGGCAGACTCTGCCGTTGCAATCACGTTGCATCGCAAACGTCAAATGTCATGCTAGTAATACGCTCGTGACTGTTGTCACATGTCACATCTTTCGTCCTGTCTTTTTTACCTGTCTTTTTGTCCGTCTCGCTCTCTTCCGTCGAGACGTGCACCGTTCGATCTCTTGCTCCGCACTAACCACGAGCCTTTCCGTTCTCGCTTACAATTCACCTGAGCGTCAAGTGTGTCAAATACCCTCCTACTCCTTCCTTGGCGAGCTCCTCCGTGGAAGGTCATTATCGTCTCCTCTCGGACTGCAACCGACCAGACTTGTGGTTATACGTGGTTATACGCACGTTTAAGACCGCTGGGCTCCTGGCCAAAGACCTGGTCAGATGCATAAATATGCAGCTCATGGGACATACTATTTCGCTTAAGTTTGAATACAATTTGCGTTCTATCATGTTTATGTAGTCGAATGTATTATATGATTTCAAATTTCACTAAAATTCAAATTGCACTTTTGTCAATACAAATCTCCAGATGCTTGCACGAAGATGAAATTTAACTTAACAACTTTTATTAAATTCTAGAAAGCTGTGCTTTATATTTTTGTTACGTATTTTGATTCAATTTTATATATTTTATTAATTTTTTTATGTCACGTAAACATGTGCGATTGTGAGATACAATTAAGCTACATAATAAACATATATTATGCAGTAACATGCAATGTCACTTTTATCAAAAAATTAATTACGATCATTCATGAACTGTCAGTCACAATTCTCTTCTTCAAAAGATAATAACGAGAAATTTCCTCACAAGCAAGTATATAGTTGAATTGTCACGTGGTCGGCCATACAGAATTATATGTTCGTCTGCTACGTGTTCCGGTGAAAATATAGTTCAACTTTCTCATCCATGCACCAACGTAATGAGTAGGAGTTATAAACTCTAACCTGGAATTAATATATTATTCTAATTAGAAAAATTAATATGTTAAAATCATTTAGACATAGCAATATTTAATTGCAAAATGGATCTAGATGCACATATGTATATAAAAATACACATTGCATACTGCACATTTGAATATAAATATAAAAACAATTATTTGCGAATATTAATGATTCTATAAATATATTTTTTTAATTGTAGTTTACTGTTTGCATGTAATTTGTGTGAAAATATGTCTAAGAAAAATAAGAATATTTTTTCTTGAACTCCTGATAAATAGATATTTTCTTAAGGATATAAGTTTCTACGATACATTTCAGATATCACTTTTTATATTAAATAATCAGCAATAACGGCGATTTAAAAAAATGTTTTGACGTTTTTTATCAAAATATTTTAGCATAAAATGGCAGCGACAAGTGGTCAGATAATTAATATATGCATTTAATTTGACGATAAATTAGATTCTTTTAAATTTTATGTAAGTAAGCAGACACATTAACGGAAACACACTTTCAGATCCGTGAATGTAATAAGGCATTCATGAATGAATCACAGATGAAGCTTAAGTGGCTTTTCCCGCATGCAAATACCGCGCCATATACACTTTATTTTTTTATTGATATCTAAAACAAGACTGTGCATTAAAACATAATACTTTCCATTTGTGCATAATCATTATTGTAATGAGACAAAAATTGTGTCGACGCAAGTAGTATTCGAAGAAAAACTCACTTATTATTCAACAATGTGATATGCTTTTACCTTGTGAAATAATATAATTCATAATTCCTAAAGAAATGATGATTTTGCAATTTCTGGAAGAAATATGTTCTTACGATGTTTATCTCTATACGCTTTGATATGACATAAAATATCATAAGCCAGAGGATAAGCATTATTTTGCTGCATTTAACTCGTCAATCGCCTTTCTCAGGCTTTTCACTAGATGGATTTCCTGGTGAAGGTGTTCTCATTATTCCAGCGAGCAACTACGATGTATTAAATACATATTTAATCTATACTAAGTTATTTAAGTGAAAATTAGATACATTTTCATCTTGCTAATATATTTAGATGATATTTTTAGATGATATTTTTAGATGATTTCGATAATATATTTAGATGATATTTTTAGATGATATTTTTAGATGATTTCGATAATAATACCTTCCTCATTTCACTAATGATATTTTTATAGACAGTTCGATAATGCAATAATGATTAATATATCTATGATATCTGCATCATATATTACATCTATACAAAGTGCTTTTTAGTTTTCTTTATTTTAAATTGTTAAAACAATTTTTCTCTCGGGATATAAAATCCCATTATAGTGGTTACATCTATCTTCTTGCATTATATTCCAAAATTTTAACATATTTTTACATATGTCAATAATATTTATAACAGTTTCTGTTACTTTATATTTTTTGCACACATAGGTGGGTTTTTCATATAAGCATATAAATCAGGTTGAAAGTGGCACGTTGATTAGTCAAATCGACCCGAGTCCAACGGTGGAGAGGTCCTTTCAATATTAAGGGGTATTTCTGGAGACATCATCTTGCAGTACAAATTGACCGAGCAGTTGATCAGGTGGGCCAAGCCAAAGCGAGTGGACCGGATGAATTCCATTGACCCACTAATCGAAGATGCTACTATGTAGGTAGGTTGAGGTGCATGACCGGCTTACGCGTTTGCTGCCGAAAAGCGATCGTACGCACACGCACAAGACGCATTCAAGGAAACAGGATTTCACGTTGAGAATTTCGTTCCGCTACGCGAAGATTTGTCTTGCCTCCGTTGACGAATACAAAATATAACGTGCACGCGCACACTCTCTTATTTTACCTCGCTTCTTCTGAGCTCTCGATATCCATGGAGGAACAAGAGGTTCATTCAACATTCCAACGTAACCCAGTTACGTCTTGACCATAATTTATCATATACTAATACGGGCGACAAGACCTACCGGCTTTTTCATTTCGCGAAAATAAAAGCAACATATATTGATAAACAATTAATATTTAAGTGTAAGTTAATGAAAGTATATATATATTTATTTCATTTTAATTATGATGATAAAGTTTCTAAGATAAGTACGCTAATCAATTAAAAAATCTATCTTATAGTTCACAGCCACAAGCAATTTATTCTTATGCATATTCTAATTTTCCCTTGAAAATTATTATGTTATTACAGTGCAAATTATACCGTTGAAATTTACATTTGAGAGAGGTTAATTTGATGGACTTACTAGTGATCCTAATGATTGCAGTGTGTGTGTACATTACTGGCCTACCCAATCTCTCTTTTTCTCTGCTTATTATTTTATGGCATACAATGATCTCGAAAAGAGGAAGCAATTTGTGCCGGTCTGACTGTAGTGTATTATTTGAAATATATCAATCGTTCGTAACATGTGCGACTGATATATTTCAAATAATCCGCTACATATCCCAATGTCATTGGAAAGTATTTCGGATAATGGATAGTTGGAAATTGTCAGCTCGTAAATCAGAAACGCAAACTTCAACGGCGATAGTAACCCCAACGGAAAGTATTTGCGGTGCATCGAAACTGGTTTGTACATGCACAAAGTGAACCAAGCAACTGGGACATGTCACATATTGGGTGAGCGATAAAATTTAAGCTTTATGACCACTTAAAGAAAAATGTATTGTATGGAAATTGATGACTATTTAAAGTCTATCGAAATTTATTATTCAATAATAGTTTTAAAAAGATATTAAAAAATGTATATTAATTTTTTTAATTTTTAACACTAGATTTTTATTTCTCAATAGCACATGAATATTATTTTTTAAATCATTTTTTATAAAGATAAAAAATTTTTTATAAAGATATTATAGTTAATTAAGTTAATTATATTATAATAAGATATTATAGTTATTATATTAAGATAAAATATCATAAAAATTAATTGTTATCACTGTCAGAAATTCAATCATAATTTTTTTAGATTCTCAGATTTTAACAAAGAGCGATGACATTTATTCACCTACTTACCTATCTCCTACACTTCTTCCTACAAATCAGACAACATGCAAATATAATATTATCGCACCATCTCTGATGGAACAAATAGCATACTACGCATTGTCTCATATTATGCGGCATAGACCACCGTCCAATTTATCCATTACGTCAACTGACAAAGTGAGACGGTGAAATGGCTTTTGGCTTTTGTGACAGATATACTCTCTAAATTTCTTAGAGTGAAGCTTGCACTCGAAAAATTGAGTGACTGGTCAAATCACTCTAGTTAGAGTGATTTTTCACTCCTATGAGTGAAAAATCACTCTAACTAGAGTGATTTGACCAGTCACTCAATTTTTCGAGTGCAAGCTTCACTCTAAGAAATTTAGAGAGTACATATGAGTAAACTATAAGTAAACGGAAACATCGTGTTAAATATGTACACGGAAATAAATATTGAAAGCAAACGATCATATTCTTGTAACTAATATTATTTGAGTTAACATTAGAGAAAGTAAATATAACGGAAAATTGAAATTAGAATTTTTTATTCCTTCAAACAAATTCATAGTGTAAAAAAAATAAAAATTACTTCGGTGATTTTATTATTGCCTTTCTCTAAAAAAATTATGCACAAATTCTTATATTTTTAATAGAGAAGGAAATGTAAATGTCGTTAAAAATTATATATTCAAAATTATATATATATATATATATATATATATATATATATAAAATTTATATAATTATATATATATATATATAATTTATATAATTTATATATATATATATATATATATATATAATTAATTGTAGATTAAGAATTAGTTATCATCCCGCATATAGATCTTTTCAACAATTATCGATAGCATCGTGAAATGCAGCAACATAGGAAAGTGAACCAACCGATCCTCAGACGCGACGCACCTACTTCCGGGACAGGAAACCCTCTTTTTGTCGGACGATACGAACACTTTCACCGATTTTCCCGATCGCGAAAGGGAGCGGGATCCCGTTGATCAGTGGGCTACCTAACGGTAATCGACAGATGACCTCGTGGTTTAAGCAGGCGCTTCCTCATCAAAGCGACTAAAGGAGAGCATCCTGAGAAAATCAAATGCGCGACCATAAAGGCACATACTCGCGCCGCTGTCCACCAAGACAACTGAAGATAAATTCACCTGCCGTTATTCTTTTTAAATCAAATCACGCTGCCACCGAAAAAGTTACGCGTCGGGAATTTCAAATAGATGGTCAATGCATTAATGTGGGTCGATCATTGCGCTAGTAAAAAGAGTTCGGACATGACATGACTTAAGAATTTAGTCATGTATATAGTTCACCAAAACACCGAACTGAGTTTATATTAGATAATTTGAAAAGAAAAATGAAACAAATATATTTGAAGGAATAATATATATTTATATAGCAGTTAATTAATTAACTTTAAATAATATTTTACTGAACTTTTTAGGGATTAATTTATAAAAAGTTATATATATTTGCAGAAGATCTTTATTTTATTATTCCCTTTACGAGCGTTATATAAATTTCTTTGTAAATTTCAGAATAGGTCGGTTAAATTTGGGGACTTAAACTTATACATTATTTATAAATTTAAAAATTCAACGAATTTCTCAAATGATTAATTAAGTTTTTAACGTTTTTATATTATAATTATCTTTATAAAATATAGACTTATTTGTTAAATAAATTTCCTGGATAAATATCCTGCAAATCAATAAATTTGGCAAAAAAACGCTAACATTGGAAAGTTGATGATGTGAGAAATGCTTTTCAAATAAAAGATGACTGTAAATAATTGCGGCCGATTTTAGCATGAAAGGTACACGTGAAATGTCGAAGAAATAGAAATTTGTGGACCATGACGCAAGAGAAAAACCGTTATAGACCTCGAATATGTTTTATCTATCTTTCTCCAAAGAGTGATTCACATATATCTGTTAAATCTTGAATTTGATTGAGTATACGAATAACCTTCGACACCTAGTGTCGATGTTCCTCACGCTCTTCAAAGACTCTCAACCGGTATGTCAAGTGTACCAGATAAAATGGATTCCGTACACTTCCGGCAACATTCAAGGTCGGTTACTTACTAGAAAGTCGCTTGGAAAAAGCTTGAAAGACTCTTCAGAAGATTGCGCCACTGTCTTACAAATAAAATTGATAGACAATGAAAAAATTGTTGAAATACAAAAAGTTTATAATGGTTATTAGTTATTAAATTAATATTATATGTTATTATTAACTTTTATTAAATTTAATTGTAGTAATTATTAAAAAATTAAACGATACCTCCTCTTATTAATATATCTATCTTTTATATAATTTTTAATCTAATTTTATTCAAAAATTTCTTATAAAAAATATTAAAGAAGTAAACAATATATATATTAGTAAAATACATTTTTTCAATCATTATATAACGATTACAATATATTTTACTTAAAAGCATACATACACAATAATGTGCCATACTATTAACAATATATCTAAATTCCACGTAACAAAGGCACATTTTTAGAATGCGATTCGGTCTGTAATTCAATTTTTACATTTGAATTTGACGGAACCTTATTGTGATTTATTTTTTCAGCTGTAGCCTGCCACTCATCATAAGTCATATCTTTTTTATGGATAACATCAGGTTGATTTGTGCTTGTTATAGAATCAACATTTTGCTCGTTTACGTTAACGAGATTGATAGATGGATTTCTGTTAAAGATGAAACTTCTTTCCTTTGTATTTACTGTTGTTTCGTCTTTGGAATTATTTTTTACCGAATCAGCAGTTACATTGGCGTCCCCATATTCGTGAAAAGTATTATAGTTTGCTATATTCAAATTAGAAATCATGGAATTTGAGCTTATTTCTGATGGTGATTTTTGATAGTCCTGATAGTCTGGATAATCAATACTCTCCGCATCCGACATAGCTTCTCCTATCATCGGGGTGCGATTAGATCCATCATCTGCGGTCTCGTCCTTAATCACTTTGTCGTACGATAACATCATCGGCCGTTTGTGGAAGCTGCGACCCCATCCGCCCCCACCGCCCCCATAGCCGCCGCCTCCTCCTGAAGGGGGACCATAACTACTTGGTGGAGGTGCACCATAACTATCACTAGGTCCGCCACCGCCACCACCACCCGAGGCTTTCGTAAGCAGTACAATTTCTTTGAGTTGTCCTGGAAAGTGTTACCAGGTTAAAGATGTAGATGTTATTAAAAGTTTCAACAAAGATATTTAGTTTTGTTATTTACAGACTACTTTGTTAAAAGATCGCTGTTATAACGATTTTTTAAATTACCAAAGTTTGTGATTATGATTTTATAATAGAGCACCAACTAATGTAAATTAGTGCGAACATTAAAAGATTAATTGTGTTTAGATTTAAACGATTAGACGCAAAACATAAAAATATTAAAAAGGAAATAATCGTACCTCCTCCTCCACCTCCGCCTTGCCATGGACCGCCGCCTCCGCCTCCGCCTCCGCCCTTTCCAAATTTGCTCATCAACATCATCATAGAAAGCATTAGAGACATACCTCCCATCATCATACTTTTCATTGCCATCAATCCTATTGTACAAGGTATTTAAGATTATTTTATTATAATAAGATATCTTGATATATGATATTTATAAAAATTTTATAGAATATAAATATGTATATAATATTTCAATAGTATGAAAAATATGTGTCCGATGCAACAAGAGAATATAAAAAATATAAAAAAATAATATTATACCTATTAACTTCATTTTGACCATCATTATCATGCCCATCATCATCATCTGGCATTTGCCACCCTTACCACCTCCTCCGCACCCTCCACCACACTTGTCTTTCTTACCTCGTCCTGTAACAATTTATATTCAACAATTGTAAGAACAAGAATTTCCTAAAAAATTGTAAAAATGTATCTAAAGATATTCGTATCTATATTACGTATATTACGTATCTATATTACAATCTTGTTTTAATGTTCTTCGCACTAACCTTCCGCTATAGCTGTTTCGTCGTACATTAAATCGATCTGATTCTTTTCACGTTTATTCCATCGAGGCAACGTGATGCGTAGAGTAAAAGAATTGAAAAAATCATCCAAGCTACGTTCGATGCTAACGTCCGTATTATTCAAAGCTCGACCATCCGATCTATTTATTGTTCTGATCTTCACCAATTTCACGTCTTGTCCGAGCAAGGTAATTTCATCGAGGCGAGTTATTGTTTCCAAGAAACGAACGAAACGTTTCCTGATGCAGCCGAGCGAAAATTCAATGACGCATTTGCCTATGTCCTTTACGGGAAACTCCGGAAAATAATCGTCGTCCTTGTTTTTCATGGAATCGTTTCTGGGCGATGGAACTACCTTTACGTCGATTTTAAAGCCATTCTTCTTGAGATTAAATATTCGACGTTCGACTGGCGCCTTGCGCAACTCCATGTCAAGGATGTAATCCTTGATATTTCGGACTCCATTCTTTTCGTACGCATTCGCATGGATCGCGCACGCAATCAATAGACAAAGAACGAACATAGGTTCACGCACTTTTGCACGGCGAGTAATTAACGTAGATCGATACTGATGGCGATGATAAATGACGGAGGTAACCTTAGAAGAATTGCACTGACTGACACTGACTGATCTCTGGATCATCGCAATCGTTTATATACATTGGGATTTATGTCATTCGTGGTATCTTCGCGATGCTTTGTCACGATTGTCATTACTTGCAGCGAGAAACAAGTAGTCTTCTAATAATAAGATTGAACAGGCGAAATCATTCATTGAGTTTCAGCCACAACTAGACACAATAGTTAAAGCAAACGTTTCCGGATACAGTATTACAAGCTGCTATTGTATGTTACGTTGACACGCTTATAAGAACATTTCAAAGATGAAATAGTTTGTGCCACTTCTAAATTAATTACAAGTTTAAAGTTCACATTAAAATATCACAGATCCAATCGGAATAAAATAATAATAACCAGTAATTAGAATGGATCTAATTGTCTATTGACATATATTACCCGCACAGCACTTTATATTTCAGATACACAGCAGATACATAAAATGTGAAATATTACTATATAGCAAATACGTAACAATACGTATGAATCATGTACCAGATACATGTTTAATACCAATAAATGTCCGCGCTATAGATACGTAATTTACGTTATATATCACATACATATGACTATATACAATTTGATATGTGTTAAATACATAAATTATGTATTTGATACGTATCTGTAATATTGCAAATACGCGTTTACAATGTACTGTGTATTTTGACTGTGTGAGTCTCCTAATAGCACACATGTCCAAAAAACATTCAGAGGATAGCCAGAGAATGTTTTATGTCCTCTGGCTGTCTCTGGATGTTCCCTGGACATGTATGCTGTTAGGAGCATATATTCACATACATATATATATATATATATATATATATATATATATATACACATATATATACATAAAGTTTAAAGTAATAAAAATGTTCCGATACTATATAATTATATTTTTAAAATGTTTGATGTTAATATTTAGAAATATATTAATGATATAAAGTATTTGTATTACTGTAAACTTTATATTTTATTTGTTTCCGAAACTAAATAAAATAAAAAGTTTGAAGAAATGCAAATAACACATATATATCTCATTCAGTACCTTTTAACTTTATTTTAATACAAAGATTAAATATAGCTTTACATTTTGTACAAAATGTTTTCAGATAAATAGTATATTATATTTTTTAGTTCTTAAGAAAACATTATTATAATATAATAAAATACTTTTAATAAACATTTATAAAATACTGTTAATAAACATTAAAATATAATTATAAAAAGATCTTTAATGTTCAACGCATAATTATTTATATTAAATATTTATATTAATTATTTATATTAATGATTGCACAAACTTAAGAACGAAACATCTGTTGTTTGTTATATACATGTTACATACATGTATGTTACATAGTTTAATTAAAAAAAGAAAAATATCTAATTATAACAAATAAAAAACAAAATTCTAATGTTCATTATGATGCAGATTTTTTTTAAATATTTGTATCTTCATTTTTTGTACATCATTCTTGAAGATGTTGATCTTGAATATTATCAGTTTGGTTTCTTTGTTTGTTTCTGAAATAATCAATAAATTTAATATTTAATGTAATATAGTTATTATTAAATATAGAAATATAATAAAGAAATATATAATAAAATAATTTCTAAAATATATATAATTGTAAGAAACGTACAATCTTTCAATATTCATTTGATATGTTTACTTTGAATAGAAAAACATAATGAATATCATAAAAGATTATTAGAAACAAATTACTTAAAAAAAACTTTGAATTGATATATACAATTTTTCTAATAAATATTAATATTTAAAAAAAATAATGTTTACTTACGCAATTCTACGAACACGTGCAGGAGCTTGGACGATTGATCATAATTTTTATAATTATTTCCTCGGTTGAATATGCGTCGTATAAACGAACAACAGCTACAAATATATATCAATTTATAATATTATACACATTACCATCATAAACGATATTCATTTATGCTTTGTTCCAATATAACTATTCTGTAGTATAATATAACTATTTCTGATACAATGCTATAACGATTTCTGTATTATTAATCGATACTTGTTTCAAATTATGATTACAGTGTCGAAAGAGACAGAAAAAATTAGCAGAAATTGTTAATTTCGAAAAACAACCACAATGATGTAATTATTAATAATGAATAGCTTTGCAAAATAAGAACTTACCTTTGATTCACTGTTTAATTTAAAGGTAATTGTGAAGGAGAGGGGCTTTCTAGCTTCGATTGTTTTCGTGAAAATTTCACAATTTTACGTAAAACACTCTTAATTACGAAAAAGGTTATCGAAAACTCGGGACATTTAAGATGACAATTGTTTAAGGTTAGGAAATACCGATTAAATGTGACTACACGCGCATGCGTTTTTAATTATCTGTCGCTAGTAGAGCGCTCGAAATTTGAACTTTATAATATACTAAAAAAAAAAATAGGTACCGAAAAGATTAGTGAGGCAAGGTATATATGATATTGTATTAAATCTTCGCCTTATTAAAAATTTGATGAGTCTACAATAATACTAAAACAATTACGATACCGAAAAAATTAGCAAAAGCTTATACGCAAGGTAGAATATATACGCTACTTTTACATTTTATTAAATATGTATCAACTACGTGTTTGGTACATTTATATATTTATATAATATGCGCAACATACCTGCATGTTATATATATATATATTTTGACTTGGGATATTTCATATCTATTACGCTAATTACGTATTTAATACATTATGTTTGATATGAAATGAAATGCAATGTAAATACAATATTGTTACGTATTTAATATATATTTACAATGAAAGGTGCTGTGCGGGTATTTATTTAAAAATGTTTGAATATAATTTCTTATTATTATTATTATATTTCATTATATTATTATTATATTCTTCTTCTTCTTATTATTATTATATTTTATTATTATATTATTATTATCTTATTATTATCATTATATTCTTATTATTATATTTTATATACTTTTGTTTATTCAAGAAAATATATCAAAATTAGTATTTGCTTGTGAAATGTAATATAACATTATTATTATTTACGATATTTAAAAAAAATAGATTTCGTTATTTGTCACTTTCTGCTAATACATTAAGGCTGGAGTGCACCAATTTGGAGTAAACCCTACTCTGGTAGTAAAAATTGGCTTTTATAGTAAATCGAAGACTTCCATTAGAAATTGAGTTATTACAATAGTAAGGTTCAATTGCTACTATCATAGTAATTACTTTGGAAGTAAAATTAAATATTCTCCTAAAGTAAATAATGTGCAGAGAGCATCACTGTAGAGTAATTTACTTCTAGCCTAAAGTATAAGAGTAACTAGAGCAAAAATTACTTCTTCAGTGCGGTAGGAGTAAAATCAACGAGTAAGAAATCAGAAATAAGAAATAAGGTTAATAGCAAGCAATTAATGTTCCTTTTCATTTGAGTTTCTAAAATGGATTTAGGCCTACTAGATTATTTGGATTATATGGATATTGATGAGGAGGACAATGTAGTGATACGTAATATAAGAGAGAGAAGAGATCCAATGGAGATTTATACTGACGGAGAGTTCCGAGAGCGATTTGGTTTAGCTTTCGCCTTCTTTGCCTTTGCTTTTAAATCTTTCCACAAAATTCGCAACTGATTCTCAGATCTCTCCTGCTGTGCTTCAGCATTGTACTCAATATGAATCTTTCGCCAAGCTTTATTTTTAAATTCTAATGCCATAACATCATGTTTTCTAGATTCAATAATACCAATATGACTTTTCATTAGCTCAACAAATCTAGCTTTCTCTGCCTCTGTCATATTCTTGCTTCGTCTTTTCTTTTCTTCTTCTTTCCTCTCCATTTTCAACAAGTCAAAAGAAAAGCAATGCACAGTTGCTCACACACAAAATACGAAATATTCGTAAAAATACGCAATAATAAAACTGAAGAAAGTTTAATAAAGACGTAGAAATATTTAAGACCTTACTAACCTAACCTAACCTAATCTAACCTCAAATTAGACCACAAAAATATTGTAATAACTCTGCTCCCTAGAGGAAAGAACCATACTGCAAGAGTAGATAGAGCTTACTTCTATAGTTAAAACTACAGAAGTAAATTTAATATTAGCTCTCCAACGTGTACAATAGAAGTAATTTACTCCCGGTATAAATTACTTCTGTAGTTTGAACTATGGAAGTAGGCGATACTTCTGAAGTAAGTCCGATTGATTTGGTGCACTCCAGCCTAAAACTAGCGTGTTGTTCTCCATAATTATATACAGAGTGTTCTAAAAAGGTATGTCAAAAATTTAAGGAGATATTCCTCACACCTGAAGGATGAAAAAATGTTATATGGACATAGGTGCGGAAATGCTTATTTCAGGAGTTATGTTGAAAATACTGTTAGCTGTATTACTTACACAAGGAAAAATTTAGGATTAATTATTGTAGACGACAATCGTTTAATTAGGCTTATTTACATTTGGTTTTAATGTGACCTTGAGTATGTTACAATAAGGCTGGAGTGCACCAAATCAATCGGATTTACTTCAGAAGTATCGCCTACTTCCATAGTTCAAACTACAGAAGTAATTTATACCGGGAGTAAATTACTTCTATTGTACACGTTGGAGAGCTAATATTAAATTTACTTCTGTAGTTTTAACTATAGAAGTAAGCTCTATCTACTCTTGTAGTATGGTTCTTTCCTCTAGGGAGCAGAGTTATTACAATATTTTTGTGGTCTAATTTGAGGTTAGATTAGGTTAGGTTAGGTTAGTAAGGTCTTAAATATTTCTACGTCTTTATTAAACTTTCTTCAGTTTTATTATTGCGTATTTTTACGAATATTTCGTATTTTGTGTGTGAGCAACTATGCATTGCTTTTCTTTTGACTTGTTGAAAATGGAGAGAAAAGAAGAAGAAAAGAAAAAACGAAGCAAGAATATGACAGAGGCAGAGAAAGCTAGATTTGTTGAGCTAATGAAAAGTCATATTGGTATTATTGAATCTAGAAAACATGATGTTATGGCATTAGAATTTAAAAGTAAAGCTTGGCGAAAGATTCATATTGAGTACACTGCTGAAGCACAGCAGGAGAGATCTGAGAATCAGTTGCGAATTTTGTGGAAAGATTTAAAAGCAAAGGCAAAGAAGGCGAAAGCTAAACCAAATCGCTCTCGGAACTCTCCGTCAGTATAAATCTCCATTGGATCTCTTCTCTCTCTTATATTACGTATCACTACATTGTCCTCCTCATCAATATCCATATAATCCAAATAATCTAGTAGGCCTAAATCCATTTTAGAAACTCAAATGAAAAGGAACATTAATTGCTTGCTATTAACCTTATTTCTTATTTCTGATTCCTTACTCGTTGACTTTACTTCTACTCGCACTGAAGAAGTAATTTTTGCTCTAGTTACTCTTATACTTTAGGCTAGAAGTAAATTACTCTACAGTGATGCTCTCTGCACATTATTTACTTTAGGAGAATATTTAATTTTATTTCCAAAATGATTACTATGATAGTAGCAATTGAACCTTACTATTGTAATAACTCAATTTCTAATGGAAGTCTCCGATTTATTATAGAAGCCAATTTTTACTACCAGAGTAGGGTTTACTCCGAATTGGTGCACTCCAACCTTATTGTAACATACTCAAGATCACATTAAAACCAAATGTAAATAAGCCTAATTAAACGATTGTCGTCTACAATAATTAATCCTAATTTTTCCTTGTGTAAGTAATACAGCTAACAATATTTTCAATATAACTCCTGAAATAAGCATTTCCGCACCTATGTCCATATAACATTTTTTCATCCTTCAGGTGTGAGGAATATCTCCTTAAATTTTTGACATACCTTTTTAGAACACCCTGTTTATTATTATGACAATATTATATAATTTTATTTCAGATACTTGGAGCATTATATGTATTATACATGTGTATGTGTGTGTGTGTATAATAATGTATATGATTATGCGCGCCTTGAGAATTGCAACACTTTATGATCTGATGCTATCAGGATTACGAACTTGATGGTCGTCTATCGTGGTGAAGGTGCTGGCCTTATTACTTCTTAATTGGTCCGTACATTCACCTACAGAGATATCTACGTTGAATCGTAGCAATTAAATTACTATAACAGTAAACATGTGCACTTTTCAGCGCGTGATGCGTTTATACGATGCGTTACGCTGGCTAGTTAGAAAAATTCAACGTAATTTTCTCATTTAAATTAACAAAATACTTGATGACTGCTACTTAACATTATGCTATACACTCTTATTACAGATACATATATTCCGCGATTCATTATACGATTCTTGATGATTGCTGCAATAATAATGATAACACATTACATATGTATCTTTACAAATGTTTTTTATTATTACAACTTTAACAGTAACAAAATAAATATTCAAAAATCATGTACATGATCTTGGGCAATCTGCGTGCATGACGATGGTACGCTTTCTCAATGGACAGTGGTCGTAAGTGCAACGGCGGCCGCAATAAATATACGTAGGTAACTATAAATAATAATAAGAATATGATAATTTATGAAACGACAAATGAAACGCCAGATGAGATCTTAGAGAGGCGGATAAGAAGTAAAATGATGACGAGATAGAAGAAGAAAAGAGAAGCGAGATGAGGTGGAAATACAAGAAGATAGACATGAGGAGAAGACACGAGTGCGTTAAAGGATAAAAAGAAACAGCAAGGACGAAAGGAAACTTGGTGAGGTAGAGATGTGCTAAAGATGGTTCTGTCGTGTACCGACGAGTGCAGATACTACTCGTCGAATTAGATCATCGAACGAAGATTAATTCTGCAGGATCGATCTGCGATCGCGCGCGTTGCCGTATTTCAGTACAGCCTGTTGAATCGAGTCATGAATGGAATCGAGGGATCTTCCGTATCCGGAGTGTCCGAATCCGTGTCCGTGATGCTCCTCCGAGCTATGCGTATGCGAACTGGTGTACACCGGTTTACTGACGATTTCATACGTGGTCTTCTTCTCGCCGTGGCTAGCCAAGGATTTGAGTCCGATAATGGCTGATAACATTAGCGCCATCAGACCGGTCATCAAGGCTTTTCCGGCAAGAAGAGCCAGAGCGCCGAATCCCATCGCACCGAGAGTTCCCTTCATCATTAACAGACCAGCCATCAAACCGGAACCGCCTTTATCCTTTTTACGTCCTAATTAAATATAAAATGAAAATCTATTAAATATATCTATTAAATATAAAATGATAATTAATATCTTGAAATATAAATGTGCGTGTGATTGAGATAAAACAGACTGATTCGAGTAAATTTACTTTCGTAAGATGTATTGTATCTCTGAGTTTAAACTGTTTGATTGTCTAATAATCTTGTTATTGATTATTTTCTTTATTACTTCGATAAATAATAAAATTAAAATTCTAACCTGTTTCAACATTTTGATTGCCTCCCAAGCCAAGTTGCGCGAGCGCATCCTCGTTAAAGTTCCTGGCAGCTTCAAAGGTTTTTGGATCAAAAAGCTTGATGGAAATTGAGTGGCTGTTAAGGTAACTGCCGACCTTGTGAGCCAAATAAGCATCCAATCTCTTCTCAACGTCATTCGGGAAGTCCCTCGCCAAATTGGCGACTACTTCCGATGCCGGAACATCAGTGGAACTGTTTTCTTTGATCACAGATACTCCCGGAAGAATACCGATGTTCTCCTGCTCCGACAATTTATCCAGGAAAGACACCACGTCCAGCTTGAGGCATGTGGCACTGTATGACTTTCCGCAATCTTTATTTAAATTAGATGTCAGATTTTCCGGAGCTTCTTCCACCATTTGCCTCGAAGTGCGTCTCTCGATCTCTGCGTTGACGCATCCCGAAAGAAAAAGTACCAGAAGAAGAAGATGACAACGTGACAATTGGGCGACGTGTGTAATTCCTTTCATCGCGAATTTTTGGATGTTTCCTTGAAGTTTAGTTTAAAGTAAGAAGAATTTGTGCAGAATATATTTTTTTCGTCCCAAGTCTACGGATCGCCAGCAGCGCGACGATATCCTCGAAGACGAAGGACCTTGAAGCTGACAGATGAGACGCGTATCGTGCACTGGGCATATCCTCGGATACTTGCAGTATATATAGAGCGAGTCTACAGATAGTCCTTTTTCCTTTTTGCCTTTCGGTCGTTTCATACATTCTCCGTAGTCGAGAGTACCGGCGACGGAACTCTCTTCTTTGTGGATGTTGAAGAGGAGGCAGGGGCTCATGCAGCCGCCCAGTAGCTGCGGCGAGAGGGAGCGTCAAATAGAGCGGAGAATTCGAATCTGAGTCAAATTTATGCGAGAAAAAAAATAGACGAGTACGACAAATGATGAATGAGAGCGAATGCTTATTGCCTGGATACTAATTTAATTGCGATTATCGACATTATATTGACATATGTATATGATTAATTATTTTTTAAGAACCTCTTATTATCTATTAAATGCTATAATCTAACAAATTTCTCCATATCTTTTTTATTTATAAATTTATATAAATGTTTACAGATTTTTACCTGTTGTTACATAATATTATTTTACAAAATAATAAATCTTTTTACTTCTAGAATATATATATAATATAACTTAGAACATACAATAAAGAACATATAAAGTGTCTATTCATATATTTGATTCAAATAATCTAAACATTCTTCTTATTTATTATAAACATATAATTTAAAAAAATAGAACAAAAGCTCTAATTTCTAATTAAAGGCAATAATAGGACATAGGAGTTTAATCAAGTGGATTAATCATCTCAATATAAATTATTTGATCAATGATCGCTGATATCCTTGGTGCTCGATCGCCTAGGTCGTAAGGTCACTTTCGATTTCATGAATGAAACCACGAGACCAACAGGACGAATTTCACGAAGTTTGCGAGCCGGACGCAATCGGGAATCGCAAATCGAAAAATTCGCCAATAAGTATATCGTGAAAATTATTATTGCGGGCGAGGCGAAACGAGACGGGAGTCCTACTTTAAATCAGTCCAGTTTAGCTAGCTCGTAGGAGATCCGATTTTCGCGCGCCATGCTCGAGCAACGGCGCTTCAGACGGATCTGCCGATGTGAAAGTACGCAGTCGATTTTCACGAGCAACTCGATAGGATCTTATCGTGGCATGTATGTATTTGTATGCGGTGAACGCGTGCACGTCTCGATATGACGCGCATGCATGCCATGCGGCAGGTGTGCCGACTTAGAACGGACTAGCCTTCTTCTTGAAGCATCCATTTTTCCATTTACTGCTTCCGTTTTCATGCGGTGCCTTCCTTTCGTTAATAATCGTGCGATCTCGAATACACGTTCCTGTTCTCGCTATGCGCGACAAATCGAGCCAATAATGGGCGTTCGTAAAACATGGACGAAAGAGATAAATTGGAATGAAATGTGAAATTGCATTTATCTCCATTGTTAATTAAATCAAAAATTTTGTAGTAAAACTGATATATTTCGCATTTATCTTTATCGCTAATTAAATCAAACATGTTATAGTAGAAGAAGATATTAAAATATTTCATATAGATTCAATTCATTCAAATTCATTCGCGAACTCGTTCTGATATTGTAATTTTATTGCTTTTTTATATTTTGTCAAACGTAAACTAGAACTGTCCGCAGCATAATCTATATTTCCTGGTTTTTAGAGAGTACTAAGCATTAACTGAAACCGCAATTATTGTGCTGTATTTGGGACACCCGATAAAAAATAATGCCATTTAATTTCACGATTCATCATCAAAGCGATGATAAAAAAGATTTGATAGATAAAAAAGGTAGATAGAAAAAGAAGAAAAGTCAATATTTATTTTTACATATTTAAATTTATTTTAAAAGCGTATTTTTTCGTACTTAAAAAAAAAATAAAACATATTATATCAAATAAATAATATGAATAATAAAAAATTTCAAAATATTCGTCAAAATTTCTTTTAATAAAAAAACAAAATTAAAAATCTTTCAAATTAAATTTTTATTTTCGAAGATAATATTAAAAATTATAAAATGCATAACAAAGAATAAAATTATTTTCGATTATATAATATTTCAAAAATGAAGCTATACTAGCGTTTACAAGTGCCAATATAATGCTATAACGGATGAATTCATATAAAAATTATGATTGTGCGTTCCGGAACATACTGTAGTTACCCTATTTTCAGTTGAAATTAAGATAGGCGTTGTTTCAAGGAAATCGCTTGCATTTACCTAATAATTTGTCACAATTCAGGGAACGTTCACGCAGGATTAACGAAGAAAACGTGTCAATAATTTCTCCTTGACAGTTATTTTAGCGAATCATTCTTACATATTGAAAATATTAAAATATCAATAATGTATGGGTACTGTTAGAAATTTAGAAAAATATATATAAATTGGAGAAATTGTTTCTACTGGAAAGCTGGAGATTACCGAACATCTGGAACATTGCTTACCACATTGTTAATAAACGATATCCGCAACATTTTTACATAATTTTTTGCTTGTAGAAAAGCAAGCTTTGTCAAGTTTTTCTTCTTTACTTTGATACATGTAGAAGCATATAAATTGTTGTTTTATTTCATAAGATCTAACATTACCATACTATCTTCTGCAAGGAAAAACAAGACATCAGTGCTTTGTGAACGGGAAAATCTGATTTGTATAATTATTCGGCTATGTCTAAATATTTCTACATTTATGCAAAAAACAAAATTGTTGTGTATATTTATTTTCTTTTAAAATGCTTATAAATCTTATAGTAATATCTTTAATCTTGTTGATACAATAATTAGATAATAGATTAACATACGTAACAAGAATGATACTTAATAAATACATTTAAAAAATATTGTATATCTGTCAGTTATTAATCAGTTGTTTAAAATATATTTAGTAGATTATATATATTATAAAAATTATACGTATTTCTTATTTATGTAAATTTATATCATATATTTGTTATCAAAAATGTCATAATTTTCGAAAATGTCTAATTTTAAAGAATGCATAAAATTTATTTTAAAGAAATGTATAATATGAGCATATGTATGTAGTGCATGTATGATTTATGCGTCAAAGTGTCAAAAAAGAAGAAAAGAAGAAAGGTGAAATTACTGCTTCTGATACACTTGGTGCTGCCCGAGTGATTGCATAGACCTCGTTAATTCAGGAACGCACATCCGTTATGCACTAAAAATGCATCGTATGCGTTTATACCTTTGCATTTTTCTCACGGCCGTTCGAAGTGAATGTTAAAAGCTACAAATTTCTTTTATACGGCCATTTGTAAGAATAAACTTATCTAGCCATCTCATTACGTTGTACTTTTCTCAATGAGTTACATATTAAACAACCCGGTCGTACTGTTGGCTCAATATTGTCAAGGTACGAAATAATTTATTGTCGCAATCATAGTCTTTATTTAATATTAAGGATTTAAATAATGTTTAGTAACTATTAAATTTATAAATTTAGAGCAATCTATTTTCTTAAATAATATATAATAATATATAATATGTATGTAATAATAATATAAAATAATATAATATATATTATATATATATAAAATGTTTGTTTCTGTCAAACTATATTTTTATATTACAAAAATTTATTATTTAATATTATTTAATTAAAATTTGATATTATATTAAAAATGATGCATATAATTTTACAATATTTATGACAAAATTTTCGATTTTTATAAAATAATAATACACTATAAAATAACAATACTATATTTTTTAATCTATATATATATATATATATATATATATATATATATAGATTAAAAAATATATAATTGAAAGAAATATTTTACAGAAAGCTCTTTCGAAATATAATTATATATATACAGGGTGTCGCAGACCACCCGTATCAGCCGAATATCTCAAAAACTGAGCGCGGCAGACAAAAATATTTCAGACAAAAGTTGTAAGGTTTCAAGTAACGCATTACATGGCGATATCAGTATGACCTTGAAGAGTGTTGTCAAGATCACGTAAAGGTCACCTTGAATTCTGTAAATGGAAATCCCAATTTTTTATTGCATATTCTTGTAGGTTATCTCGAGGGCTTTCCAAAACATATATAAATATAATTATATATATATATATATATATATATATATATATATAATTATATTTCGAGAGAGCTTTCTGTAAAATATTTCTTTCAATTTTTTGTTTCTGTATAATATACGTGTGAACTAATATATTTAATTTCATTTATTTATTTCAATTTATGTAATATGAGAAAATGCTTTTCGAATGATGTATAATCGAAATAATGAAATATTATATGTATTTTGTAATTTGCATATAGATAAATAAAATTTATAATTAAAGAAAAATTATATATAAGGAAAATGAGAAAAACGTATAAAAAAATTTTATATTTTAAAACTATGTGTGTGTATATATATATATATATATATATATATATATATATAAAACATTGTTTAAAACGTTTATTGTATGTGTAACTTAATTTTTTATCTACAGAGAGATTTACATGTTTAAAATTAGCATTAATGTTATAAAAATAAAAGTGATATATTATAAGAATGGAAAATGTAGAGACAAAGTTTTTAAAATTATTTACACAAAAGCATTTACAAAAACTATATTTGCAATTTAGCAATTGCAGATTTATGTAATAGAATATTTAATAACTTTTAATATTATGTAAGAAATGAGCAAGTTTATGTAATAATATTTTTAAATCTAGTCATAGATATTTTGTTATAATTAGAAATAAAACAAGTTATCAAGAATTTATAATAGAATTTAAATTGCAATATATTTTATTAAAATAAAAATATTTTAAGTGTATGGAATATGTATATGTGAAAAATTTCAACGATATCTTTGTGAAATGAAAATATAAACTTGAAGTAAGTCTTATAAACAAGATTTTATATTTAAAAAATATGCCTTTCAGTATGAGAAGCGGAAGAACCTACGCTCTTCATCTTGTTTGCTTCTCGACGGTGCTGTCCTCTCAAACCGCTCATATATACCCGTATTTGCTGTCCCACTCCTCTTGAATGACTCAACTAATCACAACCGATGCCGTTATTCCAGCTCCCACCAAGAAGGCCACAGTCGTACCTTGCCACGGTAGAAGTGGAGAAGCACGTGGAGGCAATGACCCACTGACCTTGATACGTACGCAGCATCGAGGGGGAACTCGGTGAACCAATCGTAGCTACGATCCGCTTTCCTACCTTGACTGACACAATGACCTCGTTTCCTTCCTCTTCCTAGTTCCCCACCTTGATTCAGTCTTTCTCCGCTATCTCTCCCACCCTCACAACCGCATATTCTATCTTCTTTCCGTTCGTAAACCTTCATCTAGGTCATTAGTCTTCTCGTCTGACCGACTGATTGTAAGTAAACCATTTATGACTAAATATATATGTATATAAAAAATAATCCCTATTATTGATCTAACATTTAAATTGTAACATTAGTAAGATGGAACATATCTAATAAAAGTAATTTGCTGATATCGCAATAATATAACGTTTTTGACAATTCAGACGATAATATAATGAATAAGACAAAATTGTATAAAAAAGATTTATTATACATGAAGCAAGTATGTGCCACAGACGCATAAATAAATAAAATAAACAAATGGCAAGGACATTCCATTTTATGGATTGTTCTGATATAGATATTGTTCGCCATTGAATTCTGGTGTCCAGTCTTTATAAGGTTGATTAACTTCTTGTTCTGATCTATGCCAGTGATCGTGATGAATTTCATATGGTCTCGCAACGCCATAACTGACTCTTGGTGGAGGCGGTGGTGTAATAAGGGCTTTCAAGGCTACCGCGCCGGAAAGCACAAGTGACATAAGACCTGCACTCAAGCCCTTAATGCCTATCGCAGCGATTGCGGAGACTATGATGGGCAAGAGAATTAGGGCCTTTAGTTTCAACAGAATTAAAAGTGGTATAATCATCTTCTTCAATCTTGTACGAGCTGTAAATAATATATCATATATTTTTCTCTATAAATAATTATATTATTTATTAACATTTTCAATTAATTACATATAGTCATAGTGTATTTAATTGTTAATAATATATTATAATTATAAATAATTATAACATACATGAGAAGAGAAAGGATGATGTGTAAAAGTTAAATTATAACATGTTAGTATAAAAAGGATTCGAAATATATATATAATTGAATATATAATAAAAATGTTAGAGAATATTATTAATATATAAATATTAATAATTATGGAATTTTTGAGTAATCGAGAGGCATTTCTAAAATATTATAATTGACATTCATCTTTCAATCTACTTTCTTCGACACGCGACACTCTCGTTCAAGGTCTTTCTTAGACACCTCGCAGTAATCGTCCCAGAAACCCGGAATCCCATCAAACTTATCAAACGGTAACCCACTTTGGTCCACTCCCACCTCCGGTATCTGTTTTCGCGGATATGATAAAAGTGGAACACATCCTTACAGCTTTCTATGTATGCATTTTCTCGTTTCGATCTCCCTCTCTTTTTCTTAACGCTGCTATCAATGAACATTAATGATACATATCCGAATTTTTGAATATTTTTAGACTTGTACAACACATATTTCACATATTGTGAATATAAGAGTGAAAGAATTTGAGAAAAATTTATAAATATGAAAGGAAGGATGGAATTATGTTAGAGAGAATTTGAGAAAAATTTATAAATATGAAAGGAAGGATGGAATTATGTTAGAGAGATATGGAAAATGAGTGAATGGTATTTCGGCCGCAACCGAAAAAGAAGATGCTGTAAGTTATACTTTCCAACCAATGAATACCGAGATTCGTGGACTACTTAAATCCCATTGGTAAGACTTTAGAAAGGTGAGGCGCTATAAGTTTGCGCCCATGATGTCGAATGATGTATTCATAGCAGATCGGGACGTTAGGCAAGAACAAGAGACTTTTGTATTAGATCCAAGATCTAACACAAAATCTTAGGTTTAATGCTATTACTATTAATTTATTAAATTATTAAAATATTTGCGGAAAAATTTAATTTTATATAAAGAAAGGAGATCAGATAAATAAAAGAAGATTATAATTAATCAAGTATGAGAAAATTAAATTATACAATTATGTATTAACTATATAATAATAAGAAATACTGCTTAATATAGTTACAAGGATATATAATGTAGAAATATAATTATAGCAAAATTTCAAATAAAATTAGATTTGTAAATTTAATAAAAGTAATATGTACTTATTAATTATTATTCCAAAAATTTATAAAAATTTAATAATTTCAAATATTTTAAATTATTTTGTAATGTCTACATATAAATATATCCACTATTTCACACAAGCAAATATTATTTCTTATTATAGTCTATGATAAAAATCATATTCTTTTCTTTTTTATCTATCTATCTATATGTGTGTGTGTGTGTGTGTGTGTATAATTATTTTTCTTTTATATCATCGAACCTCCAATTATTTCTATTTAATTATGTCATAGATGCACACAAATTCATAAGCCAAAATTATGCCAGCAAGGAAGAATTATTTTCTGAATTTACTGAAATAATTTAAAAAAATGCGATCTAAATAATCTAATATAAATTTTATTAATATTAAATATTTCATTATCATTTTGTGAAATAGTTTCAATAATCAATTCAATCATTCAATAATTTCAAAAGATAATATATTTACTAGCATATTTTCCTAGATTATTCTAATCTTATTGTGTAAATTTTAAAGATAAATGTTTCAATTGTCTCTAATTTATAAATTTAATAAGATTTGCTTTACCCATAAAATATAAAACAATGTTAATATTCAATTTTGTTATTTTTTCTGTTTAAGCATTATTGTAACTCTTTTCCGATGCATTGTTTACCTTCGGACGCTCCGTTTGTCAGACTTTTCAGTTCTATATCGATATTCTTCTGGCCGAGGGCGCGCCCAAACAAACCGGCAGATGAAGAATCATTAGGGAGATTAATTTGTATTTTTCTAGTTCTCAGGAATTTCTCGATTCTGTTCACGAGCGGATCTGCACTTTCTTGCGACGAATTCCCGTCTTCTGGAATCTTTCTCAGGATAACCATATCACTATAAATATTGATAGTGTCTTTTCTATTGAGTTCGTCCATCGTCATCGTGAGCTTTGCTTCTAAATGCTCCAAATCGTTTCCATTTTCCTGATTTTGATCAGCTACCACTAATGTCACGAGTTGCAGCGCCAGGAGAATGATTACTCTGGTCTTCATTGTCGCGAAGTGCTTTATAGTGCAACTTCGATGAAACGTTTTTGACTGTTTGGTCCCAGGACAATTTTTCTTTTATACAACTGTCGATGAGTGGTGGGGCCATGCTGAACTATTTGGCAAGCAACGTACAAGGGCAGCAGTGTCAAGAATTTTAATTCTGCCGACTCTTTAAAGAGTGAATATGAAAATGCATCGTACAAAAATAGCGTGACATAGAGAATACACCGGTATAAGTAAATTGTCCTTTTACTCGTGATCACTTTCGAATCTATGAGATTCTTCAGATTGAAGTGAATTTTCCGACTAATGGATTCTCTGTATTATTTTTACTATATACATACATTAATTTATATATTATACCTTCTAACAACTATTTAATGATACTTATTAATTATACAAAATTAGTTATATAATAAAAAATGCATCTTTATAAAACTTACATGTATATAAAAACGTGTGTTTTGAGTTAAAAAAAATTTTTCTTTACGGTGGTTTAAATTAAAAGTAAGTACAGAATTCAGGTCTTTTTAATTAATTTAAGACAAATTAATCTTATTTTAACATAAGTCAAAATATGGCTATCTAACTACAAAGATGATATATAATTAAGGATTAAAATTTTATAATTAAAAAATTAGATTTTAAGAGTATAATCACATTTTTATCATTTAATTATTCTTTTTAGCATATTTTATGTTTTTGCATAAATTTATTGAAAAAATTTGTTAATCAATTTCTCATTAAGAAAAAAATTTTACATTTACATATAATTAGAATTTATTTGCACTACATATGCATACAATACATCTTGAATACAATTGGCATTGAGCAATTATCGTCTATGTCTACAATTACATGCGTCATCGTCGTCACATTTCACGCACTTTCTGAAAATTAGACTTCCGTGTCTCTTGGTGACACGGTATAGTATGTAAAACTTGTGTCCCGAATCATGCAGTCGGAAGTCACTCGAACAAGAGAAATGGAACGAACGACAGAGGTGACAGCCGAAGAGAAAGAAAGACCGAACAAGATAAAAGTGGGAGTGTAAATGACCTGTAGGTATGTCCATATCCGATTCGAATCGCATATGAGCTCGGGACGACTTCAATTGCACGGCGAATTGTCAACATTTCACACTAACAGAAAATGATCACGTATGACATTTTCTATGCACCTTGCTGTGCTGAATATTTACGACGATAATTTCTCTAAATTAAAATTTTAATTCTCATGCATTCCAAAGGAGAGTGAATTTTTGTGTTACGCGATAAATTCTTATGCCTGCATAAAAACAAAGCAGCATAATCTTATAAATATATACAGATATCTTTTTTATGAATAATTTATTAAGTTTATTAACAAATTTAATTATTTTAATATATACGATTATTCAATAATTTATATGATTAATAAATTACATTATGACGTACATATAAATATTAAATCTAGCAGTCGTAGGTGGGTCAGATGGCTTCGAGAAGGAAAAGAAGATATATTAGCTTCGCGAGATATGACTTTCGATAATTTCATAAATATAGAACTTTCGGGTAAGAAAGCTCGTTTAATTCGTATCGTTAGCATCCGGTGCATGAGCAGAATATGCCAAATTATGGGCATCGACCTTTGCATCAGCAATATCGAAGTTCCTGTATCCTTGATATCCTCCTGCGGAATTAGCAGCAGGCCAACTTGCTGAGGCGCCTGTGTCATAAAAGATAGGTATCGGATTTTTGCCGAAGAAACTGCTTGCCACGTTGCTACCACCGAAAAGCTTCTGGAACGCTACGATGCCGGCGACCAGCAGAGCGATTTTACCGAAGACTAAGGCTTTCAAAGCTAGCAGGCCTAAACCGCCCAACAAAATCGGCACCAACGCGAGGAACTTTAAACTCATTGCCGTAATCAGCGGTAAAATCATCTTCTTGATCTTTGCACGACCTAATTGAGAGAAAAAATTAATTTAATTAGTATTTTAATTAATATATAAAATTATGCGATTTTATTGTATGATCTAAGAAATATATACAACCAATGCAAAAGAAGATATAATCATAAAAAAAGAATCATGCAAAAGAATGAGATATAATCATAGAATACAGATAGAATGCAGATAGAATCATTTACTATATTTTGGTTATTAATTGTTGGATATTAATTATTAAGCATTTATTAAATAAAGAAAGAAGTATTAATATGAGTTTAACATTATATGTATTTACTTGCATGTTTAAGTTTTTAAGTTTTTAAATTGTATAAAGGAAGACAGACCTAAATTAATGAAATAAATAATCATCTACATATGCTCGGAAAAGCTTGGGAATTAAAAAATATTAAATATATTTAGAGAAAGTACTAATGTGTATAAGGATATTACATCCCAACTCTAAGCACAGTAATCTTCTCAAATTTTTTCAAATACATTTGAGAAAGAAAGTGAATTTCATGCTTTCTCAAAGAGAACGAGTTTATTCGCAACAGGTTTGACGCCATACATATAGATATCACGAAGGTGAAAGGTACGCTTATTCGTTTATAACATCGCTCATGACATCGCGAATCCGTAACGTTCATCGTCTAGACATAATTACATCGTCCAAACATGAACGATTGCATAATCGAAATACTTGGAGACGAAGGACTTACCTTCAACCAGGGTGCGAGCAATCGATTCTTCGGGCATGCTAAGTTTCAAACTATGACTCTTCAGGAAAGAGACAACTGAATCATATAACATGCTAAGAAGTTTTATCGTCTTGTCGGAGCTATCGCGTGGTAATTCATTCAAGATCTCCAATTCAGACTTCTTCAAACTCTTGCCAGTGCGCTCCACTATAACAATTAAGTTTTTTTATTACAAAATAATTATCTGTACAAATTGCTATCTTTTTTACATTATTCCATAAATAAAACTCAACGTATATTTATACTACATACTGTATATGTATTTTGCTTAATTTTATTATTTAAAGGCAGCTGTATGATTTTTTTGTAATTGTATGACATATTTTTTTACGTTTTTTATATTTATATTTTTTTATATCTATTTATCTATATTCAGCTGCTTTTTATAAATATTTATATATATATATATATATATATATATATATATATATATATATGTATATTCGTATGTGTGATATTATACATATTTGTTATATTTTATTATATTAATAATTTCACAGCGATAAATCAAATGTTGTTTAAAATTATATTGTTGTACAATATAATTTTAACACAGTATATATAATGTATTTTCTCTAATATAATTTTAAAATAATGATCGAAATTAAGTCTTACTAAAAATATAGCAACGTCCAGATTTTTTATCTCCAGTTGTTCCTGCATTTTTCAATATACGACTCAAGTTAAACATAAAATAAATATGAAAACTTACTCGGTATGTCTCGTACGAAAGTCACACCGCCGACAATCTCGACGTCGCTCGATCTAGCCGCCCTATCGAGAGCACTGATCGTCTTGACGAACATGCAGCTGAAGAGCATGTCATGCTGCAGACAATCCAGATCCTGGGACGGCTGCGCGGAAACGTTTATAGGTTCAGCTACGACACACGCAGCGAGAAGTACCAATGCCAGCAATTTGTTCATCTTCCTAGTCATCTTGTCACTCGTCGAGTTGTCGCGAAACGAAACACCGAGAAGCAGCAGCCGGAGATACGGAGCGAACTAACTCTCCGGAAAATTTTCGGAACAAAGTGTGACCTGGCCCTGCGTCGCTTCAATCTTTATAGGTGTGCACCAAGTAGAGAACCCTCCTCGATATCCCCCACTCTGGCCAACGACAAAGTGTATGACGACGTGTGAGACGAACGACTCATCATTATAGATGTCGGCGATGGCCACCTCCCCAGAAAACTTTCTTCGATAATTTTTTAAACAAACGCACAGCTATGCCGACAGACGCGTCACCGTTTGGGCGGACCTAGAAGTCGTTCTTTTTAACATCACTGGGAGATGTTCGTTACCACAGTAACTACTTAGTATTTAGGTCAGTAGGGGAGATCATGTCTATTAGGAATTTACAGAGATTATTTCAATGTAAGAAAAGGACATTTGAGGAATTTGAATAAAAACCTATGATTGTGATTTTGATCTTGATTAAGTGGAAGAAGTATAACTTCATTTTTTTATAATTACAATTTTTATTACAAAGGATATAAAACTTCCTTGCCCTCTCTTTTATCGAAATTGTGACATTAATAACATTTTGACAAACGACACTTTCTAACACATTCAGCAGATTGCATAGAGAATCGACAACAATAGAGGCGAAAGGTTTGCATACATTTCGCGCCTCACTGCCATTGCACATGTTTCACGATCACGAATATACGGTTTTCTTACAAATAGCGTGTGCGTGTGCATTTAGGCGATACTTAATGTTGACAGTTTCTAGTAGCAATTTATTCTAGAATTGTGTAAATAAAATAAATACATGTATATTGATATTTAACTTTAAATTTTAATGGAAATATTTAAAACTATATCAAACAATCTGATTTCATTGTAATATATGGTAAATCGATTTAATTTAAAATTTCTTTTAGGCACCGCAGTTCTGTCTCCTTTGTAGAACGGTTCGATGCATTCCCCCAGAACCACGTGCATCAAGCTGCTTACCTTGACCCAGACACACGGTCATTGGTAATATGTGAACTACAGGTTACGTCGGGTACAGGCTTCGACAAGCTTTTTTTTATATAACTCGAGTTAATAAAATTTTTTACTCGTTGAGTAAAAAATTTTTTTTGTCCACTCGTCATTATTTTATTACGTTACGTATAAGTAATCGTGAAATATAATTGAAATTTAAATAGAGAAAGTAATCGTATTCGAATTTATCTTAAATTGTTACGTAAGCAAATGGCGCTTCTGACATACTTTCATTGTAAAATAGAAAATTAATAGATTCTCACGATGATTATATACTTTTCTTGGCTTCGCCATCTATCGAATTTATTAAAATTTATAAAAATAAATATATATCAAAATAACAGAAATTGATGTCGCATGACGGAGCAATAATCCACAGTAAAGCCATCGTTGATGTTACTCTTCAAGTGGCAACTACTTAGAAAGGTAACAGATAACTTATTCGCGGGAGGAATTCCATTGTGCTCCATGCGAATCTCTTTAAATATTTAACAGGTATGAGGGGACTTCGTCATCTTCGTATAACGGTATCTGACTTGGAAGAAGCAGAGACAATTTCGCGATTAATTTTCTGGGTTATGAGTACCGTCAGTGCCGTCGTTTACTTCTTCTACTACAAAAAAATATAGTACTTTAGAAGAATTCATACATACTTTTTACTATAACGAATTTATTTGATATTTGAAAAATATTTTTCCTTGTTTCAGAATTGTTTTTTCTTTCTTTCAGAAAATAAAATATCCCATTCGCCGCATAATATAAATAAAAAATAAAAAATTAACATAATAATTGAAGTATTTTCATTTCTATAATCATATTTAATTAATATAAACTATTATCGAGATACATATACGTACACATTTTTATATTTTTTACGTATTCTTTTATATTATAAACATGTTGGGGTAAAGTTCGATTATACAATAGATAAAAACCTTGTAAGGGCGTTTTCAACTGCTCAGAGAGCTGACTTAGAGAATTGAAGGTCGACAACCTATATCCGGGTCAAAAGTTCCAACACCTTATCTTTATTTTTTCCCGACTTATTCTTCACATGAATGGGACTGATGATTCCTTTTCTCGCTTTCTCTCAATCTCTTTTGTGTACAATGTATATACAGGGTGATTCAAAATAACCCCTGTGTCCCTGAAATGACATATTCTTGAATCAATTCTAAGACGATTTTTCCTTCGGCAAAATTTCGTCCGAAGCTTAGTTTTTGAATTATTAAAGGAAGTAGTTAACGTATGACGGGTCGAATACAAGAGGCAGGCAAGGGTGGCGCGATTCACCGTCAGACGCGGGAGCTTACGCGGGGCGCCTGCTGCGATCAGCTGATCGCTATACACATACAGACACACATGCGAACACATACATTCTCTCTCTGTCTGTCTCTCTCTTTCTCTCTCTCTCTCTCTCTCTCTCTCTCTCTCACTCATTCGCTCACTCACCTGTAAATTTTTTTTTTTTTTTACCAGAGAGGGGAAAATGCATTTTATGCATACCCACCGGTCGATCCAGTGAGTTATGTGGGACTCGAGTACCAAGTCGAATTACCAACTCGATACTCCCTACCCACTAAAAACCCCTCTCTTTTCACGAATTTCCTTTAACACACTGTCCCTCTGACTTCCCGAGATCTGTTTTCACATAACGTCAAAAAATAGTTATTATTACCTTGTTCGATGACTTTTGATGTATTGCTGTAATTGCTTGAAGGAGAAATGAATTTTCCGATAGATCGTACGTTCTCAAATTTAACGTAGATATCACGTTGCAAAAGACAAGAAATCCACACTAAATTATTAACTGAAAGTTTTTCTTCTTTCTCTCATGAACTGTATTCTTTTATAAACTTTAACGTAATCACATTTATTTACTCACTCGATGAGATGAGAAATTTACTAATGACTCTATCACTAATCACTATTAATCACTGTCGAATAATAACTGTTGGCGATTAAAAATCACTCGATGAAAGAAACACGCGCGGACACGTTACTACACGACACGACGACGCGACAATGCGACGATAATTACTCGGCGACTGCAAGCAGTTTTTTGTCATGGTAGGTTGCGGTAGGTTAAGGTACTACTGGCGCTATCGAACGCGATCATGTGTTCGATTGAAGAATGCGGTAAACATAATAAACATTTAACATATTAATATTATTATTATCATGAATGTGTGTGATATCCATACATCGTATGATATCTATTTAAAAATTAATTAGATTAAATAAGTGTTTTTAAAATATTTATTACTTTTACTATTATCATATAAAATATTAATATTAAATATTTATTTAAGATAATAGTAAAAGTAATAAATATTTTAAAAACACTTATTTAATCTAATTAATTTTTAAATAGATATCATACGATGTATGGATATCACACACATTCATGATAATAATAATATTAATACGTTAAATGTTTATTATGTTTACCGCATTCTTCAATCGAACACATGATCGCGTTCGATAGCGCCAGTAGTACCTTAACCTACCGCAACCTACCATGATAAAAAACTGCTTGCAGTCGCCGAATAATTATCGTCGCATTGTCGCGTCGTCGCGTCGTGTAGTAACGTGTCCGCGCGTGTTTCTTTCATCGAGTGATTTTTAATCGCCAACAGTTATTATTCGACAGTGATTAATAGTGATCAGTGATAGAGTCATTAGTAAATTTCTCATCTCATCGAGTGAGTAAATAAATGTGATTACGTTAAAGTTTATAAAAGAATACAGTTCATGAGAGAAAGAAGAAAAACTTTCAGTTAATAATTTAGTGTGGATTTCTTGTCTTTTGCAACGTGATATCTACGTTAAATTTGAAAACGTACGATCTATCGGAAAATTCATTTCTCCTTCAAGCAATTACAGCAATACATCAAAAGTTATCGAACAAGGTAATAATAACTATTTTTTGACGTTATGTGAAAACAGATCTCGGGAAGTCAGAGGGACAGTGTGTCAAAGGAAATTCGTGAAAAGAGAGGGGTTTTTAGTGGGTAGGGAGTACCGAGTTGGTAATTCGACTTGGTACTCGAGTCCCACATAACTCACTGGATCGACCGGTGGGTATGCATAAAATGCATTTTCCCCTCTCTCGTAAAAAAAAAAAAAAAATTACAGGTGAGTGAGCGAATGAGAGAGAGAGAGAGAGAGAGAGAGAGAGAGAGAGAGACAGACAGACAGACAGACAGAGAGAGAATGTATGTGTTCGCATGTGTGTCTGTATGTGTATAGCGACCAGCTGATCGCAGCAGGCGCCCCGCGTAAGCACCCGCGTCTGACGGTGAATCGCGCCACCCTTGCCTGCCTCTTGTATTCGACCCGTCATACGTTAACTACTTCCTTTAATAATTCAAAAACTAAGCTTCGGACGAAATTTTGCCGAAGGAAAAATCGTCTTAGAATTGATTCAAGAATATGTCATTTCAGGGACACAGGGGTTATTTTAAATCACCCTGTATATAATATAATAATTTTAATATTTCAGTAAGGTTATATAAAGAATATACATAAGTTAAAGAGAACAAATTATAACGTATACTATGCGATAATAAATAAACACTTCTCTTGTGAAGAAACGTTTATTTTTTTGTAATATATTTAATATTTGTACTTTAATTACATTAATTTATATACATCATAATTCTAGTGCACAAATTTATTTTTAAACATGTTTATTTTGTTACAGCTGAATAATTCAACTTTGAGAGAAGATGGTTACACTAGGAAATGGACACGCTGCTTACAAACTAGTTTCTTGCGGAATCAAGGAACTTTCTCTCTCTCTCTCTTACATCACGCTAGTGAAATGAGTTGGAATACATTTGGATAACTCATCTCAAAGTTTTTTTACATTATTATCATATCGAGATATAATAAATGAATAAATGCATTGTATATATTTATATGTTTCTGCTTAAGTAAGTTTCCATTGTCTCTCGCAACTTTCACAAATGTATGCCTTCGATTATCGTATATTGCAGGTTAACGCAATTAGCATAGACAAGTAACACATTTTCGCCGTGAAATTCTCTTTCAATGATATCAATTCGAATGAGAGAGATTTTTACAGAACTTGGTATATTCGATAATAACGTATGCTTTTTTCTGTGTACACTATATTTACAATGTCTGAGCTTAATTCTGTTATATTTGGATATTAAATAAATCAACTAATAAAATAATTATTAAGACTATTAAAATATACTATATATTAATATTACAAAGAAGAATAAATAAACAGAGAAGTGTAAACATTATTTTTAATTTTCTATATAACGTTTTGTTTTTTTTCTAATTACTTTAATCAAAATATTAAGTATCAAAATATAATTAATATTCTCAAGTATGATAAATATTAATGTAAAAATAAGAATAAGGAATTATAACAGGAAGAATTTTATACCGCTATTATTTTTTTCATTTCTTTTTACGTCGTTCTTTGTAAATTCGATAAGGCTCAAACTCCTGTGCATTCTCGATAAAATCATATTTATCTTGTCGCCTATACTTGTTCATTTCATAGCTAGCTTCCTGAGCGGCTTTTTTCAATCCGACTATGGCTGCCAGTATCAAACTCATCAAACTCAGCACAACGGCTTTTCCACTTAAAAGAGCCAATGTCTTCAATGTCAGAGGCAGTAGAATTGATTTTATTAATAAAACGCCAATAATCAAAGGTATAATATATTTGCCGAGCTTGGACTTTATTTTTTTACCTTCTGCAATTAATAAAACAAATATACAGTAAATAAAAACAGATATAATAAAAATAATTATATGTAAATGTATTATAAGCTCTTTACACCTATATTTTTTATATTATGTATATATAAAGAAAGGATCGTTAAATAAAATATATGTATCATATGTCCTCTCTCTCTCAATGTATTGTACTACACATTGTGTGTTCCATTAATCGCGCGTTGATTTAATATTATATTATATAAATATTATATTTAAATATTTTTAAATATTATAAATATCATAGAAGAATCTCTTGCTTTCTCGCAAAAGGGGGGATGAATACGGCGAGCTTTATCGAAGTATACTTTTCTTATTAAGTACGATCATTATGGAGTACAAACTTCATTAATGAAATGAAGTAGAGTAGAAAAAGAGCACTTATATTTTTGTACCGGGAGACTTCGTATCAAAAGCATCATATTTAATGGACAACATGTGTAATTACACGCTTCTTTAACGGCATTTGATTAACACGCGGTGTCTCATAATTTCTTTTCGCATCACAAATTCAGTTTTCTTTAACAATTAAGTTTAAAATATATATCGCATTATAGCCGTCTTGTTACCTTGCAATTTTTTTAAGATATTTTATATAAAATTTGTTGCAAAGAACTTATAGTTGCCATCTAAAAAATTATGTATTTAACAACGTATACCGAAATGCAATTAATCGCGAACAATGCTTTGATATTACACTGCACATAAAGTTATTTTATTTTTTAGTTATTTTAATTTAGTTATTTTAATTTTTGCGCTTTTTAAATCTTAAATTCTATATTATTTGGATTTTTTTCTGTCTAACATTAATACAGTTATTAAAATAAAGAATTTATAACGACATATTTAAATGTACTAATATAAGGATATTAATACTATCTCTTCCTTCTCAAGGTAACGTTAACAAATTTCAATTATTTATGTATATCAATTTAATATTCCTTTTTCCTACTTGATAAAAAATATAAATTAAAATTTTAGTAAGATAAGCAAAATGTATAAGTTAAAATGTTAATTCAAGATAAACAAAATATATGTCTTTTTTTAAAATTATTATTAAATGGATCGATCGAACTTAATAATAATAATAGTCAGTATATTTTAATAGTGTTATTTTTTACAGAAAATTATTTTATCATCTGCTTAGATATTGCTACATTAAAATAGAACTGAGTACCAAGCACCAAACATGCATTGAAAAAAGAAAGGGCTATCCAGAAATGTTTATTATTATCAATGTACCTTCTGTATTACTGTACAATTTCGAACCAGGAAAAAATGCGTCAACGGCATTTATAAAGCTTTCACCGATCCGATCTAAAGCATCTTTAGAACCGTTGTTACGTAGCATCTCTCGATCCAACGTATTCATTGATTGCGATTCTTGCGCTGTGACGAAAACGGGTAGTAAAAGCAGCACGTACGGCAGTAACATCTTTTTGACATCTGAAGTACTTTCTTTTTCTTCTTCTACAACATGTACACGTTATCCCAAAAACGAAAACTGCGCGTATCTCGCGATCGCAACCGACTTGTTGGCCAATAATATTTTAACTGACATTCATGCCAGACCGGACCATTAGTTTATATACTAGGACCGTGAAAAGCTCAGAGGAGGAGACTATCCATGTAACCTGGTACTGATGCGTAACGAAGGATCCAACGTCCACTCCCGTACCACCTGAGCTATAATCTACCTCGATCATTGGGTCGTTGTTTGCATCGACCACTCTCGACGAAGGATCTTCCCTAGAATATTTCGACCGGAGTAAATGGATCATTCTCTCCGTCCAACCATCATTATTTTCAGTTGTGAGAGTATACAGCTATTATCAATTGAATTTCTTTCACACTCGAGTAGTTGCAGCACAATAAATGTGCTTCCTCGCGACCTACGCCCTGCTTATCTCTAAAAAGTAAACCAGAAATAATTCAAAATACATCATTTCATTCCAAGAGCAAGTCACAATTGCCGATAATCAATTAAATAATATTGATTGTTGCAATGTTAATAAACAATATGTAAAATAATAATAATCAATAAATAAATAAAATGTATATCAAAATCAAATAAAAATGACAAATAAAACAGGCAACAAGAGTCAGCACAATAATTGGACCGCCATATATTTATTACAAAGAATTATAAACATACCAATATCGTGAAAGTTTCCCTCTTTTTGGGCCTTTTTCAGCGCGTTAAATCATCAAGATCCCAAGACAAATCTACTCTAAAACTAAATATGCAACAATGTATAAAAATAGCTAATAGAATGAAATACATAAATAATAATAACCAATCAATAAATGACAATATATTAATTTGCTACATTTATAAATAAAAATTATATTATCATACAAATCTCACCTTAGACGATCTATAATTTGCGACAAAACGTTAAAAGAAATAAAATATATATTAAGACACACACACACACACATATTATTCTATAATATATATAAATTACCAAAACTAGTTAATATTTTTGAAAATAATTTCGATCTCACACAAAAATAGTATTATTATTTATAAGTTGCTAAAGAGGAGGAAGTAATTTACTTACAATTTATATAGGCATACTTCTTTATTCAGAAAATAATTTTTTGAGATTTTCATGCGTGTTTCAATTTATGGTTAAGTACCTTTTTATACTGTTATACATACTAAAAAAAATTCATTTTAGGAACAGAACCGCTATGTTGCTAATAACAGATTATATTTCCTTTGTAAGCATCTGCTTATTCATTAAAATTAAAATCATAGCTGGCGTAATAACAGTTTTACGTGAGTAAGTTTGGCAAATGATAAATCATTATGTTCATAAAATTTACTACAATTTTGTAATATCAGTAATCGACACATTAACAAAATTCTTTTATTTGTTATAAACTCAATTAATTTTTTTATGTTTAAGCTTAAATAATTAATAACTGATTAATAATAAATAAATAAATAAGTATTCTTTAATTTATAATAAATATTCTTCAATTTATATTTTAGAAAATTTATAATAATTTTATAATTATTTTTAATAACATATACATATAAAATTATACATATAAAAATATAATTATATTTTATTAGTTACAAAATATAACAATAATTATTATATAAATTTATTATAAAAAAATTTATTATAAAAAAATTTTTATAAAAAATGAAATAACGGTAAAATATATTAATGACAATTTGACAAGTGTAATCAACAGCGTATTTATCTTCTTTATTTCACCTTTCAGTATCCCTTCTACTAGTCATGGCTAATGTCATTTAAATTCAAGTTCATAAAGGAAACAATCAAATTATCCTCCACTGTTTTTTCTCAAGAAATGTGAGGTAATATATCTAAGTAGACATAAATAAAATTATTGTATATGGCTTTCCGGCTTCATACATGAGAGATTCTATTAATGCGCCAGTATGATTTATCTTCAAATAATTAGTCTGACAATTTCAAGAGCGATAAACACATTGTAACTAATATTAATATAACTAATATAATGTAAAAATAGCATTGTGTATATATCTCCGACAATTAATAGGCGATATGTTTTATTAATAATGCGAATTAGAAATACTGCATTCTCAAAAAGAAGACAGTATCAATACTGGTGAGCAGTAATCAGTGCGTACAGATTCCCTACTATTGTATATATAGGCTTATTACTGGTGAAATTGACTGAACGCAATATCCGCGAGAATGAAGAAAGTCAGTATAGGAGAGAGTATAGACGTGATAATGACTGTTAAACATCAGTTTGTTCGATGTGGAGAGTGTGACTCGTGATTTTTAGAGCAGATAAGAAGGTGATAATTGCTGGAAAACACTACCAAGCTATTAATCACGCGATAAAATGGGAATATTTCATGCTGCACAACACTGTTTCATCAATCTCATGCGTAAACATAATTCAAATGCTCCATCTTAATTATGCAGAATTGTTACATTGTTACCACATTTTTTTTGCAACTTAATATCCATGAAAATCCGCCCATCACTTAAGCGCCTAGTAATTTGAATTAAATTTTCGCGGAAATTTCTACATCAACTTTTTATATAATTATAAATAAATACATCGTTTTATCATTAGGAGCAGTTATAGTTTTCGTTTTATTTAAATCTCAATGTTGTATTATATTATAGAGCGATGCTCTTAGATATTCTGAATTATGTCATTAACAGAAGAAAATTATTAAATTGATATTTAAAAATGATTAAACTAATATTTGAAATTATTAATCTATAGTAAACTAATTAATCAATTAATTAATCAGTTATTTAAAAAAATTTTCTTAATACATTGTAACTTTTTGTGCTATTTTAAGATGTCGCAAGTGGAAAGTGTGACTGGATGAACAAAATGTATAAATATTTTCGGACCCATGTACTGGTACATTAAACGCAACAAGAAGAGAGTATACTCAAGTTGCAAGGATCATTTAAAGCTGTTGTGGCTTATTAGCAACCCGCATGTTTGTTGGGGTGATTTAAAAAATAGACTTCGTCGAAATTATAAACGATCGATCATTTGTAATCTCCGCATGTTAAACACGTAAATTTCTAATTTCTTATCCTGCAATGGACAAGATGCTCACTTTTATTACTCGCTATTACAGCAATATGCAACATCCTAGTATGCACTCAAACGTAAACTACGTGCTTCAGTATTTCAGATGGTTCAGATAAATATGTAGCAGAATGTAGGTTTTAGTGCAGTCCGCGATGCTCTGTGATAAGTGTAAGATGCTTTGATGAAGAAAGCAATCGATGAAAGAGATTTAGAAGAGATTTTTGTGGCGTAATGGAATTAAAAAGCGGATAGAGTGAAGTGAAACAAAATAATATAGTTTTTAAAATCTGTCAGATATCATTTCAAACATACAATTATTTGAAATTAAATAAAATATCAGTTTTAAGTTAAAAAAATAATTATTTATTTATAAAAAATTAGACAAAACACTTCAGCAAAATATAAATGTAATGTATTTTCATATAATTTTCTAGCCAATTTCAAAATTATTTTATCTACGTAAAAGATATTAATTATTTGTTAAAATATTTGAAATTTTCCAATAATTATAGTTACAATAAAATTTAAAAATATACTAATTTATACTCAAACAGAGAGAAATGTCAGTTTAGTATTGTCTAGCATAAAATGCAGTATTTTATCAGTGTTTTATCAATTATTTATAAATTGACTTTTCTCGAGATAAGAACATTCAGCAAAAATAAAATCGCGATAGTATCTAACGAGAGCCATTCATAAAATTCTTCTCAGCCCGGATGTCAGCGTAACTGAACAAATCGGATTGGTCGCAAAACGACAGCGACATGCGATTGTCGTATTTAGCAAAACTATTTCTGCCCTTGTGAAGCGTCTGATCGCAGATATGCCTGGACTTTCTCTCTCTCGCGCGGTAGAAGCACCCGCAGAAACTTCCTTATCTATGACAGTCACCTCCATCGTGTACCGTTCTACAGTATAACCTGACATATACAGGGTGACCCATTTTAACTTAGGCAGCCAAATAACTCGAAAAATAAGCAAGATAGAGAAAAATGTTTTAGACAAAAGTTGTATGGTTTCGAGGGGGCCATAAGATGGTATCATTGGTTTGACCTTGAAGAGTCATTTGAAGGTCACGTGAAGGTCACTTCAATTTTTTTAAATGGAATACCCTATATATTTTTGTACATTCTTGTAGCTTATTTCGAGAGCTTTCCAAAACACTATAATTAAGTACCTTTCCGTTAAGTACTTTTTGAGTTATGATGCTTGAAATAATTTCTTAATTTTACATAAACCGTAAAATATCTTGTAAAATATTCATTTTTCGATTATCTTACCTTAATATTTTTATGTACAAAATAATGAGAGGAATCAATTGGTGTAAAGAAAACACATAGTTGTTTTTAAGAAAAAATATGGAATTGTTAATTGCAAATTACATATTTTTTCTTCGAAACAACTATGTGTTTTCTTTACACCAATTGATTCCTCTCATTATTTTGTACATAAAACTATTAAGGTACGGTAATCGAAAAATGAATATTTTACAAGATATTTTACGGTTTATGTAAAATTAAGAAATTATTTCAAGCCTCATAACTCAAAAAGTACTTAACGAAAATGTACTTAATTATAGTGTTTTGGAAAGCTCTCGAGATGAGCTACAAGAATGTACAAAAATATATAGGATGTTCCATTTAAAAAAATTGAAGTGACCTTCACGTGACCTTCAAATGACTCTTCAAGGTCAAACCAATGATACCATCTTATGGCCCCCTCGAAACCATACAACTTTTGTCTAAAACATTTTTCTCTATCTTGCTTATTTTTCGAGTTATTTGGCTGCCTAAGTTAAAATGGGTCACCCTGTATATCGGACAATTTGGATCATAGTGTTTACCACACGCGTATATATCGCTGCCTCGCCAGTCGGAGCTCATTTTTCACGGACTGCCGATTTTCCTGACAACTGAAGCGTGCCCGACGCGGCATACACAACGTCCGGTCGGTTTGTCGTTCAGAAATCAACGGTGGATCGGTTAGTTCACGGTTGTTCGTTGCACCGTTCATTCTATCTTTCCATACTATTTGTGCTTGATGCGCGCTACCTGCGTGTCTCTCTGTCAAACTTTAATTCGAAAATTTCACACACATACAGAGTATAAAATAAAAAAAGAGCAACACGACTAACGGAAGAGATACGTGATGAGTCATAACGCTCGTCTCTTGTGAATCGCTGAGCGAGAAAAAGTGTCTGTCTATTTGGATGATTCGAGAAGACATTGCTCGGATGCTGCGTAATCTGGACAAACAACCAGTGCGTGATGATGCCATGACGATAAAATAAGATCTTCAAGGAGCGAGATCGTGGACGAAACCACGAGTAGATTCTGTGGATTTCCAGTCAAGCCCGTTCTTCATGAACGCGGGAAAAGATGCTATCGAGAGTTAATCTGGTTACGATTTTGCTGACCTTGAATTGTGTCAGCCACGCGATGGAATACTCGAAATCTCTGCAAGAAAAGCGACAAGAGGACGAGGAGAGAGCCGTCACCAGTTTCAGCAGGAAGATCCTCAGGTACATGTACAACAATGTCACGTCCGAAAGTCTTATTTCTTCAATCGATCGCATCGCCAGGGATACATTGGCTGAGATGCACGTTCAGGACGTTGATGCACAGCCTAGAAGCGAAGTAGAGGAACGAGGTAACTAATCATAATCAGCGTCATAAAGTATTTAATGGCAGAAACACTTCTATATATCCCCAACAGTTACAATACTGACTCGAAAAAATATAGTAGCAAGCATTAAGTTTGAATTGTGTCGTCTTCTGATGAAGCATGATGAACAATACCGTTGTATAACGGATTTTTTGATATCATAATATCTTTTATTACAACGTGTATGTGTATGTGTATGATATAGCTTTCATTAAATATGATGTGGCAAATATTCTTGTTTCTCGGAAATTTCAAAATATATTTTTACTTATAATAATTAATGATACTATAAAATGCTCTTTATTATACTAATTTTTAAATTTATACGTATAAGTTTTATTATCATATAATGATATTGTAAGGAACTTCATTCAATTATCTCGTAATCTAATCATTATTACATTTGCACACTGATTACATAAACTTATATATTATTTTTATTATATATTATTTAATACGGAACTTAATATTAAATAATAGTGTAGTTTTAAGAATACACATAATTCGGTGTTTCTATGATTTAATAAATTTTATATGCTCTAATAATATTGTTTGTGATAAGTTTTAGATCAAGCAAGACGTAGACGGAGAATGGACCGTACAATGTTGGCGTTGTTAATGGCATACAAGCTCAAATTCATTGCCCTGATACCAGCGATACTCGGTGGCCTGTTCCTCCTCAAGGGAACGACGCTTCTTGCGGGATTCTTCTTCGCTCTATTCGCTGCTGTTTTAGGATTAAAAGTACACTGATGATAAAGTTTAATTTTTGGATAATTTTTGGGGAGGGTGCGCATCAAGAATGCATAAAGAAGTCGGAATGACATACGACTTTATTTCGTAATAATTTACAGTCAGGTAAAACTTGTGTAATTAATCGATATTTGCTTTGAGAAAGAATGTTGAGCGCCTGTGTGCACAAAGTAACACTCAAAGCCGAATTTATAATCGCTTCTCGGGAGTCGAATGTATACATCTTGTCGAGAATGCGTCGCATCGCCAAGTATGTACTTACAAACATGGTATGTTAAGCCAAAATTATTTTTCGATGTTCTAAAGGTGAAAAAATTCTACGCGAAACAAACGATATTATATCTATTTCGATCATTAATAAATATGTTAAGTCTTTTAAAATGTTACATATATATGCGTTGTTATCATGTAATAAATAGTGATAGAGGATTAAATTATATCTTATTCGCTATATTTTAATATTCAAGTGTTTTAGTCCACTTATTCTACTGAACACACGGTTTTAGTAACGTCGATAAAAATATTCATGTATATATAAGTACTTGTCGCAAGCTATACATTCTAAAAACTCTCCCTCTCTCTCTCTTACCTTCTCTCTAAGGTTATTTTATAACTAAAATAAATATTTTTCCTCCTACACAGAGTATAATACTATAAATAAATATAAATATCGTAAGTGCTGAGAAACGACTGCAAATTCGGCTAATTAATAACGATGAAGTCTAAGTCATCTTTTTGCTCGGCTTCGAGATTGATCGCGATTCCGATTGTCAATACAAAAATAAAAATTCTTGACTGGCGCCGTTAGAAGCTCGCGTGCGTGAAAATTACTCTCTCGCTATCATTTCTCTGGATTATTTGCCGAGGCAGTCGGTAGTGGAAATACAAACACCTGCCACTGCATCTTCTTTTGCTTTATGTTCGCTCGACGCAGAGCTATTTATATTTCAGCTGTGGTTCACGCATTTTCCGCTTTTTACAGAAAATTTTTTATATTATTCTATCGAAGGACAAATTATATTATGGCTGAACCGTTAATTTAAAAAGCGAAAAATTGCGGTATAATTATTATATCAACAATCGTCTAAAAAGCGATCTAACTTCTAAAAAAAATTACACGAATGAGAGACAGTTCGCGTTTGTCAGAATTTTCTTTTCTATTTTTGATATTTTTAAGATTTTCATTATATGTTTCCTCACAATTTGTTATTTCGATATTAATGTCACTAATATATTTCATTTTTACACTCTTTCTTCCTCACAATTTATGCAGTTGCGCGTGAATGAGTATAAATTTTATAGGCGGATTGCGCAATGTATATAAAATATATCAATGTATAAATAAATAAATCTATTTCAATGTCTTGAACTGTCTCGGATATCGCGTATTATCTGTTCCTTTGCATACAGGCGTTGCTCTCTCCCAGATACCTGAAGATCTCCTCCTTTCAGTTCAGCGGTTAATCGTTTAATGCTGCATCCGCGCGCCATAAGCCAAAGTCTGAGCATATTGACGATCAGCTTCCGTCATTAATGGAATTGGTGTGCTTGCGATTCCCTTCAAACTCCTGTCCCAGCCGCCTCCTCCTTGCTGCCAGCCGCCGTGATCGTGACTCTGTTTCTGGCTCAATAATTTCTTCAATCCGATAATCAACGACAACACCAAGGCGATCTTGCTGATGATGAGCGCTTTGCCAGCCAGGAGAAAAAGTACGCCCATAGCGATGGGAACTAGCGCAGCGAGCTTCATCGCCATTCCCATCATCATCATACCCATCATCTTCTTCATCTTCCCGCGACCTTCTTCGACGCTCCGTTTTAAATCACCGGAAGTCGTCTTTGGTAAGCTGATCTGCACGTTGAAGCTGTTCAACAGCGCAGCTATGCGCTCGAACAAAATATCGTTGAGGATCTCGTCGGTGGCACCTCCGCTGGTTCTCGCCAAGGTCTTCTCCAGATCGACGCCCTTTGAGCTATCGTTCGCCAAGGACGCGACTCTGACCAGCTCGAGATTGTCGCCGATCGGTAAGGTCTGTATACGACCAAGTCTCTCGAAGAAGGTGATCGCCTTTTTCTTCAAACATGGCGATATGGCCAAATTCCGATGCTCGCACTCTTCGTAGACGCGATAAAGAGCACGGTATCCTCGCTCAAGGAATCCGTCGTCCTCGTCGGCGTGAATAGTTGCACTGCATACTAACAAGAGCAGCACGCACTTCGATAAATTCTTAATCGCCGGCATCCTGGATCTGAACGTTTGGTTTCCCAAAACTCGCGAGTGCTTGATTGGACAACAAAAAGTTGGAAGACTATCACAGACACCTCGTTTTCGTCGGGCTCACACGGGACACGCGACTCGAAATTCGCAACCGGAGATACTACAAGAGGTTGCGCGCACCCACGTGCTGAATGATCCTCGACTAGAGAGAACTGGCGCCAGGACGAAGTCGCCGGACCGATATATACCAGCGTGGAGCCATCCATCTAGATGCCATCCTTCACGAAGGGGGTGAAGGTATCTCTCTCTGGTATAAACGAACGGATGTGCCGGTGCACGTGACGACGCGACCTTACACTGTATGAGTGGATGATCCTCTTCTCTCCTCTTCGCGAGCTCTCGTCCTTTCATCCTCTTCTTTCTCTGTCAGCGCGCTAGACAGCTGCTATCGCGGCGCGGGGGACGGGATAAAAATTCTCATGATGGTGGTGCGCCAAGAGCATGTAACCTTTCTTGACACAGAGACCCACTCGCGCTTCGAGATCGACATCGTTGTTGAACAGCCGCCACGCGATTCGTTCATTAAATTTCGCCATGGCGACTGTGTACATACACCGCAGAAGAACCGTGTATATAGGTTTCCTGCGCGATGTTTGTATGCAATCGCATCGAGATCGCGTATCTCGCGCGGGAGGAAAGGCAACGTCGGGATGAGACCAGAGGGGATTATCGTGGATTTCATTGGCAACGTACCTGGCACCGTGATCTCCTTGACCTCCGCATAACGTGAGGATGCTAGAAACTAGTTCCAAGTTGCGAGCAGCCTCCGTGACCTTCCTATCGCTTCCCCTGCGGCGCGAAATGGGTAAGAAATTATCAACATGGATGATCTACTTTCCCTGAATCTGTGTATCATTCTCATTATACGGTATTTGTGGAATTAACAACAATAATAAATCGATTTCATATTTATGCTAAATGTAGCGAATCGTTGCGAATGCTTCTTCGACTGCTTTTTTTATCAGCTAGCTTTTAATTATCATTCCAAATAAGTTCAGATAAATGTAATGAAATAATTACTATAAATAGAGAAATTATTTTTGCTAATTATTTCTTTAATTAGATATGTTCTTACAGGAGAGGTATACTTTATTCCAGATTTATAGTAGTATTTATTGATAGCAAGATGTGAAACAAGCGTAACACAGGTAACTTTGTAATTATGCAATTATACTGCGTTACGTAACAATAAATTTACAATTGTATTACGTCTCACTTTTGCACAAATTACATTTTGATTGCATACATCTTGTATATAATCATCAAGATGTGTTACATAAATCAGCTCACTTTCGGTGCAATAAATAGAAATTATAATATTAATGCAAATGGAAATTATTAACGAATTTTACGAGTATTGAAGATGGATACCTTATAGCACATAATTAGCTAATGTACTTAATTGTTATCAATCTTAACGTACATTCGTATATTAATTGCAGTTAAAACACTCATTATATTGTTTTCATATCAATTTATAATTATTAAAAGATCAATAACATTTTCAAATAATTAAAGAATAATTTTTAGTAATTGTACACAAATTTTTTTATAAAATAAATAATTACTTCGGTATATTTAATAGAAATAAACGCATTATATTTCTTTTAACAGATCGACGTGAATTGTAAAGATGAAAAATGCGAGCGCATCCTCCGAGTAGAAAAGCATAGCGTTCGAAAAGATTAATAACGTGTGTAAACTCGCAACATGAGATCGCCGGATGTATTTTCTTGTTGTATCACGCTTCGTTAGGAGCGCGAAGCTGAGCGCTCGACGCACCAGCGACACACTCAATCGAGGTTAGCGCATCTCTAATGCGACAACAGCCAACGATGCATCTTCTATGCCATGCTGTTACCTACTTCGCGATTATCCCATAGTCAGTGCCACGGGCCCACATAGATGGTGTTTAACTGTATTAAGGCCCGTGCCACATTCTAAACGCGCAGTTACATTCTCACGAACGGCGCGAAAAATGGATTCTGCCCGCAACGAGCCTACGCACGGTTGGGTCCCATTATTATTTTTGTAATTATCCGACACCGCTCAAATTTTAAGTCGCAAACGCGCTGGACTTTCGATTGTTCGCAAAAGTAGACAAGTGGGACATTTCAAAGAAAACATTTATCTTAATGACGGTACATCTATGATTCCGGTTGCCTGACGGCGTCTAATTCGCGGAAGCTTGCCGAAAGAATACTTTCTGAGTCACTATTGTATCACGACAATATACTATTCTTTCTGAGGAAAATTGAAAATTAAAATAAGTTCCACGTTTCATTGGATCTAATCCTGCTAAACCAGAATATAAATAGATAGTTTAGTCAAGTAGAAAAAGCGGCTCACGTAACAAAGATTTCATCTATGTAGGAACCTATCTATGACAAAACATAGCTTGGAATAATAAAAGTGAGGCAATAGGTTATGCCGTCATGAGTGATTTTCTCGAGAGATATTTTAGACAAGAACAGGTCGTTTCTGTTATTAGATTCAGGTCAACGATCAGCAACAGGTGGCTCTAGCGATTCACACGCGGAGGATTCCGACCTAGCTCATTACCCGATCATGCTTGTTTGCGAAAATCTAGTACGATTTAAGAGTAAAACGAGGGAACTCATACCACAATTCATAGCCTTGGAATTGATTTAATTAAAACGACACGCTGTAACGGCAGAAAATTATTCTAATAATCTCAGAATTATTCGAGGCATCACCGAGCAAAGAGAAAACAATACCAAGAAATTAAATTTATGTGAAACAAAATTTACAAATACATAAATAAAGCTATATAATAATATTGTTGAAGGTATTATTATGGTAAAAATTTATTTTGGAGAAAATGAAGGCTTGAATTATACCTCTATCAACACTGAAAATATACGAAGAATTTCAGACGCTAGATATTAAAGTACGGAAGTTGCATTCTTCGTGTCATGTTAGGATGCGTATAGCTGGTAACCTTCGGAGGCTGTAACCCTGTATATTCTGAGTAGTGAATCGAGGATGCTCGATTGGCCCAGTGGCATACAAAACACTCGTCGAAGAAAAAGATCATGCTTTTTAGACCTTATTCTCCACTTTCTGACGCGCAAGAATCGTGGGAGCTGCAACAAGTGAAAAGTGAGCTTCTCACTCACTTGGTGACAATCTACTTATCTATTTAATTTAGCTTATGCGTGCGTTTAATATATCATAATGGATAACAAAATCAGAGCAACTTTTCCATCGTAATGTAATGATTTCTCTTGTCACTTCCTGTTTGACGACATTGAAAATAATGCAATTGTAAATAACACATGTGTGAGATGAAAATTAAAATTATTTATTTGCAATTAAAATATTGTTGAAAAAATGCTGAAATGTAACATCAGTAATGATTTGACAGACTGGAAGACTTAATTAAGATTTGATTCCCATTTCTTAAATAACTGACAGATATCTTGTATCAACTCTAAAATATGCATATGTAAGATGAATAAAACATTGGTCACGGTGAATTATAATTATATATTTTGCATTACTTTCTACTTTCTTTAATAACTTTTCTATTGTCGGTCTATTTGATGTCGAAAATAACGTATCTTCCTCACGCATAAATTACGAGTCTATAACATGATATATGAATAGAAAATAAATAGTAGTAACTTGCATAAAAATAGCTACTCTGACCAACATAATCGTTGATGCTTGTTCGATCTTGAAATGAATTTAAAATTTCATCTACTTAAAACTCTCTACAGTATTCTTTTTTTTCTTCTTCACTATCTATCGATCTCACTAAGCATAAATTCAATTGAATGTTCAAAATGCGAGTCGAACTTCTATATACCACGTACATCTTCACGTACATATACATTATTCCATACTTCGGGTAGACCAACACAATGATACTGCTGCTGAAATTTATTCTTTCATTGCATTTCATGTACATTTCATGTACATTTAACATTGAAATAATTACTATTATGTATTATCTATATACGACCATCACATGCGTGTAGAAATATGCGGAATACCGGTTCTACAGCACTGGTCGGAATAATTTTATGCGCATGATGCATTTTACCATAAATGCATTCACGCTCTGTATGTCGTAACAATACTTTGCTCCGCCATTACAACTAATTGCTAGCGCCTATAAATGATGATGATCTCCACAAACCGTCAGTTCTTGTCGAACATGCTTTGGCGGCTCCTCGGATTTCTGATATTAGGCGGTTTCATCGCCATTTGTTCTTGCGAACCGGTAAACAGACAGCTTCTGCCGAAAGCTTCGGAGATAATCGAGTGTATTGATGATGACACTAACACGTGTGGAACCAATGAGACGGTTAAAACTTTCGATTCCACATCCGATCGCGAAAATCAAACACGGACCAGCAGAGAATTTACATTTAGACAAGAATTCTTAGATGACAATAACGAAGCTGAAGGTAAGAAAATAATTTTGGTATTAAATAAACTTTTAAATTCATTTACAACACAATTGATAGTAAATTTATTTGTATCTCTCATATTTCCTGAAGCAATTTTATACGGAAAAGAAAAATATTATCTCAAAAATTTCGATTAAAATACATTGTGTATTATCGTATATTAAGTAAAAAGAGAAGAAATATTTACTAATCATTTTTCTATTTTGTAAAAAATATTCATTCAAAATTATTATTAAAAAATGTATAGATGTATACTCGTTTTTATTGACTCATTATGCATAATTTTAAAAACCTTACATTTGATACATTTAGCAAAAAAAAATGAGAAATTATTAATAAAAACACTTAAGAGAATGGATGATAATTTCTTCTAACTTTTTATCAAGTACCGGATGATTTTAATCTGAATCAGTAACATATATATTAAATGAAATAATTAAATTGAAATTATATGATAACATATTAACAGAAAGCTATAAATTGGAAATTATATTTGACAAGTTATATTGACAAATTATATTGTTTATTATTTTTTTATAAATTAATACTATTTATCATAAATAATAGTATTTATTTACATATCTGGAATTATGCATGTGGAGAATGTTGGTTTACAATGTTAATCTCAATTTTGCTTAATACTATTAAAATAATTTCAATAATGTTCATATCGCGATCTTTCTTAAAGATAATATAATCGCTGATTTTTAATTTCAGTTTCTGCTCGGAAGAGAAAAGGAGGTGGCAGAATGATATTATATTTGCTGGCAGCTATGAAAGCAGCATTGATTTATGGATTGTTAAATGGAGTTGCAGCTCTCGCAGGAAAAGCAGTACTGATTGCCAAAATAGCTTTAGCAATTGCTATTGCTGCAATTTTAAAAAAACATGGTACGTAGATATGGTAGGTAAAGTAAGTTTAAATTTATAATCCAATTTTTTATACAAGTTATCATTAAAAAATGTATAGATGAATACTCGTTTTTATTGATTCATTATGCATAATTTTAAAAACTTTACATTTGATACATTTAGCAAAAAAAATGAGAAATCATTAATAAAAACACTTAAGAGAATGGATGATAATTTTTTCTAACTTTTTATCAAAATTTCACATTCGTCTGTATATTTATTATAAATTCAAAATTCTATAATCAAAAAAGTATATATAAATATACATTTGTTTTTATAATAATTTTGTAGCAAACAATTATGAAATTACAATTAAAATTACAATTAAAATTTTTAGAGAAAAAAAAATATGTGTGAAATATGTGTGAAAAAATATATTTAAAAAAACATTGCATAAAAGATGTACAAATTTGGGAAACTATATGAACCGATTTTCTTATATAAAATTCTGTTCATTTTAATTGTTTTATATAGATATAACAATTAAAATAAATAGAATTTTACACGCGCGCGCGCGTGTGTGTGCGTGTGTGTGCATGTGTGTGTGTGTGTGTAATCTTTAATAATAATATATTTTATAACGATTTTTCAAATTTGGCATATATTTTGCGACCTTTGCTGATGACAAAAATTTGGAAATACTTAAAATGTTTGTGTGTGAGATTCATTTCATGATTTTATACATATGACGGAAAGATAGATTATTAATTTAAATAAAATTTTTTACTTAACTATACTTTTTTCAGATCATGAAAGTGTTTCTTATGAAGTAGTGAAACATCCACATACTAGCTATGTACAAACCCATAGCTCAAGCGTTGATTACGATCACCGTAATGATTACGGAGATGAACGTAGTGATTATGTCTATGAACATCGAAAGCGACGACGGATTGTTTGATGAAAATAAATTTTAAGTATTCTATAATTGACAAACATATCATCAAATGAAGTATTTATAAATTATTTATTAAACTAATTTATAAAGTTATTTATACAAGGCAAATTTATTTTAACATATTTTACACTAGAATAATATTTAATATTGAAGAACAAAGGTTATCAAATTAAATATATACGTATATCAACTTAAATATATATTAGATGAATTTAGATAATAATTATCTTGTAATAGAAAATGTATATGTATATCCAAAATTATACAATATCAATGCATTGTCTTTCTAAGAATAAAAATATAGATATATTATAATAAAGAAACATGATATTAATCATAAACAATATAAAAATGAAAAATATTGTTTTATTTCTTTATAATATATTTTGAATTTGAAATAGTAGTTTTTTATAAAATGCTATATAGTGTTAAATGCAAGATATGCGAAAGAAAAGAAGACAATGTGATGTCCTGATGATGAGAGTAACACCACAGAATTCTATATATATACTATATATATTCTATATATATATACTAGACTGCTAACAAAGCCATATCTCATATGATAAGATGTGAAATAAGTTTAATTTACAATTGAGCAAAATTTATACCGGATTATTATAGAATTTGATATGATATGTCATACACACATATTTAATGTGATTATAAAAACAATTAACTATTATTATTCAATATTTAAGTATTACTATATTAACTATAACTATTCAATCTATACATATATAAGGTGTCGCAGACCACCCGTATCAGCCGAATATCTCAAAAACTGAGCGCGGCAGACAAAAATATTTCAGACAAAAGTTGTAAGGTTTCAAGTAACGCATTACATGGCGATATCAGTATGACCTTGAAGAGTGTTATCAAGGTCACGTAAAGGTCACCTTGAATTCTGTAAATGGAAACCCCAATTTTTTATTACATATTCTTGTAGCTTATCTCGAGGGCTTTCCAAAACACTATAATAAAATATTTTTCCCTCAAGTACTTTTTGAGTTATAAGGCTTGAAATCATTTCTTAATTTTACATAAACCATAAAATATCTTGTAAAATATTCATTTTTCGATTATCTTACTTTAATACTTTTATATACAAAATAATGAGAGGAATTAATTGGTGTAAAGAAAACGCATAGTTGTTTCGAAGAAAAAATATGTAATTTGCAATTAACAATTACATATTTTTAAGAAAAAAAAAAATATATATATATATATATATATATATATATATCCCAATTGTAAATGATTGCCTTGCTTCTCTAACATTAAACCTTACAACTTTTGTCTGAAATATTTTTGTCTGCCACGCTTAGTTTTTAAGATATTCGGCTGATACGGGTGGCCTGCGACACCCTGTATATATATATATATATATATATATATATATATATATATATATGTGTGTGTGTATATATATATATATATATATATATATATATATATATATATACAGCATATATATAACAGCATGTTAGAAAAGCAAGGCAATCATTTACAATATATATATATCCCAATTGTAAATGATTGCCTTGCTTCTCTAACATGCTGTTAATAGTCTAGTATAATATATAAGAGTCTGTGTTTAACATACATTTTCTCTAATTCTAATTAAATTCTATTTTTCATTAATACTAAAACCCTTTTAAATCGATTAAACCACCCCTTTCGTTTACAAATTTTTTATACACATTGTGATTTTCTATAAAATTAATAACTGTAAACGCATATTATTTTATATTTGATATTGTTTATAAGAATTGATATTGGTAATAAGAAGGTTATTTTTTATTATATTTTTCATTTTATTTTTATTTTACTTTTATTATTATAAAATAATAAAAATTAAATTATAATAACATTAAATTATGAATTTCAAATATATAATAACTTAAAAATATATAAACAAAATATCATCTCTTTTTACATTTGTGTTTTAATTAATTAATATAAATTAATATTAACGGAAAATATTAGATAAATAATCTAAAACACACGTTTAATAATTAACGACATTACGTATTGTTTATTCTTCATGAAATAATACGTTTGTGCCGAGTCAAAAAAGTAATATTACATATAATACATGTATGTATCAATTTTGCTAAATAAATAATATATAAATAATAAATATATTAAATATATAAAATAATAAATAATAATTAATATTTTCTCAAAACATTTTTTCGATGCATTAAGAAAAATGTACTACATTCGGTAACTATATCATAAAATTTTGAGTTTGTGATATAATGTCGAATATAATTCAAGTTGGTGGAACAACTTCCATTGCTCGTTGCCAGCCACCGTATCCACCACCGCCACCGCCTCCTCCATGTTCGGATGCTGTCGCATAAATTACTTCATGACCACCTCCTCCGCTTGAAAAGAGCTTTTTCAAGCCAACTATCGCGCTTAAAACTAAGGCCATTTTCGCTGTCAACAAGGCTGTACCGGCGAGGAAAGCTATTTTTCCATAAGCTAATTGCGCCATCATACCTAAACAAATAATTAATGTTTTCGTAAACAAGAAAAGTGAATTTTATATCCTAATAGGATTGATTTCAGATTTATATTAAAAATAATAAGAAATAAGAATTTTGTAATAATTCGAATTTTTATTCGTTTTAAATGTCAAAATGAGGAAACGTATAAGATAAAAATCACTTTTAGAACAGCAGACAAAGGCATTTTATTCTTTATTTAATTTTTTTATATTTACACTCTCTGACATTGATTTAAAAAAATGAGCAATATTGCTTGAAAGATTTATAAAATTAAATATTAATTAAATTTTTCATCTTTCTCTCTCTCTCTCTCTCTCTCTCTCTCTCTCTCTCCCTCTCTCCCTCTCTCTATCTCTCCCTCCCTCCCTCCCTCCCTCCCTCTCTCTCTCTCTCTCTCTCTCTCTCTCTCTCTCTTTCTCTCTTGATTATACTATTATAAGCTCTTATCAACTTTGATATTAAAATTATTTTTTAAAAATCCTTTATAAGGGAAACTTACCTGCTAATACTGCTCCTGCTACTATTAAATATCCAAAACGGCCCTTCTTTTTTCTGCCTAAAATATTATAAATTTTTATTTAAAAATTATCAATTTTTTTTAATTTTCTCTATCAATTGCGTATCCATTGCAATTTACTGCTTTAGAATGAAGCAATATTAATAATAAGATATTTTAAATTATGATATATATATATATATATATCATAATTTAAAATATCTAACTATATATATATGAGATATAGTGAGATAATAACTTTGATATAGTGAGATAATAACTTTGTCCACTTCGTACATCTGCACTATTTTTAGAGGTATGAAAAAGTTGTAATTACGAAAATTATATCAAAAGAACCATAATATTCTAATAATATTTCTTCCGTAAGTAGAGGCACTTTAGAGATTTCAAAATTATTTTTATTTTCTTAAATGAAATCATCCTAATTTTTTCATATAAACTAATTTCTCGCAATATTTTACATAAAAAGTTAAGGTAGGATAGCCAAAAATTGAATAGTATACGATATTTTATTCTTTAAGTTGACAATTTTATATAAACTACAAAACGTTTCGTAAAATATTTATTTTTCAATTATTTTACTTTAATAATTTTATATATTATTAATTATTTTTAATAATTTTATTTTTAATAATTAATAATTAATAAATTTTTATTTTTATTAATTTTAGCATAAAATAATGAAAGGACTCAATTAATAAAAATAAAAAAAACACATAATTATATTTAAAAAAATATGTCGCTGTCGTTACGAATTCATTTTTTTTCAGATAAGACAAAATTATTGCTTCACCCTGTATATATCGCAATAATCTAATTTAAAATATTCAAAATTTTGTTTGCAAAATTTTTTTAATACTATTAATTTAACAATTTATTAATAATAATTTTTGAATATGTGTACATGTTGTTACCTTCAAAAGCATTGCCTGGTATTTTTAACTTCACGCTTCTCGATGATAGATATTCATAAAATTTATTATCTAATTTCTCATCAAGACTTAATTCTGTATCATTTTCAGATGTCATCGAGTTGTAATTTCTCGCGGTCAATGCTGCATCTTTGGTAATGGAAATGTAGTCATTGATCTTATATACAGAGTTGTCTTGAGTCGCTATGGTAAGTATTTCCAAGGCATGTCGTTTGAAGCAATCGAAGGTGTTCTTCTCTTTCGTGCACCGTTCGAACAATTTCGTATATTCACTTTTAGCGGTCACTAGATTAAAGAAAATCGCAAGATGAAAGAAACGTAAAATCCAAATTGTTGAACGTCGCTTTTCCATCCTGATTGTGTCATTCACGTCGTCGATGTTTCTTTTCCAAGTGTCTTTTAGTTATCTCAAACAGAATGACCATCAGTTTTTCTTCTATTACGATTCTATCTTATTCTCTCTACTGGTCAACTGGTCAGCTAAATCTCACCGACTACTTGAAGAATCTGGTTGCATTGTGACTTATATAAGTGTGCACCCATTAGTCTCTCCTACCAAACGCATTATAATTCTTACTATACGCACCCGTATTTGATCCACGCGCTGTTTAACGCCACAACAACGGGAGAAGAGGCCCTCTCAACCAAAACAATGTCGTACAGGCTCGTAAGTAAGTATCGCTATGACCTGTATGTTAAACGATCCTTAAAACTCCGCCGCGCCAACGTTAATAGCAACATATTAGGATCACATTGGAATGCAGGTAAAACAAGCGATATTCTTTCATCTGGGCGTAACTGTACGTGCAAAATCAAAGAAACGGCTGAAGATTATTCACAGATTTATATGCACGAGTAACTTTGCTTGCCACAAAATTATGTAGAATAATTTTTTCTTATTTTCGAGGCCAATTATTTGTTTTCATTACTGATCAATTTTAATATCCAACTCTTTAAAGCACAAAAATTTTGCAACAAAAAATGTCTTGTCGCTTAATTTTATTTTTATAAAATGTGACAAAATAGTATATATAATAATAGTATATATAATAAATTAATTTTATTTTAATTATTTGCAATACAAAATTACACAAAATAATAAAAATCTGTTGGTAAAGTATGATTGACAACTATATTAAATAGATAAAATAGAATGTAAATCTCTGTGCTTGTAGTAATTTTACGATTTAAAGATAATATATGAATAACGTCCCCACCAAGCACGTTCAAGTACTAAAAAATTAAACATTTTTCATACCACTATGCTTTAAAAAGTTAATGCAGATCAAATCCCTTTTTTATCTCTTTCTCAGATGTACTTTTTTCAGATATTTAAAATAGTTTAATAATTATTATTGATTTATTTATTGTAGTAAAAAGAGCAATAAAATTTTTGATTGTTAAATTTTTAATTATAGGGACAATTGAATTATATTAATTAGAGATTGTAGAAGATTGCTGAGAGATTACAACAATATTTGCTATTAAAGAGATTGTCGAATATTGTAGATAAGAATACGAGCAATCATCCTTAATGTCAATCCATAAATATCTTCAAGAAGTATTTTACTTTGTCTTTTTTACTTTTGTTATTTTATTTTATTTTAATTAATATATTTTTTGTGTTATACATTTTGACGTAGAAAGAAATGTACATTTTTAAAAAATGCAGTGAATGAGAAGGAAATATAATTCACTATAAAAGTATACTTAGTTTACATATTTAGTTATTACATAATTATTGCAAAAAAATGGAAATTATTATATCAAGTATAAATTTTATATGTATATTATACATACAATACATGATGATTAATCAAGGCCAAGGAACTTGACGTAGCACTTAAGATACTGTTAATTCGACACAGATTACGCTCCGTGACGAGCTACATTTAGAAAAAACAGCAATTACAACAATAATGGACTTGATTAACGCTGTCCACTGTATTCAATGCATTTAATTCTCTTTCGGACGTAAGCTATTTATCATAGCAGCTCAATTCCACATCATCTTGGTGAATTCCGATTACACAGCGACATCGATTATTATAGGAGGTATTCATTATCTACTTCACTCTCCACGATTCTAATAACATAGTAGGAGTAATTATTAAGAAGAAAGCATACGTACAAACACAAGGTTTTGTCACGGTCTCTTTACCGAATAGTACTATCTCGACAGTAACATTGCCATTCCTCGTAAAGTAAATTATATTTCCGTGTAATCCACTTTTCCTAGCCGTCAAAGAAGCCTGTACTTATAAACATGCACTTTTAACAAAAGTTTCTCCTTTATATTATTATTATTATTTATTTTTCAGACTACATACGTATATATACATCTTTATTACACAAATAATTAAGCAAACAAGAAACTTTTATATCTGTTATTATATCATGCGATTCTCGCCTCAGTTAAACTTGACAGAGAGTGTTATGAACATGTGGCCATACATATATTCGCATGACCGTAAAGACACGGCAGTATTTTCCTTTATGAGTAAATGCATTTCCCGGATGTAACCATTACCGCTCCTGCGGATGGTGTAAGGTAAGATTGAAAAAGAGAATTACCGGTACAGTTAGACGACCGAAAAAAAGGATGATACAGTAATGGATCGAGACTAATGGCATCACTAAGTGAAAACACCAGGATCCCAATGACAATTCTTGGGATTCTTTGAATTAATAGACAGGTATTTGAAACTGACAGTGAATTCGCTAGAAAGATCATTGCATAATGCAGAGGAAAAAAAGTGATTTAGACATTCTGTTGTAATAATCGAATGCATCTCTTTTTTGCAATATGTTTCAAGAGATTATACGTCATATTAATAAAAACTATCTGATATAATAATATATAATAATAATAAAATAAAAGTATGATTTTTAGCAAAAGTAATAGAAGTTAAATGTTATATTATGCGATATAGTTATGTAATTTAGTTTCATGAATAAAACAAATCAATATTTATAAGAAAAAATATTATATTGTGCTATTATGTAAATCTAAATTTAATAAGAGAAATAAAGTGCTTCTTGATATGCTTGAATCAGTTTTATTACATACATGCACACATATTTTATATTTAATTATATAATTAATGGATGGTAGCGTATAAGATGTAGTAACAATATAATGATAATTTATTATAAAAAACGTACTATAATTATTCTCTCTTTTTTTATTAAAAATAAGTATTTTTTTCTTTTTTAATATTGTTTAATCATTTAAAAGTAGTATACTGATTTTTTGAAACATTTAATATTATATTCAATAAAACTAGTGACAATTTTTATCTACGCACTTATATAATGTGTAAATACTGTAAATAAAAAAATGCTTAAATTAATCGAATTATCATAAAATAAATCATATTATATCAACAAATCTAAATTCTCTACACAATTTATTTCTATGAATATCAGAAAAATTGATGAAACATTTCTTATATTTTAAAATAATTGAATGAAGTATTAGAAATAGATCTAAATTTAAATCAAAAGCAGTTATTTTAAATGTGATTTTTCTAAACATTGATAATCACAGGCCTGCGAAATTTTAAGTTTGGTTAGTTACAAAAAGCAAAATAGATGAATCTGGTAGATTTTTTTTACTCTGAAAACGAATCTAGTCGCGGTTTCTGAGTAATTTGTGGTTAAATAGTCTACAAATAGCTATTTCAATTAATTTCATGAATTTATTATGAGGAAACCTAATTTTTTGAAATATTTCTGGCTTCGTATAATATTAGTCTTCACCTTTCAAATCCACTTTCGATTGCCGCCGCACAATTTTTTTTCGCTGAGACATACAAGTTATAAGACTGATCATGCATAGTGATCCAATGAGCCATTCCAAATCCGTGTTACCGCTCTGTCTTACTACGAATTAAAATTTAGGTAAAAACATAGATTTTTGAACGCCGCCTGTCATTTTTTGAAATTAAAAATGGATCCAATATGACGATCAGAATCACAATAAAAAAATAAAATTTAGAAAAATTTATCAAAATGTGTAACAATTGTATTAGATATATTTCTACAGGACTTTTTTCGACAATCAAACCTGACAGATGTAAACCTTTTCAAATTTCAGGATGGCGGATCTAATATGGTTCTGCCATATTGGTGTCTATGTAAATTTTCTTTAACGTAAATTTTATTATAACTTACTCATACTTGTATATCTCAGCGAAAAAAAAACCGTGCAGCAGCAATCGAAAATGGATTTGAAAGGTGAAGATTAGTATTATACGATTCTGCCATTGGCAGAAATATTTCAATAAATTAGATTCTTCCATAATAAATTCATAAAATTTACCGAAATAGCCATTTTTGAATTATAAATTACTCGAAAACTTGACGTGCTTCACCTACTCTGCTTTTTGTAACTCACTCTCATAGGCCTGTGTAATTTATTCAAATTTTATTATTTATTTTTAAATCGTACGATTAATTAATTTTGAGTCCAAACAAAATTTTTTGCATTTTTTCTATTTTGCCCCGAGTCATTACTTCCTTCATAAACATTGACTACTTCTCTAATGACATGCTGATCAAAAGGAATATAATCTTGTAGCGTTTTTTTGTAAGGTCGCTGCGGATAATGATACTCATAATGTGAATGAACATCTGCTGGTATTTCATGCTCATATCCGTAAGTATGGAAGTCATTGAACGCGTTCACCGGGTAAGACGTTGCAGATGTTCCGGAAAAGAGCTTATTCCATCCTAAGAGACCACTTAGAAATAGCGCCACTTTCGTCAATAGCAAGGCCTTCTTGGTCACAATCAGCAGGAAACCAAACATAAGCGGAATTAGAGATGCCAAGTTGAATTTGAAACCCAAGAGAAATGGCAGTAATATGTGTCTGGTTAACTGTCTTCCTGAAATGATAGAAATTGCCCTTGAATTTACAACCAGTTACGTAGCCTTGGCCGTGCTGCCTACTGGAGGACGTTCTTGAAACCAGTTGGCACACGTAACGGCTTATCCAGGACAAGAACCTGAGCGTAAGGTTTGATTCTGTGCTAAGGTAACAAGACAGGTAATTCTGCATGTAACAAGCTGCAATTTTTTAAAGCAAGCATTTTGCATTCTATTTTACATAATCATTCTTTTGTAAAAGAATCTGTAATACTAATACGTAACTCCTAAATTACATTATTCACGTAGTTATTATATAAGACATAGGTACGTGAGGAATATTGAAAGAATAAATAAAAAACGAATAAAAATATATTTAAATATTTGTCTCTACGTATCTTACTATGAATAAATTTTCAGATAAAGCAAACAATAATTATGCATTTAGAACAAATTCTTTTCATAAACTCGAATCATTTTTCGACATAAAATTTCTGGGAGAAAAGGAACTTGTTTAATTGAGCAACTGAAATGGTTAATTTAAATTCGATAATATATTTAATATTGAAAGAATAAATAAAAAAAATATATTTAAATATTTGTCTTTACATATCTTACTATGAATAAATTTTCAGATAAGGCAAACAATAATTATGCATTTAGAACAAACTCTTTTCATAAACTTGAATCATTTTTCGACATAAAATTTCTGGGCAAAAAGGAACTTGTTTAATTGAGCAACTGAAATGGTTAATTTAAATTCGATAATATATTTAATATTACAATTTTTTTACCTGGACCACCAGCCTGCCTGTCGTCGAACGAAGCAGCTCTTTTGTCGAGAGCAAATTCCAGTATTCCATCTCCGTTTAACATTGGTCCGACGCGCATTTGCAGTCCAGGATATAGATTATCGAGATTCCACTTGATATTTCGGCGTTCCATCAATTTGGCGGCTGCCTTCACGATATTTCCGAAATCCTTCGGATCGTAATCTAAATCCAAAAAATCTCTGCTGTAGCCTTCCGCTCGATCCAGTCGCATCTTGCCAAACTCCAAGGTGTCCTTATCGTGCCAGGATTGTAAAGCACATAAAATACCACGATTCACGCATTCGAATGTGCTGTGTTCCTTCTTCGATAGACATGTACCGAAAGCTTCATTGAAGCTATAGGAATGTTCGTTATCCAAAGTGATATGCTCTTTGGGTTCCATGATCACTGTAAAACTCGTTGATACGAGAATAAGCAGACATAGATAACGGAATTTGTTTTTTATCCTCGACATATCAATTTGACCGCTCTTTCATTTATACAAGCGTATTCAGATTAAACGAAACATCGGACACAGAAAGTTGATAAAAAACTTGAAATAAACTAAAAAAAATTATACAGGAAGCTTTTGCACAACTAAAGTTATTCCGTTTCGGAGGGTCAAGAAACCATCAACACTATAAAATAATGTGCATTTTAAAAGCATCTAGAATTTAGCTTCTAGAATATTTTTCACGCATTTTTGAATTATCATAACATTATTTTTTTTACTGTTTTAAAATCAACAGGGCATCCTGTTTCCATCACGCCGAAAAGACGTAGAGCAATGAAGTTCCCGTAAAATACTGTTCATTCTGTACCTGTGGCTCTCCTATATAGACGACAGGGGGGCGTTCACACACGACAGAACAATTGGTTTCACTCTGAAGATTTTACAAGCAGCGAAAGTATACTTGGTTCGTATTTCGTGCGCATAATACGCTTGATACACCGGATGCATCGAGGAGAGTAATTTCCGCCAGTCGAAGAATGGAGCGTCGGAAAGATCATTATATCGTCAGATTGATGAGACAAGCTTCCTGACTGGACAAAGAAAATTGCGAGAGCGTATGTAGCGCGAATATAATTATCGAATTTGTACAATGAATCTAGGACACAAATAAAATCCAGAAGATACAATATTTGAATAAGATACTGATTAAGTTTATTTTCGGCGGATTATTTCTGTTGAGAGATACAGATTGCTGATCTTAAATGTTCTCTCGCTTTAAAATCCCCTTTTTCTATATAACTTTATTATAAAATCGTGTCTGCAAATCGCTTATCTTCTTTTTTTCGCTTTTTTCTCTAATATTTCATGTTTTTTCAGATTTTTATATTATAAAAATATTTATATATATTTTATACAATTTTTATATTAATATTTTATAATTTGATATAAAATATTAATATAAGAATGATATAAAATAGTTATATATTCGGCAAGATTCATATTTCCTGTAATGGAGGATATTTTCGTGGAATGGAAAATAAAACCAAAAACATAAATTTTTAATATTATACAAAATTACAATTTATTTATAAATAATATGATAAGTTACACATGATGATCTCAACGGGATGATCGGTATATAAATAATCATTGGATTAAATCTGGTGGTCCCGCGCGAGTATTGACTACGAGTTCGTCCCGCGTGCGATAGACACGGATAACTCTGAAAGGATACCGCACGAGTGTATGATCGAGGGGGCGTGATTTCTATCATTCTGTCAGGTTCCACTATTTTGAGATTCTCATAACCTCTGGATACCGTCTTTCGTCGTGGTGGATAAAAAATGATGAGTTCCGTCGTAAAATCATCGTAATGTACGTCGAACTTTCATCTATTGCGATTGATAGCATCTCTATCAGTTGTCGGCTTGGGTATTGTCAAGTCGTCGAGTCGCGTATGATTAAAGATGCAATCCGCACAAAAAATCCGGTAGTCGTCCTCGTTTAACAGTCGTAATTTACCTGTCCGCGTAGAATTACGTTCGATCTGGTCGTTCTTGCGTCGATAAGTCCGCGTTGTCGAGCTGAGCTTGTCGAGCGGATCCCTGAGAAGTTGAGCCACGCCTCCCTCAGGTGTGATCGCCGGGTTAAGGATGATCACTTTGGCGAATGAAGGTAGAAAGTTAGAAGGAAGAGAGGTTGTACGTGACATTGGGCTATTCAGCGGGTTTGTACGCGTTATACGCGAGATCAGAGCCGGACGCCGATCTCGCCCAGCCATGATGATCGTGGTGCACCTCGTGTCCGTAATCATGGACGGGATGAGCGACTACCTCGTAACTTTGGCTCTTGTAAGCGAGCAATTTCTGCAGAGCGATGATCAAGCTGATGACGAGGGCAATCTTGCCGATGATGAGAGCCTTAACAGCGATCAAAGCCAAAGCACCAAGGGCAATTGGGATAAGGGCAGCAGCCTTAAGTTTCAGGAGAAGAAGGATGGGCAACAGGGATTTAACAATCTTCTTCTTCTTACCACGAGCTAAAACATAAGCAAAGTTCCAAAATATAAATCTTTTGATTTTTTTTAATAATGTATATATTTAATTTTTTAATAATGTGGATGTTTAAATTTTTTCCATCTTTAATAATAAGATGTATTCTACATAGCTTATCAAAAGTATGATATGACGGAATTTTATAGTTTAAAGTGTAAAAATATTTTCATATATTTAAATAAATATTATATATGTTTTTCTTTTAATTTAATTTAATTTTACCTTCGTCAAAGGAACGGGCAACGTCTTCCGGGAGGCTTAATTCGACAGTGTGTGTAGATAAGAACTTGGCAGCTCTATCTACAAGGGCTTGATCAATTGCAGCTTCTTTGGCTTCTGTCTCAGCTGGTAAAGTATTTTCAATGTCATTAAGAGACCTTGCATTGTCAGCTCGGCTGAAAAGAAAGAAGTGTGCGCTTCATCATTTGCATAAGCGTTTCGAAATATCCTCCGACGTTCGTTAACAACTTTCTATGCTAATTTTATGACCGGACATTTAAGTCTCTTGCATAGTAAAGTAACATCGTTCATTGATTAAAATGATTAAAGTGAAAATACGGAGAGTTAATTTCAAAATTAACAGTTTATCGTTCGAATAATAAATTTATGAATTATCTCATTCTAATTATATTTCAAATAAACCCAAATTGAATCTTATAAAGGAATTAATTAATTCGATCCAATTATGCAATAATTGCTTTGTCTATGTTTTTTATATTATGATCTTATACACTTTGGCATTGTACAAAAAGTAAGACAATATTTGTAAATACAATTATTAAATCGAAATACCAAGTATTAATTCACCACACGAATCACCTGTCGCGTTTCTCACGTCTCAGTTTCACTCGATGTCGATTATCGTCGTTTTAATGCTCGATCACCGTAAAACGTAGCGATCACTATCCCGAGCAAATCCTCGCTCTGTCCCTTACCTGTTCTTAGCCTCCTCGGTCTGCACGATCTTGAATCCGTCGAAGACTTCGATGTCAGCCGAGCGGACGACTCGGTCAACATAGCGCAGAGCCTTCAACTTAAGACACACCGCGACGTTCGACTCCCCGGAACAAGAACCGTACACGTCGAGGGCTTCCTCGATGATCGAGGGCGGTGCCACTTCCGCATCCTGCGATGCCGGTGCAGCGAGGGTGGATACCACGAAGAGTGCGCCGATTATTGCCAATTTGTACATGTTGATTCTTTCCGAACTTCCGGGCAACGAAAAGAGGACCGACGAAATCGAACCGATTATTCCAACTTGTCGAAACTTGCTCTCCTTCACTTCCTCTCCTTCTCTTCTCTCTCGTCTCCCTTTTCCGTCTCTTGCACGTTAACGCTCGAACGAGTACGGCGATCGTATCGACACTGCCCGAAAGAATCACGATTGCTGCCTTTTATCCTCGTCGCGAAAGGGGCCCGCGTACGTTTTTGAAATTTTGATGGCCCCCACCGGGTGGCCCCCGCCGGGTTACAATCCATACGAGCTATTGGTTCTTCTTCAGGCGGTCATTCCGTTCTTGTCGTGTGCGTCTCTCGTTGACGCGTTTGCACACCACCGATCCTTCTCCATTGGTTCTCCTCTCCTGTCTACCTGTATGTGCTTACTTACTTAAGTCGTTTGTGTACACAACGGGTGTGTTGACTCTCGACAAATTCGTCCTGTATGCGTAAAACGCACACACATGCGCGCATACGCAAAATGCGAGAGGGAGAAAACGAGAAGAGAAAGAGAGAGAGAAAAAAATGAGAGAAAGATGATGTGTGCCTACGCACCACTGGCCTCTTCCTGCGGATGAGATCGGAGCACGATCGAATCGCGAGAGACGTTTCGACACGGGTCAAAGGCACCAAAGTACCGATACCAAACGGTAGAAGGTGAAATGTGGGTGTTCTTTGAATATCCACATCGAAAGCGGAAATAAGTACGCGGATCTTGTACATCATTGCAATTCTTATTAATTTGAGATTTCGCGTTATGCATATAAACAATCCGAGAAATCTACGAAACTGCTCTTGTCAAAGGATTTAGATATATTTTAGATATCTCTTTTTTTACAAGATAAATATATCGATGAAGATATACAGCAGCTGCGACAGAAACTGCCTACTTGTCAGAGCTTTCAAAGAGGGACACATGTGCAGTGCTTATGCATTAAAGATGAATTATCTGCGGTAGCATATATTATTTGGCGTCTGTCCGGGTGATTCTTGAAATGACTTGTTCAATTGAGTCACTTGTCATAATTAGTTTCTAGGACAAGATAAGAGACTGTGTCTCGACATTTATTTTTATTATTCAATTGCGTCTCTCTCTCTTTCTCCTACATGATTATGCGCTATAAACGCATTGCGAGTTATAAGTAGTTTATTCTGGAAATCTCTTTGAAAAATGTTGCATCAACGAGGGATCTGATATCGCACTGATAGAGAGAAGTGACGCGTTTTATTTGGCCAAGCACTCGGCATAAGTTGGTTTACGATTTCGCTTTCGACAAGGTATATCATACAGGATATTTCTGTACTATTACTACTAGATGATGCTTCGTTCATCGCCTCTATACAACTTTCTAATGTGTTTATAATATTATACGAGCCTGCGATGGTTTAAACCCTTGCGTGATCGCTAGCTATCAGCCAGCGTCGCACGATTTATTACATAAAATCGCGATTTCATTTAACACTTTTACCATTATTCATCTGCTCATCTTCATTATCGGGTTTCTCATTTTTACTATAATTTTAAACCGCTTCTTTAATAATATGTCTCGATTTCAATTAATAACAGTTATTTTTGAATTAAATATCTCGTAACATTACATTGCTATCGAGTCTTCATCCCTTGTTCATCTGCAATTTTCTCCCCGCTTTCTATTGCATTCGTATTTATTCTAAAAGCTAGAGATGTGAATTAAAATTATCTTCTTCTAGATGGTACGGTGCCGGCGCTGGCCGATTCTATAACTAGTCAATGGTCTTTGAAATTAATGTATTCCAATGGCTGTCGCGCGGAACGTTTAACGGTTTTTCACATGGAATGTGCGTGGACGCATCGACGCGGTCCCCGATCATGTGTGTGAGTTGGGCCTAAGCCAGACTTCTTTCAGGAGTACGAGCCGCGCCTTACCTCGCCTCGCCTCGCTTCACCTCAACGTCATCGTGACCCGAAGATTTCTTGCCTAGAAAAAAAAAGATGAAAAAACGAAGGAGACATCCAGGAGTATTTTATAACGCTCTGCCGATGTATCCATGCGCGAGGAAAAGATGGGCGGCTGACTTTCTCCGCGTTGACCGCCTGTTCGGGCCCGAAGGTGGTCAACCGAATCTCTGCATCGGTCCAGATTGCCTTCTTACGCGTCTTATCAACAAATTTATTATCAAAAATGCATCGGTATTTTAACACGCAACTGAGTATTTAAATGAATGGTTAATAGTTAAAAATAATTAAAGCAATCTAATAAACATTAAAATCAAGAAAAGTTTTGAAGCGATCTCATTGGAATAATTTTTTGAAAAATTTTTGTCTTTAATGATATGATTTAAAATGTTGAGAATTTTTTTATATGTCTTAATATCTTGAATATTCAATGTGTAATTATTTTAATTGACAGAAATTTTACCAAAAATACGACAATTTAAAAAAATTTTGTAAATTATCGTAATAAAAAATAACGTAAACGCAGATTGGAATATTAAAATTTTCTACAAGTTTTTGAAACATTTTTATTGTTTGTAATATATTTAAAATGTTGAGAATTTTTTTATATGTCTCAATATCTTGAATATTCAATGTGTAATTATTTTATTTCATAGAAACTCTATCAAAAATACAATTTAGAAAAATTTTGTAAATTATCATAATAAAAAATAATGTAAACGCAGATTGGAATATTAAAATTTTCTACAAGTTTTTGAAACATTTTTATTGTTTGTAATGATGTATTTAAAATGTTGAGAATTTTTTTATGTGCTTAATATTTTGAATATTCAATGTGTAATTATTTTAATTGACAGAAATTCTATCAAAAATACGACAATTTAAAAAGATTTCGTAAATTATCGTAATATATAAAAAATAACGTAAACGCAGATTTATCTGCATATTTTTGTACTCTAAAATAGAGCTAAATCTATGTACTATTGCTTTCCTTTTCTCAAGTAATCGTGATCTCGCGATGTGATATGTAATATAGTATATAGCGGATCTCAAGAAACTTTCACTTTGTTTCCGCTAAGTTTTTTCTTAGTGTATCACTCGTTTATTCTACCCGCTCATCAGATTTTATATTGCAGACGCATCGGCGTCCACGTGCTTCACTTACCACAAGCAAGAATCAGAAAGTTTCCCCTTCGCATACGTATTACATATATACGACGAATCGGATCGCATAAATACACAGCATCGCAAACTAAGGCGCTAATCCGGCGATACATTGAACCGGGTGGTAGCCACGCGCGCTGATGGAACACTTTCCTCTCGTCGACGCCGGCGAGAGTGAACTCGTCCGAGGATCGAGGTCAGGTCAAGGCCCCCACGAAGTGAAGCCTTCGTATCTGAGAGTTCTCGATCTTCTTCTCGTTCTGCTTCTCTCCATGTTGTTCCTCGCCTCATCTTCTCTACCATCTCTGTTGGCTCCATCTTTGCATCCATCGCTTCGTTGATGCTTACAAAGCAATCGAAGGCTAAGTAAAAAGACGGAAGAAGAAGGAGAACGTCTTTGCTACGATTGACAAAACTCGTTTCTGTCTTTATATTCATCGACTACCTATCATCATTAGAGCGTATCCTCTTCTTGCAGGTACGATGCAAAAAATAAGTGAAACATATATGCAGGTATATGATTTTGCACGGCTATTATATATCGTTATGCGGGTTAGTGGTATTGATCTATCTTGCTTTTTTCCGTTTTATCGTTGTAAGCATGAAGTACAGTGCAGAGAAAGGAGAAAGAGAGAGAAGAAGTTTTGCACCTTGCACACGTGAATGAACGAAACGAAAGTTCTCACCTTTCTTTCTCGCCTCCTCTTTTTTCGTCCACGCTCACACGTGATTCTATGGTTTTTTGCCTAGCAATTAGCTCCTCTCTGCATATGACTCATTTAAGATGAGACGGGCCATTAAAAAGGCAATGAAACTGCACCGATGAATGAAACCAGTCGTCGGAATGATACATTCATGATAGGACTCGTAAATGATGAAAAGCAAGTAATTTAAATGGTTAATAATTACTTCGTAATAACAACGCGCGATATCGTAAATACGGGTATCGTCTGTCGTCTACGCACTGTTCTAAATTGTTTACGCGCCACCGAAGAAAGTAGCGATATTAGTACTTTCACGTGAATAAATTTGTGCTTAATGTAAACTCAGTTAGTGCTAATTCCCGCGTGACGACCTACATACGAGGACACTCACGGTCCGCTCTTCAGCCTATTTTACATTGCCATACAATTACGACTGCTGTACAATTACGAATTTCTATCACGGAATATCACGGCATGAATAATGAGATGGAGTGAAAATTGGCGAAATCTATACTCTTACTCCGAAAATACACAATATCGAGATATCTACCAATTAAAAAACTCTCCAGGAAGATGAGGAAAAGAAGACGAGAGACTCGGGATCTCGATTCATCGAGGCAACTTTCGGGAACTTGAATTGTAGAAGGGTCTCGCCGACGTATCAGAAACGGTACCACCCGAAGCAGAGATGCGTTCTTTAAGATTCACGAATTTTCGGGTCTGGATACGACAGGAGAAGTCGATTGGTGAGATCGAACGTAGAGAGAAAGAGAGACGAGGAGGAAGGAAGACGTGGACTCGCGGGTACCGGGAAAGACAGGCATCGACTTTTTCTCGGGTACGGTAGAGAGTGTTAGGCGCACCTTGAAAAGACTCCGCGCGGATGCTGACTGGCCCGATCGGTCTGCTCGGCCTGGTTTACTTCCCGAAGTGTGTGTCCACCGACTGGTCTCCGCGTGTACGTCCGTCTTACGTGCACGCAGAAACTCTCTCGCGCTCGCGCGCGTGTGGTAGCCACGCTCGGATACGCACACGATCGTCGCGGATGGATCAAACAAGTGCGTAAGGTGCCCCCGTGCGAACACGTCAGATTTCATTCGTGCGTTTCTCGTATGTAGGTGATGCCGCTCGCTCCCCCTTCGGTCCCTCTAGGTACCTATACTGTCGCTCGCCATGAAATCGTTGGTCTCTCTCCATTTTTCTCGGAGAGATAACCGGACACTCCAAGACGTATGTCCATTCATGTCGCCTGCATCGGGACGTTAAATCGTCGTCCAAATAGACACGACTGGGTCTATGTCTGTGTAAAAGCATTTCTCTGTCTCGCATGCTTGGCTCGCCTCTTTACCTCCGGTTTTCGCACGTCCCTCCGTTTTCTATCGCGTCTCGTTGAGCTTACTTTCGATCGAGTCCCGAATCGTCGGGCCATCAGTCGGTCAGGCTCCAGTTCTTTCGCGGGCCTCATCCCCGCCGTCTTATCTCGCATCCTTCTCGCTCCTTCTGTTTCTTTCGCCCGTTGCCTCTCTCTTCGTGGCTCTACGATTTTAGCGTATCGGTGACTTCCGTTAGTTTCACCCGAATTTTAAGCATCTCGCAACGAACGAAGGAACGACGATGAATATTATCACGCGAGTGCTAAATTTCATTTGAATATTATAATCACACGCAATTAACACGTAGCGAGCTATCGAAATAATTAACTATCCATTCGCACGTGCTGTGCAAATTTCATTCACGAAACGCAAGATTTCATCAGTTGCGAAATAAGATGAGGAAATAATGTACGATCGTTCGATTTAATTATAATCTTAATTTATTTGCGTATTTATAAATATACATATTGTGTTCACACATGTGACGCGGTAAGCGTATCGCTACGCGTGTAACAATAAATACTGAGGATGATCCGTGTAGGAGCGTTCTCGTGTGTGCAATGATCATAAAGTGAACACAACGGGAGAATACAGTGAGAAGAGATCGAATTATATGTTTACAGGATGAAAATAAATACAAGTTATGCGCGACAACAGAGAAGAAAATATTTCGCGAGAGTTAAGAGAGAGAGAGAAAGGGATGAGATTAAAGAGATGCCACGATGAGAATGTAAAATTTTTCTTTTCCTAGGTTGGTTTGTACGCGGAATAGGCCAGATCTTGCCCAGATCTTCCCCATCCGCTCGATCCGTGTCCTCCGCCGACTTGAACGACTTCGTGTCCGTGGTCGTGGCCACCACCTGACACAAGTTTCTTTAATCCGATGATAGCAGCAAGTACTAGTGCAAGTTTGCTCACTATCAACGCTTTGCCAGCTAACAGGGCGAGAGCGCCAAGAGCCAAAGGTACCAATGTACCGCCAATTAACAGAGGAATAGCAAGAAGACCCATTTTATTCTTCTTCTTGCGACCTAGAGAGGATAACGTAATAATTAATGTTTAACGAAAAATATTTAATCAAATATAAAATGACAAAATTTTATGTAACGAACAAATTAATTTAATTAATTTTATCATTTCGAAAAAATTAAATTTCAATTCTGTTGAACATATATATTATAAATAGAGCCAGAATATGTGAGATAAATTAAAGAAATAACATTTCAAAAAATAATGTTTAAATATCTAATTATTATTAATTCATATGCATTTGCTAACATTATTAATAATGCTGGTTTTCTTACCTTCTTCTGTGAGACTACGTTGGAATTCCTCCACGTTTGGCAATCTTAGTTTTAGAGTGTGACTTTGAAAGAATTTGACAATCTTGTCGAAAATCATGTTATTAAGAGCATCTTCCTTGTCTTCTAACGCTCGCGGTAAACTGGCTTCAATTTCTTGAACAGATTTTTCTGGCTCGGATTCGTTGGCAGCTGATTCGTCATGAACCAGAGTAACGCCATCGGCTACATTCAATTGAACGCTCCGAGAGATCCTATCCATGGTCGATAAGAGTTTTAACTTCAGACAAGGACTCAGTTCCGCGCCGGCGCATTCTTTGTACACTTGATAGACGTAACGCAACTCTCCAAATACACCAAGACCACTTGACCTTGCGGTTTGTTGTTCATTAATGGAATTGGATGTAGGATTAGTTTCGGCCGATCTTGCAGAGACCGCCGTCACAAGTACAGCCAGACATACGTAGTGTGCAAACTGTTTCATTTTTTTGAAATAAATATCTGCGAAAAATAATTAATAAGAATAAATTAACAAAAAATTTTATTTAATAATTCATAATTATTTAATAATTAATTCGTTAACAAAATTTGATCCTATAATTTAATAGTGCATAATGAAAAAATGTAACGCATAACATACGTTTTAAATTTCAAACCAAAGAGGAGAAAAAGTTTACGTCTCATCACAAATTATTATTAAAAATTTATCTTAAATAAACTTAAAAAAGGTTCCAATTTTTACTAAAGTTGCTCATGCCACTTATAATAGATAACTTTTCAATATAATTTCTACCCAAGTATGATTCTTCGAAATTATATTATTCGTACATTTTTTTCGTCTATTTATGAATTTATTTCATCTACTCATCAATTTAAAATATATCTTTATCACAAAATGTGTACAAAATCCATCACTTAATACAATCACAAGGTTCAAACTACGCAAACCTCAATCAAGACACTGTACCTTCCACTACGAAAAAATCAAACGTCTCGTCCTTCGCTTCTTCCAGCCAGAAAGTCCTTGTGTCCGCACGCGGCTACCGATTTCTGATTAATTTAACACGCTGCGTACCACTGCGAGATGCGTGTACAGCTGTGAGCACTCTAGACTGTACGTAACGGAAGCCCTGCCCTAGCTCTATATATCTAGCCAGGTATACCTCCGTTCTGGGCGATATTTCCCCCACCTGGTCGGCGCCGGTGTATGTACACCATCGCAACTATTTTCATACCATTGATTTGAGAGCGGTCGCTTTGCACCTAGACAACCACCCGGGGGACGAAAGTAGAGAGCAGAATTCACCTCCGCGGAACGCGTCATAATCACGGCACTCCCCCCGGGATTTTATCCCCCACCAGCGGCGCATCCAAGCGAGTTTTGCCGCTCTTACACGGGCGTCTCGCGACGATTGTCCTCGTCTTTCTAATGTTCATTCCTTATACGGACTTAATTCGACCGGTCTAACCGCATTTCGTCCGGATCGTTGTTCCGTTGTTCCTTTTCGCGCGTGGGCGCGTAGACCGACCACCTACGCACCGACCGATGTGCTTCGATGCTCCCACCGTTCATCGTTTCCCGGTTCTAATTTCTCATCAATTGCCCCGTTTCGAATAAGATTGAAAATGAAAGGCGCAAAACAATACGATGTCGGAAACCGACGTGAGATTTTCGCGCGCCAGCTGCGCGAGCCGAATCAAGAATCTCCAAACAATACGTCTAATGTAGAAAGCGCCTTGAGCCACGGTTTACGGTCATTGATATATTTGATAACAGGAAACGCAATAAAACATAAAGTGTGTTATTGGCACGAGCTTATACATACTTAGAATTATCCTGTATTTACGATACTGTAAAATCGTTCATTCGTTAAGTGGCGAGAGATCGCGAGCTAAGGATCCGTTGTTCCAGCTGTTACTTTCTAGGCTGCCTTAATTATTTACGTCAAATTTCGTGATTATATCGGGGAATACATACGATATTCAGAATAAACCTCACGCATAAGACAGGCCTCGAAATACGATTTTGAAACGTCACAAAAAAATCTTTTCGAATGTCAATCAAGGTAGTTTAAAGTTGCTATACTGATACAGAATGATCATCGTCACATATGTACGATTGAATGTATAACTGCATTTCTCGTTACTTATCGAGCATTCGATACACAGTTATGTTTCTGACATGAAATTTGGGATTCCTGAAACGTTTGCCTCAGCTATTATAATTAATGTGACAATGTACGTTCCACTTTTCGATGAAAGATCGAACAAACGTTTTCCTCTACGCGCCGATATAATCATGTCATCGAAAAAGGAGAACCGATGAATCGGCAAATTAACGTATACCGTTACCCGCGTTAGGCACAATTTCTTTATCCAATTAATCATTTAATTCATTTGATGCTTCTAATTCGATGCTTCATTCCTAGTGTCCCTTGTATCCTTGACACTTTTCATCCTGATCAATTCGATATACGCCGGACGTGCTCTTAACTAGGTCGTACCAAGTGAAAACGTTGCGTGCGCAGATACACTTAGACCATTTAACGAATTAAACTGTTTTCCAGAAGGAGAGAAACGAAACGGAGACTCTCGCACGGAGGAAAAAAAAAGCGAAATACCTTGTCGTCTCATTCGGAGTCATCGTTAAAACATAGTTTGCTTCACCGCGTTACTACCCCCTTCGCCTTCGTTAACATCGCGTCGAAATTGCCGATGCATAACGTTTTCATTGAGCTGCACGCGAATATCCAAGAAAGCATCGCGACCAGCTAACGGATACAGAGGAAGGAGAGTCGGTCCTCTCCTCGTCTCTCCCTCCCTCCTCCTCCCCCTTCCTCCACCCCGCGTTCTCGTGGATCTGACGATGATGCCGGAACTTATTCGCGACATAATGTCGCGTTACCGATTTCTCGTACGCGTACGTGCCGTGAAAATGATCCCCCCGCAACATGGCGAAAGCGACGGATCTCGCGAGAGATGGATCACCATCAACGTGCGTCTCAAGCTCCGCTAATAAACGCGCGCCTGGAGCTTCATCGTTTCCGGTTCGCGGAACCATCGGACCTGAATTCCATTTTGTACGACCGGTGATTTTCTCGACGGCTCGATACGCGTGGCTACTTGGCCGATGAAACTGTCGTTATTGCATATACGTGCCTCCTTCTTCTTCCTTCGAAGCCGCCTCGGTAGGAACGGAACCCGCACGGTATGCAGGTTACCACGGCTTCTACCTAGCTACACGCGCGTCCGCTTTTAAAGGGGAGGGGCAATCACCGGGTTAAGATACGTATTATCAAGTATTAAGGTAGATTATGGTAGATATTATCTCTCGCGGGGAAAATTTTATCCTGATTTTCCTTCGAGTTTTAGTTATTAACTTTGTAAGATTAATAGTCAATCGTATCTGCGATACGGAAATGAATGCCCCTGATATTAATACAATATAAATATGCACATTAGCACGCTATATTCGCATGCTATATGAGTTTGAACGGTATTTTCTTTTTTTTATAAAAAATACAATTTTAAATGTATAATTTTATATAAAAATTTCAAAGCGATTCTAAAGTTAAGTCGGTTAGTATTTCTTTAAATTCTGATTTCGTAGAAATAAAATTTTTCTTCACATACGTATATTTAATTATTAAATACATGTATACGTTTAATTATTAATATAATAACGAAATAATGTATTTAGATTTAAGGTTAATATTTCTTTATTCTAGTTTTCAGACCGAAGAAACTGTTTTGAGATTCTCGAAATACTCATAATGATAAGAAAAAGAACGAGCAATGTGAGGAATGTGAAGGGAGCTCCGAAGATATAAAATGTGTACCGTATGAATCGTATAAATTACTACAAAATCTCGTATATATTATACATATAGTTCGCATTCCTGAGCAATAAAGCGGCCGTGCTGAGCATTCCTTGATTACTTTCGCTCATGCTCTCTCTTCTGTGAGCTTTATTTTATTTCCATTACATATCTATTTATGTATGGAAAATATAGTACGTTGCCCCGTATCCGGTACGCGATCGCTGTTTCGAACTCAATAGAGCGTATTTCATGGTCTTACGTTACGCCTTATGATTACGAGTGCAAGTGCAACGTTGTATAAATAGAAATACTCGGCCACGGACGGCGGTCACTCTTACGAAAAGGAAACATTGGGTTGTTCTCGTCGACGGAAGCTGCAGGCATTGAAGTCTCTTTTATTGGGACAAGACTGAGGAGTCCATTTGTCGTTTTTTTTTTTTATTATAAAAGAAAACAAGAGATGTCAATGGAAGCACACAGTCAAACATCAAATAAATATTAATATAAGATGTAACGAATAAATAACGAAGAGTTCGCATAAATATACATACATAAAACAATGAGCATTTTCCAGAGGTACTGGTGACTGGCCGCAGGATAAATCGACCGTTATGTAGAATAAAGCGAAAAGAAAAAAAAGAAGAGAATCACACAAAAAGTAGAAGATTATATAAATATAAGGAAATAGAATAAAAAGATTCGGAGAGATTTCAAGTTGAAGAATAATTTGATAGTGGACATCGCGAAAAAAATATAGACGGGTATCAGCAATTTTTCTTCGAATACGAGATAGACTAGGTATTTTTGTACACGAGTAGCATAAGTGAGAGAGGGAGGAGATAATGAAGAAACGTGTGAGAGAAAGAGTGAAGCGAACGCAAGTGGAACGAAAGGGAACATCGTTGAAGTCGTTGAAGAGAAATGCAAGAAACAAGATGGAGAAACTTTCTACGCTACGGATTAAGCTTATGCCTGGGGTTGGTGGGCGCGATAGGCGATCTCATGGGCGTCCTGCGGTAAACTCCTTGCCCATCCGTGTCCGCTGCTGCCGTAACCACCACCATAGTCGCCGCCGCTGAATCCACCACCACCGTGGCCACCATCGTCGTGGCTGACAACGTGACTGCTACTGTGATGCGGATGGGAAACTACCTCGTAGGTCACGTGCTTTTGATGAGAGCCAAGGAGCTTCTTCAGTCCGATGATGGCCGAGATCACGAGGGCGATCTTGCCAATGAGCAGGGCTTTACCGGCTATCAAGGCAATCGCGCCGAGGGCCAGCGGCAATAAAGCGGCCGCTTTCAGGGCTATGGCGAGCATTAGAGGTCCTAGGATCTTCTGCGCCTTCTCTGTAACGTTTCAAACATTTGTTACTTTTACGTAAAAATCAGCAATGGACGCTCTTATATATATTTCGATAATAGATACTTAAAAATGTGCTCTTTATACAAGAAAAAGTATTTATGTATACTTTAGATAGAGTTTTTAATTATAATTAATTGATTAAGATATTCGGTTCTTTTTGTGTGAAATAAAGCGTATTCATATATTCATTTATTACTAAATGTAGGATATGAATATGGGTCGCGAAGGTTAATGCTATAATTATTCTCGCTTTACACTTCTGTGGAGAACGGGAATATGAATACATCACGAGATGTAGTCAGTACATGTTTAAATATATGGTTTTGCTTCATGAAACACCTCCCAATTATCCTATTACACATGATTATCAAGATACATATTTGTATCAAACAACTAAAAAATTATAAATAATGTATAGCGATTCGTTTATGCAAGAAATGCGTACTTGTTTCACATATACTTCTTTTTATGACTGTCTTGTAATTATATGTAACGCATAAAGATAGCAATTTAAAACTAGAAGAAACCGTTGGCTCAAATTGACTTAAAAGGTAATATCCACATCGTAACATCGATAAATTAAAGATGATCCAGAAATTTATAAAGTTAATACAATATTAATAAAATATTATTGTAAAAAATATCTGAAATTTTTTTTAATCACATCATAATGTATCGAGGTAATTTATGCGAGTTTGCATTCATGAATAACATGATATATAATCTCCGGAATTAATTTGTATAAAATGTTAATCTTGTTTTATTTTCGTGCCGAAATTCATCATCGAATAACAGTAGAGCAATTCATAAGTAGATAGGCAGATGTTAAAATACAACGCGTAAATACTCGCGTTAATCATTGTAAATTCGATAATAATGGTCCCTCGTAAATCACATGGCACCAAATATGGAGACGCACAATATTTTTAAAGTGGAATAGCGGCGAAGGTCAAGGCGAAGTATCAGGATGGAAAGTATGTCAAAAATCTCGTCCGGTGGGGTCTCTCTCTCTCTCTTTCTCTCACTCCCTATATCTCTGTGTTTCTCTCCCAATCTTTCAATATCCCCGGCGCTCTCCTCCCGATCCTCTTCGGTTGAAGAGGTTCAAGGGGAAGCGGAACCAGTTCTTCAGTGGGTCAACGTCTGCGACCGGTATTGACTTCCTCGTCATCATCGTCGCGTGTTCACACGACTACGATGGACGCCGAGGACTCTCGTACCGCAGCTGACGTTGGCCCGATAAACCCATGTGATTACCTTTTCGTTATGCGAGTAATTTATATCTTTTTCTTCTCTATTGTGTATTATATAAAAATCTTTCTCAAAATGCTTAGCAACAGAGAAATTTATATGAAATGATTTACATATGTTAGTAATCTATAAATAATATATATAATTGTGTTAAATTTTTTATTTTTTTTTCATATTATAGATGGTAGCGATATAAAATGATTTATATATGTTAGTAATCTATAAATAATATATATAATTGTGTAAAATTTAATTATTTATTTTTTCTCATATTATAGACGGTAGCGATGTGGCTGTGACGATTAAAAATTCTGATATTTGTAAGAGTGCAAGCGTTCCGATACTGCAAACAACATTATGTTCGATTGATTTATGACTCGATTAAGAATTAGTCAATTATTGCGCTAGTCTCACTTTCAAGATGATTTTCCATTTAGCTACTCGTTGTAACGATATTCCTTCGTGAATTACAAATACGGTAAAACATAATTAGAAATTAGCAATGCTGCATCATAACCGGTTTAATATCCAAGCACATTTATAAGTTGAACTTCTTATATCACTATTTCAAAATAAGTTTCGTATTATAATATACTCACTCTTTTTTCCACGACTCTCGACAGCGTTATCGCTGAAGTCCTCGAAGCTGCGCCCAGCAGACTCGATCGCTCCCAAAATGTCGCTGCCCTTGAGGTCAACTTTCACGGAGTGCGTCCTTAAGAATCTTCCAAGACGATCGAATAAGAGCGTATCAAAATCGCTGGATTCGATAGATCTGCCAAAAAATGTAAGCATAAATATTTTCTAAGAGTTATAGAACGGATTTGTCGTCAATGTTTGAATTTTCGTAATCACGTAATTCTCGGAATTCTCTCTCACAAGAACGGCCGACAACCAACCTGGGCGCACCCTCGCCCTCGGCGTTGGACGTCTTTACGACGGTGATGCCCTCGGACAGCGTGATATCCTCCTTATCGGCCAGCATCTTGTCGACAAAGGTAAATACTTTGTACTTGATGCAGTTGATGGACTCCTTCTTCAGGCAGTCGGCATATATGCTCGTCATCAGGTCGTTCTCACTTCCGCTGACCTTCTCGCTGGTCGGCAATGCCAGGGTCGCGGTCAACGCCGCCGACACCCACAGTAACGTCACGAAATGCTTGGCCATGGTCACCGTGTGCGACTCCACCGCGTTTTACGCGTCTCGTACGAACGAAGCCGAAGATATCCTACAATCGCGTGCCTCACGTGCGGTACGTTTCTTGACTCCTTCGTGCCCCAACAACGTGCAATCGCGTTCGTACGTAAGGCACGCCAGGATGCGCCGATGCTGCCTCGTGTGTTACATCTAAAAGAGGTTGCTTTGCTTTTATACCAAAGTATGGCACGAGGGGAACCTTCGTGGATTCGCGAGCCTTCGGGGGTCCGCATCGTACGCTCTCTCGTCTCCCTCCTTTTGCTGCTCCTCTCTCGTCACCCCCTCTGCTCCTTTCTCTCTCTTGCTCTATCGAGTGTGTCGAGTACCGCAGGAGTTCCCCACGCTGGCTTCCTCCCCTTTCATCGACCTTCCTCTCGTCAGCCCATTTTATTTCGGCAAAATAAAAATTGAGAATGACAGAGAAGAAAATTCATGAAGAGAAGAAGAGAAACGAGGAAAATATATAATACAGAAAAGAAGACTTCTCATAATACGTATGTCCAGGATCCTTTAGATAAGATTAATATAAATTAATATAATTAATATAAATTCTCGGATTAATATATATTTTCATATTCTTCCGTTTTATTGATTATCTTCTTCGTATTTCTCCGCCCACTCTTTTCGCATGTTCTCACGCTATGGACCTACTTTAAAACATATTAACTTGTAACAGAAGGGGAGCCCCTCCAATACAGTCCGAACCAGATTCGATGAGAGAAACTTACAACACGAGGGAAACCTATAGACATTCAGGACGACAGAAAAAGTATAGTAAGTACGTGGGTCCTGTATGATTTGCCGCACCATTTCGCCCACCTACCATGATTATTGCGAGAGTGTTGTGCGACTCGAATGACGGTTGCGAGTGCGGGAGTCCACGTATGTCGTGCATTCGACGTTGATTCGAGACGGCTAATCAAGGAAATTCTGGTCAACTGTGAGATTCCACGACGGTCATTTGCCGGTGCAATTCATGGAATGTGAATGTTTCTAGGGCTCATAAGGCGAATTACAACTACTCGATATTTCTCTTCATTTATTCAAATAATCACAGAAGCGCTGTGACCGCTCCAGATACTTTAGTTCAAAGAGGTCGTGCAGTCTTAATAGATACACGAAGCGTCGTTTATATCGATGTTTAATCGGCGGATGCGTTTTACAACCTCCATTAAGAACGACTGTGGTGACTCATGCCTTATCACTTCGGTTTGATTAATTCTTTGTGTTAGAGAGAGAAGTGGCACGATGTAACACGTGAGGATACCGAACAGATGAACTGCAATTTCTTTCCCTTTACATTATTTTCCTGATTATAATGAATTAAGGAAGTACAATGGAAATTATCTTGCCACCTGATCATTCAATTTTATCTAGAAATTAATTTATTAGATTTTGTTATCGCATTATCTCGATCCAAATATATAGAGATGAGATGTTTTCTGACGGGAGTTCATAGTGTATCATTCGGCGATTAATTATTGCAAGTGATGTCTCTCGGGCCATCTCCGAAAAATTCATCGGCAGATGATGAACACGAGATATTATCCCTGGAACGAGGTCACTCACCTATTTTTAACTAGGTCGAGAGTTGAGCGATCGTTTTGATCTCTCTCTCTCTCTCTCTCTCTTTCTCTCTCTCTTTTATATTATCTCCCTCTTCTTTATATTTCTCTCTTTCTCTTTTTCTTGCTCCTTTCCACAGTAACAACGTTCTCGATCCCGACTTCACTCGGGAAAAGATCAAGATCCCCCGGTACGCGAGAGCGAATGTCGCCTTGAGCGAAATCGCACACCTGACGCAGTCTGGGTTCTTTAAAACTTCAAGCGAGATGAACAAGAAATCACTCCTGCGCGCTTTTAAACAAAAGCGAATGTCTCCCGTTTTCTTATGCATAATTGAAAAAAATAAATGACGTATTTAAACTCATATTTAGCATTGCAACTAAATATTATTGTCCAATTTAAAGCTCTTTTCTTTTATTAAAAATTATATTTAAAAAATTTAAATATATATACAATGGAAAAGTTATATCTAAATATATTTAGTATTTATCTTTCACACAAATACTATCAAGCGAAACAGTAATTCATCAGATTCTTATCAAATTTGCAGAAATAAAACAATAATAAAAAAAATTAATTATCGGAACTAAATTTAAACTAAATTGCATTAAAATATTTTATTAATATATTTTTCATTTCAGAATCGACGCATTAAACCCTCGAGAAAATTACTGAAAGTATCGGAGCGTTTCGATAAAAGTTCCTTGGGAATCATCAAAAAATGGCCGCAGGGGAAACAGAAAGAGAGATCGATGTTGTCGAATGAGGAGGACGCAGAGAATCGGGAACTCGAATGTCGCGATGCTCCTGTGATATCAATTAGTCAGCTGCCGTGAGCAATTATAAGTACGGAGAGCACCAATTACATTTCATTGTAGCAGATATATCCATTTTTGTACGACAACGTGACCCTGGCCGTGAAACGTTGAAAGTTATGGGAAAGGTAACGGTCGCTCGTTGTTTCAAGCTCACTCGGTTAGGTTCAAGGTATCTCAGCCAACTGTAACGTTTGTGTATGTATGTATGCAAGTACGCACTGTATGCACGTGCGATATCAACGCCTTATAATGCATATGCCGCAAATTGCAGCCCATTTAATCTGCCAAGTAGAAATGCATCTCATGAATGAAGCTTATCTAGTAGACTATTGCATGATTGAATGTATAATGATAGAAGATTAGAAAGTAGATGAAGTGTGATGAATTCTCGCGGATTTTCGATCAATTTTAATTATTAAGCAAACGATATAAAAGTGCTATTTTTTATTATTACTAATGTTATAAATAAATAGAGCACATTCGCAAAAATGTAACCTGGGATATTTGAAGTTGCTAAGCATCTCTGCGGTTTTGCCGAGGAAAAATATTTATTGTATGCAAAATTGATCGAGTCGTTATGCAAAACAGTACGAATTAACGATGCGACGATACACGCGTCTCGTAAACACATTTTAGGAAGCCAGCCCATCGCTAGGAAGTCTAGTAACCTAGTGACGCATGGGAAACTTAAAATTAATCATAACGTGAGAATCGCGTACCTGGATTTTATACGCGTAAAAGATGCGTTCCGCACTTTACGACTCTCTAATAATGAAACGACAAACGACTCGACGCTGCAAACGCGGAGAAATTCCGCTTTAGTGAGCTCGAAGAACGGCTTTATTCATCCGCTTGCACATCCGTGACGGGCAACAGTGCCAATTTTCACATTTTTTTTTTCATTCATTTTATGCGAAACGCATCTCTCATCACAGAAGGAGAAAATTATTTTCCCACTTATAAAATGTTTCACAGACCCATGACCGTATAAAAAATAGAGGCAATTAAAATTGATTATTTAAAAAATTATTATACAATGAAAATTAAAAGTATTTATTTTGTGCGAAAAAAATGTAAAATAATCTAAAGTTAAAAATACTTTTTATTACAACGTAAAGTAAAAAAATACACACAAATTGCAACAATGCAATAAAGAAAGAGAACTGTTTAACATTTCTTGGGACTCAACATATTTGATCCAATTCTTATAGTATTGATATAATTATATTGCATCGTGCTCGGCTTTACCACAAACGAAAGTCCTTTTCCTCTCGAAACAATTTCGCATCTTTTTCTCCTTTTCGAGGCAATGTGATTATCGTTGTTACAAAGAAACGAGTAATGAAGCGTGACAATTGGCTTTTTGCACCGTTTTTCTTTGCGACACTCTATCTCTGACACTGATTTGCGTCTCGTGCAAATAATATACTTCTTGACGCGTTTTATCCGCACGAGTTTACACACTATATCTTAGAAACACTTTTCATTCAACGTAAATTACCCGCAAATTATAATCATGGTATCCATCAAAGGAGGATAATAGAGCAAAAGTCATAGATTGATTCTAGTTCGCGGTTTACTATCAATTCGCCTCGTCTTTCTTCTTGAAGCATCGTCCTAAAAAAATGTCAGATCGACATGTATCTATTCGAAGTAAAATTCTTTTTACTGAATTCGGTGGAATTTTAATGCACGGCGTGTGGAAAAGAAACGAGGTACTTTGTCTCAACCTCCTTTCCATAGCTATTTATTTTTCTTCTATGTGGGACTTAAGGACATCGGTCTCGAAACATTTAGTGTAGTAAGTCAGTGTCTCCTCGACCCGATTGAGGATGATGTACGCGAGTTGCGACCTCCCCTCGACCTCAGACTTGAGGAAACGACTGATTTCGATCGGATGCACCTGAGACGTGCACTTTCCCCCGCGGCCGCCTGACGCGATTGAGAGTCAGCATTTCCATCTCGTCGGCTCGATTTCGAGCCGCCGCCGATCGGATGACTCGTCAAGGAGAACAGAACACTCGCGATACATTAACGATTTCGAATGTACTCTTTATGCAATGCGGCCGCGAAGAGTTTCGCTCGCGAAAAAGAAAGAAAAAAAATACTTTGGACCTTCCCGGAAGACTGGAAAGTTGTCGCTGCCGTTACGATGATTTCTCTTTTTCGAAGCCTCTCGCTCGACTCATGAATGATTTGCGGATTCAATATCAAGAATGAAAACATAATGAATAATACGCTTCTTTAAATTGTGTGACGGAGTATCAATTATCAAATCATTCATGCATCAGGAATTGAAACTTTCGCTGTTAGTTAAATGAGAGTACTCGCATTAAATTCGTCTCAGGATTAACAGTCATCGTGTATTATATATTATATATTATTTAATTTCTCGAAAATATTTTGTCATATGTATTAAGATATTTATTTAAGATATTTTATATGTATTAAGATATTTATTTAAGATATTTTATATGTATTAAGATCTGTATCAAACTATGTTTATCACGTACAACGAGATGATATTTCGCGATGTGGGAAAAATAGGAAGAGGATTTCAATAATTGACATATTCAAATTTTCTTTATAAATAATATTAATTATAATGAATATTACGAAGCATACAGATTCGTAAGGATGTAACTGTGTTGCATATACATCGTATTGGACTAGATGTAACCATGATTCACCAACTGCGTCTCAAGTGAGTTCTGTAGATTCGCGCCGAAGCTCGCGCTAAAGTTGCGATGGCAAAATCGTAATATGTAACATTATATCTCTCTCAACGAGTAACATAAAGACATTATCCGCCGATCGAACGTGTCGCGACTAGCTTCGCAGCTTAATGCGATTTTACATTTTACCTGCTCGATCTATTCGCAAATATGCGAATTATGTATTAATATATAATTTTATGTACATTGCACGGAAGGGCCAAACGCCCCATCTATAATATATATTTACTATTTAATGATATAAATAAGAATAAATATTTTTATAATAATCGGGAACAATGGAGGATCAACAGTGAAGCTTGAGTCACTCGACTTTCGGTATCTCATTCTTTCCGTCGTCCATTATTCGATAAAAAAAGAAGAGGGGAAATGGAAAAGTTGTAGAAGAAAGCATCAATGGCCATCGTTAATGATGGTGATAGCCAGAGTACGCCTGGCTGTGCGAGTAAGCGTGAGGATCTTCCCAACCGGAAGAGCCACCGCTGGCCCATCCACCGCTGACGGGAGCGGACCATCCACCGCTGACGGGACCAGACCATCCACCAGATGTAATGGGCCCGCTCCAGCCGCTATTATAAGGGGAATAATCATGATAACCGGCTTTTTTCGCCCAGAGGGCCTTCAAACCGATAAAGGCAGAAATGGCGAGGGAAATGAGAGACATGAAGATCGCCTTTTTCGCTATGATAGAGATGGCAAAGTAAGCGAGAGTCGCTAAAAGACCGAGCTTCACTTTCGCGGCAATCACGAGAGGTATAATCGCTTTCAATCCTTTCTTCTTGCCTCGACCTAAAATAAGACAAGAGATTTATTTATCATCATTCAATTATTTGTTTAAATAGTTGCGTAAGACAGGTGTAATAACAAACTATTTTTATCATATGTATCGATTAATGTGAGTGAAGATTCGTGTGAAAATTATCAGCAATCATATCTATCAATTTTGACATCACCTTCGACAACTTCATCGACGGCCTGACGAATTTCCGGTGGCACGGACTCGCTGATGGCGCGAGCCGATTCACGGATTTTTTCAAAGGCGGGTGCAAGATTGATCTAAAAGAATAGGTTTAAATTCAACCACACCATGTTTACGTATATGTCAGCTATAGATAAAACAACTGTCAATTTTTTAAGTAATTATCGTAAGCGTATTCTATGTGTATGTATTTCATTAATATGTATATTTTTTAGTAATGCTTGACTTACCCTAAGACTGCGACCGGTCAGGAGCTGTCCAGCTTCATCGCTGATGAAGTTCTCGAGGGTGTTTTGTCTCTCCGTGATATCGTTGGCGGCGTCTATCTCTTGATCGTACGCGAGTTCCTTGCCGGATCTGGCACTCCTGTCATCAGCATTACTTTTCACAAGGCTCACTCCATTCACAAGCTCAAGTTTATCCTGGGCGAAGAATTCCTTGGCGGTTCTGTACAGGGTCTTTTGCACGCAGGCTATGCTGTCTTGCTTAAGGCATTCGTCGATGCTTTGTCCGGCGGTTAAGACGATCGCGGTCGTCAAGATCAACAGCTTCTTCAGCATCTTCATGACTCCGTGCGGAAAATTTCACGAAACGGGAGAAAGATTGGCACTAGATCGCGGCACGACACGTTCGATGGATCTACGTAGTTCGGACCTCCCTTTTCCGAAAGCCGTTCCGTGCGTAGTGAAATTTCGTGTGGTCCATCGGACAATCTCTTTAGCTTATATTTGGTGGACCCCTCCTCTACCGTCTCCACCGTCGTGACCGCCCCACTGCCTCTTTTTTTCTTTTCCAATTGACGTGCGTGAATGCGTGAGCATCGCGTGCGTCGCGCATCCGTTTAACCGACACACTACCAATGTATAGATGTGTTCAATAGATGATTGGTGTACCTACGACTATGTCCGACTACGCCGCCAACCGCGATGCGACCTGCGACCTACCTAGGCAGAGCAAATAGAGGCCGGGTGTACACGAACTGCGAGGGACAACGCCTCGAACGCTAGTAAAAACGCTTTCTTCCAACAACGTACCTCTTAAACATACGAGACCAACTTTGCATTGCGACATGTATTACACAGGATATGCAGTGCTTTCATTGAATGTCCGGCCAAAAATGCGAGTACAACGTACAGGATAGTAAAACAAAATACCTTAACTATTTCAAAGAAATAGTCTAATGCTACGTGATTGAGTAGGATAGAAAAAGATAGAAAATAGCATATAAATATATGATACATTTTTCTTTTCATATTTATATATATGGCATGAAATAACTTTACTTATCGCTTAAATTTAATACATAACTTGATTTTGATAATAATGTAAATTTAATAACACTCGTCAGATATCAGAGAAATTATATTTTGCATAATTGAAAATGGCAGCTGATACAATTGGCTTCATTTGTAATAATAACATTTATTTTAATACTCTTTTTATAGAATAAAATAAATGGCTTACTTGTATATTTCTTAAATCTTATGATATAATATATAATATATATGTATATAATTGGTTTAATATATGAATATTCACAAATATGCGCTATAAAAAAAACCATAAATTATATTATTAACGTCTGAGGAATCTAGATTTATCTTTGGTCGAGTTCGATGATATTTCTACTTGTCCTGATTACTTTACATACTTACGTATGCAAAATCGAAAAACGGATGGGACCCGAATTTCAAGAATGTGTTAAATCCCATGTAAACACACTCTCGAGAAATCGCCATTTAAGCGATTTTAAATTCCAGCCTTAATACTAACCGACTTTGAATACATGTCAGCATGTATTTTTTTCTCCATTTTGGTATTTATTATCATATTCAATGAAAGACAATAAAAGACTTGATGGGAAAGGATCGTTCAGTGTGTCCATTTTAAGCGAATGTTACTACAACTGGGTAGAAAGCGTAGATAAATTAATATTTAAAGAACCAGTTGCAAAGAACACGTGATAATAATGCATTCACCATATAATTTCTACAAATAGTAATAAACTGTATTTAATTAACTCATATAGTTTTACAGCCATTCGCATCATATACATAGAAAAGGAAGAAAAGGAACGATAAACAACCGTAAATATATTAAAACACGACCTTTGTGTCTGATTAGATCCCATACTCTTACTACTGAAAATCTTATTTGCCTAGTAAATCAAGAATACAAAGTTCGTATCGTATCTACAAACAAGAATTGCAATGTAACGCGATAATTTAAGTAGCTCAATTAGTTTCGTAGGCAATTCGAAATGATAATCGTCATTATAGTTCAAGGGAAAAAGCCTTGAAATAATCATACTTTTTCTTCGTAGATGGATCTTTCGTACACACACCTATTTGTACGATGCGGATACGAGGCACAATCCGGTATGAATGAAAGAAAACTGGTATAGATCAAATTTAAACATCCCGGATCCGACCTTCATTGCGCACCTCATCGTGGACACCACTTTCTACTCTGACCCTGCGACTCTCACGGACCACGCTGACGGATAACACCTCTTGTCGTTTTCATTCCGTTTCTCCCGACCTACCAGGAAGGTGCAAAGCAGACACGCAACAATCAAGAAAATCTTTGTATTCAGCGAGCGTATAAGTGTAGCGTTGGATTCAAATTTTAAGAAAGTGAAACCGCGTAGGTGGTCTGCGACTAAGACCACCACCGAAGTATTTAACAAAGATTTATATGGTGTTTTATTTATCGGGAATAATATATATTAAAAAATATGAAATATAGATAGATTTCTTTTACTTTGAAAGCATTATATCGGATGTTTTTTACATAGCTTTTTTTATGCTACATTTTTTATGTTTTTAAAAATTATTGAAAATATGTGATTCAAAAGACTTGAATCAATTTTATATTCTTTAAAATATATGTACCATTATAACAAATATAAATAGAGAATATAATTATATTACAATTCTATAAAGAGATGTAAAGATAGAAATATAATTGTCACTCTTCCTGAAATTTTTATAAAATCTACTTTTTTATTGTTTATATATTTTACATTATATATTACAAGCATTACTTTTCTTTATCATTTTATATTTGATAAAATGAGATTATTCAAGATAAAAAAGGAAGTGAAAAAACTATGCTCTACGTGTCTATTCGCTGCTATATTATTGAAAGTCATACGCGTTTCATTGCTAATTCACATACGTAATTATTACAAAGTAACGAAGGAGCGACTCTCCGTTTTAAACGCGGCCGATGATTCGTCTCGTCTTAAGAAGGGATTCAATGAAAAGCAAGTTCAATAACAGCATAGTTCCCATTCCCGACCTTACGTCAGTACTCATTCATCTTTTCTCGGTCATTGGGTAGCGCTCAGAATCCTTTCGTCGATCCTTCACTCCCATCGCAAGAGAGCAAGCCTTAAAAAGTAAAACCAAAGTTTCTCCTTTACGCTCAACGATAGCAACGATCGTTAAGTCACGGATACGCCTATCGCGGTAAAATCACTATACTTTGCACGAGAAGTTAAGCTACATTGCAATCAAACGTATGATTTTATTCAGTGAAACGCGAATTAAAAACAAACATTTCCATTGAATAGATTACGCTAACTCTTGCTCTTATCATGTAAATTATTTTTAATATGTTATATAAATAAGAGTAATGTAGGATAACAAATTATGAGAGAGGAAAACTTTAATAAAACTTTATAGATACATATCTCATCACAACATATTAATAGTGCGTTGTATGTATAAGATATATGTGTACGTGTATATGAGACAGCAGCAGATGATATAGTAGTAGATATTCTATTTATGTGGATAATTACATTTTTCGTAAGATCTATTTAAAAAACTTATAGGTTATTTATTAAATTCTGTTTATCAATTTTACTTTTACAACGATAAATTAATATTTATATAATATTGAGAAATATTTATATATTATCTATATAATATTTATAAAGATAAATTAATATTTATATAATATTATAATTATTAAAAAATGATAGTAAAATAATTCTTAAATAATAGATTTCAATAAAAATATTTTAATATCATCAATCTTAATTTTATGTTAAAGACATTCGCCAACTTTCGAAGAGATCACGGTACTTTTCCAGACAAATATGCTAATGAATTGAAATGTTCCCACGGTAGTTAGAATTCAGTGAACGAAAATAGAACTGCTTAAAAAAAAACGTATCCTTTTAAGACAATGAAGTCATAAAAGTGCATTCAACAATCATTTCTTGCCCTAAATCGGAAAGGATTACGTAGCGGTTTTCGATATTCTAGCCTTCAAACTCTTGTCAGAAACTGGTTTACTGGTCAGTAGGCTGTGCTAGGAATTTCTGATGCAATGTTCGATTGATTCTACTATCCCCACAGGCCATCGACATGCGTACGACCTGAAAATTCGACCGGTAGCCGAGCAGCTCGAATTTGAATTTTAAATTTCCTTACGAGAGGTTCGTAATGAGCGTGGAATGTAACGGACTACTCTTCCGCGCCCAACTGGTTCTTCTCGTCTATGGACCATAACACGGTTCGTGTGCCAGAAAACATGACATTAACCCTATAATACTAGGCACATATTATAACGATATTCAAATGTGTATTTTCTAGTGCTAATAGAAGAATTGCATTTATATTAATAATTTATGACATTATTAATGATAGACAAAAGAGGCTCTACATTTAAATTATATTTATATAATTTATATTATAATATTTAATTTATACATATAACAATAATTAACTAATTTATTTAAAAAAATACAAAGCAGAGAGTATCATTAAAATAATAAATACGTTGCGTATTTATTCTTTGCAGAAAGTTAAAAATATCGAGGGAAAAGATGTGAATTGCACTTTTTCATTGATCATTGTGCTCAAAGCGATTACAAATCATTACTACTTTCATTGTATATTCAATTCTTACATACTATTATTATTTATTCCTATTATTAAATATAATAATATATATAATATATAATATAAACTCGACAATTCAATTATTTATATACGTATTATTGTAGTAAATAGTATACTGCATAATACGTATACGTCAGGAAAGTAACATTATAACAAGAAGGTAAAAAAATAAAATACATGCGATAGGCACAATTACGTTTTTAATAACGGAACATTTTGTAAAACGTTCGATTCGCATAATCTGGTAACGCAACGAATTATAGATCTCGGTTGCTCTCGCATTCTACATAAACGGAGTTGCAGCAAGCTGCATCGCAGGCTGCGCTCGCGACTGGCTCCGTTCGGGACTGCATCGCCGTCTGAGCTGCTTTCAACGCGGCTCTCCAGGTTTTATGATATTCGAAACGTAAAAAAGGAAACGATCGGTATGTATGCCAGTGGGTCTTATAGCCGGAGCTCTTTCCCCACGTCCCCTTCCACACGTGGAGAAAGAAGGAGCCGGGAGTTGCAGTGGGAGGAATCCAACTCGGAGAAGGCAGCCGGAGAGATGCACAGAGAGAAAGAAGGAACTGTTCCTCTTACATCTCGCTGTCTCGACTGAACCTTTCTTCCATTACGATTCTCCTCCACCTCTTTCTCCCTCGATGTTTTTTCCTCCGTCGAGCTCCTCGTAATCCGCTCTGGGTTGAGATTCACGTGCATGCGGGGAAATCGTCGCGGATAAAAACGGACACCGATCTGAATCCTGCAGGCGATATTCTTGCCATTTTTTCCCTTTTTTTTTTTGAAAGATTCAAATTAGTCTCCTCGAGATTCTTACGACGAATTTTTTTCACACGCAAATTGCTCATTGATATTCAGAACACAAACGAATCTAGATCTCTCATAAAATATCCGAATGTGATTAACGTCAGTCATATATTATTAATCGGATTTTTTAGACAATGTTCGCGATGTGTTTTTTGCATGTGTCACTAGGAGCATACTTAACTTTCGACGTGCGCGTTTTGTATCGCCGTTAATCCACTTAAGTGAGATCAGCGCAAACTATTATTAGCCTTGCATCGTTGTAACGAACGTTAGTTGGGTAAACGCCGCATCCATACGCAGGTGAATATGCAACATGCGACACGGCAGGTCGCTGACACACTTTCCTCGTTGGCTCGATTCGTTACCTCGTTCCTGCGATTTTCCAATGCTCCGTGTGCGATCAAATGGGAAGCATCGTTTCGAGCCCGAGAGAATCAGCGAACCATATCGTTTCATTTTTTCAACTTATTATTTTAAATGCCTTATTAATTTCTGATAATAACGTTACGCAGGCTCGACCAAGGATTATCCACTAAATGCTGCTCCTGTTTAAGCCAATTTTGTGATTTATGATATCTTACGCTTCTGTTTAGCGTATATTAAGATAATGCTTCATTATCATGTCATTAATTATTATAATCGTGAGAAACATGAATAATCGTGATGGTAATAAATGCAAACACGATATAGTCCAAACACGTATGCTTTTATTAACATGTGTCGCACACAACAATAAATACGTGTGTAAAAATAAATAAAAAAATAAATAAAAAAGTCCAACAACGTACTTTGGTTTTTCCCCGTGCATTTCTGTGATATTTCACTGAGAGTCCTGTCGAAGTGATAGACCAATGGAGATCGATTATCGCATTTCGCGCGAGCAAACATTTGTTAAACATCACTTTCTAATATAGCTGTCAATTAGTCTCTTCGTTACTGTCGTTTCGTTGATGTCACTGTCACTAATTTCGCGTCACGTTCCGTCGTCGATCAATTTTCGGCGCCTATTAACTCTCCTATCGCGGTTAACGTTTACTTAGTTTTGTAGTCAAGAAGAAATGAAAGAGCCACGTTGAAAAAGGTGCACGTTGAGCTAAATGAATGAGAGACGATGATGAAGAGTGACAATAATAGTGTGACTAAAATGCAAATTATGTGAACTTAAATATCAATGCACCGCTGTTAACGTGGTATGTCTAGCTGTGTCTACCTGAATAAAGTTTTAATAACGACAGGAGAGTTAATAAACTCGTGAATCAATCCAGTTTCGCGATTAAAATTACTGCAATTAGCAAGAGTATCAAGATGTTCGTAAGTTAGCGTAAAGATTGGCGTATCCTCTATAAGGCAAGAGCGTGAGATCGTCATCATCGATTGATCTCTTTTTGCGATGATGATGACCAACTTCTTGCGCGTAAACGACGTGATGACCACCGTGATCTTCACCACCACTCGCTAGTTTTTTCACGGCTATGATTAGTGACAGCATCAAAGCCATGGCCGAAACCATTAACGCTTTCATGGCTAAAAGACCCAATGCGCCGAAACCCATAGCGGCCATCATCTTACCTGGATAAATTAGAAGAATAGATCTGTTAGATTAATTATTTAATAGAATTTAAATTATAATAAAGAGAACATAATAAGATTATATCGAAAACAATTGCAATATATATAATAGCAAATGTGCCTTTAATAATATGTTTAATTATGCATTAATCATATTAAATATAAATAAAAGAACTATAAAAAATTAGGCTCCTTATATTAAAACATAAACTTTAAATTTAGACAGGCCATCAGAGCTAAACGCGGATGGTAGTGCGTAATTTCAACGAGAATTAAGTTCTCGTTGAAACTTATTTGTGTGCACGGGGCACAAATTTTCTTGGTACGATACCAAGCAAATTTTAAATAATTCTCAATTCGAGAAATTATTTAATTATTATCCCTCTTATAGCTCAGTGGTAAGAGCAGTCGCCCGGCAAGCGAAAGACTCGGGTTCGATTCCCGATTCAGCGACTTTCGGCCCGATATTTTTCTCGCCTACAACACTACAGGGGGGAAAAGAGGGATAATAATTAAATAATTTCTCGAATTGAGAATTATTTAAAATTTGCTTGGTATCATACCAAGAAAATTTGTGCCCCGTGCACACAAATAAGTTTCAACGAGAACTTAATTCTCGTTGAAATTACGCACTACCATTCGCGTTTAGCTCTGATGGCCCGTTTAAATAAATAAAAGAATTAAAAATTACATTTTGAGAATATATTAATATTAATATGAAAATTTGCTGAAATAGAATGTATATTATATTTAGTCAATATATAATATATATAAAATCAAGTGCGATACGATTAGATAATAAACACTGCAATATTATCGTTATGCGGAATCCTTTAACAAAATGTGCAAAATATTCGCACAAAGCTGAACATTTTATTTAGTCTGGAGACATGTGATAATTATAGTACACAATTGCTTTCGCATAATCATCATCTCTTTATGTAATGCTAAACTCAAAAGCTAAATGCTAACTTTATGAACTTACCCATCATAAGAGCCAGTATCATCATGCCGCCGCCGCCTTTCTTACCACCGCCACCGCCGAGACCACCGCCACCTCCACCCCCTCTCGCTGCAAAATACAAATTTTCAGAAATCCTCGTGAAATTCTCACGACACATTATTCGATCATGTGTTCTAATAAATTACCAACCTTCAAAATCGGAAGGCAAACTCTCCTTTAACGCAGTCTCCATGTTCGAAGGGAACAAAGACGGCAGCTTGACTCTGAGTTCTCTACCCTCCAGAAACTGCATGAAGGGCCCAAGGCCTCCGAAGCCTTTCAACACTTTGGCTTTTCGAAGGGAGCCGGGTACCTCGACCAAGGATACGCCGTCGAACAGCTCGATGTCCCGTTCCTTGATGGTGTTCTTCAATAATTGCTGTACGACCTTCCGAACGATACGCACTCCGTGACAAGAAACCGACGCGTTCTTCAGATCGTCCGTCACGCACGATGTCGAGAATCCCGTCCACGCGTCCTTGGCGTTTTCCGCAGTGGCGGCGTCGATCGTGCCGACGATCCACAACGCGCAGATCACCAACGTCAGACAGACATGTAAGTGCCGACGACCGATTCCCGATATACCTAATTGAAACATCGTTTCGTCCGGAAACGAACGTCGCGAAACGAAATGTCTAGGCTCGCCGTCGAGACCACCGGGGGTCCTGCTCTCCCTTTCGCGTCGTTGGACTGCCGGAAGAAAACACTATAAGGGAATCCCGGGTGTAATACTGTGAAGCTGTGGAACCTACGGCGGAGGTTCGAGTGCTGCAGTCTAAGAGCTTGCAATTCCCATTTATATAGATCTACTTGACGGTCGGTGATTGTAGTAAGAAAAAAGCAAGGAGAGCATCGGTACGGTGGCTGCCGTTCTCTGCTCTTGCTGTGCATTAGCCGGTAATTTTTCGTTCATCTAGACGTCAGTCTCTTCGACGTTTAATTCTTATTTCCGAGGCGTTTCAGAGCGTTACGGCGCGGTCGGCTTGCGAGAGCGAGGCTCCACAATCACCATCGACGCGGACGTCGCCTTTTCACGCCTTTCCTCCCCTCTGTCTCTTACCCGTACGTCGGCCAGACGTAATCCTGGCGAGTTTAGAGCGAGATTTTCAATGCCATTCTAGATCATATACTATCGACTCCCGGATCATTCGACGCCGCGCCTCTCCTCCCGGCTTCGCGGCTCGCCATCCTTTCTCTTCTTCCGCGCTTTAGTGGAGCGGAAGAGAATTGTGCCGATTTCGAATCCTGATCGCGTACATCCTCGTATGCAATTCGTTCGCATACACATCTCGCTCAAATACACGCGGAACATCCCTGATACTCGAGACATGGAATTTTGCGCATCGTTGATAGTCGCTAAGCAAATGATTGCCAATCTTTATTCCGATAGGTAGATCGTGTCAATGTACACAGGACATCAAAACGGATCGACCTCTTATACGTCGGGTATGTGAGAAATGCGAATGAATATGGGAGAGGAAGGGGCAGGGTCTGCGAAGGAAAAGGTGAGAAAGAGGTAGAAACATTGTGGAAGGAAAAAGAAGAGATGACTTAATCCACAAATCTAGTTCATCTCATGCCTTTCTCTTCTGTTCCACTTCCCCTCGCGCTGCTCGATACTACGATATATACGTAGCAGAGGTTGGTAGGTATAACTACAGCCGATTCGAAATCATTCTTCCGTTCTTCAGAACGACTCGATCGCATACGGACGATTGACTATATAAACCTTATCGCAGCTCGCGTAGATTCAAGACGAGATCTCATCGATTAGAATTAGTTCTCGGAATAGTAATCGTGTGTATCGCACTTGCCAAGTCTGTATACTATGTAGCATGATAGTTTTAATTGGTGCACACACCAAGCTATGCTCTGTTTACTTTAAAGCGCGAGGATTTATAACGATATGTTACGTATTTGCATTGTATTTCGCTCCATTCATAAGAGATTGAGGTTTATTGCGAATTTATCTCCCGATAAAGTATCCGCATTAAGGGTTTAAGAGGCCGTATCAAAGTTGTGTTATTTTGTGTCATTATCATGCTACGAGATTTTTCACATTTAGACGCTCTCAAAGGGAGATAACATTGCATCTTTATTTTAATATTTGTTCAAATAGCAATTAAAAGTTATAAAAAATTTAAAAATTCTCTCTTTGTAAATTAATATAATAAATTCCTAGATTATAGTGATAAAACACAATTTATAGATTGGATGAAAAACACTATCGATTAATGCATTCAATTATATATAATAATTATAATCACTATTAATATTAATTAATATTAATTCAATTATATATAATAATTATAAGGAAAAAAAATGAGAATAATAGTGTGTAAAATTTTATTGCTTTAATAAATTAACATATTTAGAATTAACATATTTTTAAGATTATGAATTAGGAAGCTATTTGCCATTTTAAAAGCAAAAGTTATAAAATAAATCAATATCGCAGTAACATGATAACAGATTTTTCATAATAAAATTTAATCGATTTTCATCGTTTTGTTTCGATGTTAATTTCTCCAGCCTATAAATAAAATTTCGTTTTAAATAAACAAGAATTCAGGTTACTGGCAATGATCGACCCACATATCAGAAATCAACGGTTAATTCCAGTTCCGTCATTTGCTTTCTTCTTTTTCCAATAACGATAGTGTTAATTAATTTTCTGACAACACATAATATACGATTGAAATCTATAAAAAAATAGTTAGTAATAATAGCAATTAAGTCAAATTCCAGAATATATTTCTCAACAAATACGAAAACGATATCCGTATACAATCGAGGTTTTGGACACACCAAACTTTAATTTCTTTCTCCGTTACATGCGTGTGCATGAGAACGCTTTTCAAAAAATAAAATTTAAAAAAATAAAGAAATTGGGTCAAATCTGTATGCGATTCCCCGTATGTCGGAAATCGAAAGTCGATTTCCTGAACGGTATGAGATAAACGATTTTCTCTTTCTGCCACACCGTGTGTGTTATCTTGCGAATATCTCCCTTCTGATCCTTACGGATCAGGATGGAGAAAGCGGACGTAAGAAAGGAGGCCGACTTGAATGAGAAATGTTTGGTGTATCACGTGATCCGGACAATTTCCCTTGGATCCGGTAGATGTGCTCATCTCTTCTTCAAACGAAATTCCATATTCTTATTTAAATATAAATAGTCCACTTTATAAATACGTATATATATATATGAAAATTTAAAAATATGACAGAAAAAATAATATAAAAATTATATAAAATATAGATATAAAAATAATATAAAAATTAAATAATTGTTATTATATTGTATTGTAATAAAATAATTATTTTTTTATTGTATGCTACTGATCGCAAAAAAATTTTGAATGTATAACAAGATATAAAAACTTACAGTAATATGACTGTAAAACGCAAATGCACATTACACCACATACAATAAGCTGGCTGATATAATCGCACGTCTGGCACTAAAGTCCCGCTAAGAATCGTAAACCGGAACGTTGCGCTTGACATTTAATATTTTCAGTGATTTAATTGTCCAGAGAAATCTTTATGTAAGAATCTCTCGTAATAAAAGATATGCTACTTTTCTTTATGTATTGTACACACATGCAAAGTAAGATTCAAATATTGCAAGTTCAAGTTTTGTAAATTCTCAAGAATTAATAAACATATAATTAATTACTTATTAATAAACTTTTTTTATTGGCTATCATATTTTTGTTAATTATTTATTAAAATTTTTATTAATTATTGATGTAAATATTAATCAAGTTGCAAGTTTTCTGCACACTTGCAATTTTATTTTACCGCTGCAAAATTAACGAAATGAATCGCCTAGATGTGAAATCGCGAAAACTCTTATTCTCGCGTCTATTTGATACTTTATCCTATCCGGCCTACAAGTCGTCTTAAATAGACCACAACTAACAATCGTGACTAAAATACTTACCACATAATAGTATTGTTTGTGGCTATCGTTCATAGCTGAATTATTCGTAGAAACTTATGTTTAGTCAATGTGTAATCGAGCGTATCCGTTTCGGTTTATTCGAAAGTTGTTTCATCAGAAACATTAATCAGTCGTGATTAAAAAGGAGGACAATCTTAAAAATTTAATATTAAATATACATTACATTTTTTAAATATTTTTTAAAGATAATAGAGCATTACGGGATTGCAACGCCAAATCACAATTATTTGTTCTATTATATGCATTAAAACTTAACAGTTACGATCATATTTTGCTGTGAGAAATAAAAAATACGGATGTGTTATTTATAGGTAGGATTAAATAAATAATAAATGTGAAACAGAAAAGCGTCCTGAACAATTTTATTAAAATATAAATAGAGCTTATTAATTATTGTAGATGCTTCAATGTCAAAATCTTGTTTCGATAATTCTTTGAATGAAATAAAAAATCCTGTTTCCTTTCTTTTTAAAAATATCCAGACATAATAGCAATGTATACAAAATCACATTATTGTCATGTATAACAAACATTATTGTCATGTACAACGAAGATATAAAAATAAAAAATCATTTTATCCACTTATAATATTTTTATAATTGTAAGTGCAGTTCTCTATAAAAATAAAAATAATAAATATTTATTTTTATTCATATAAATAATAATATAAAAAAATATTATACATTTTGCAGTCTTGATCGGACAATAAATAAATTAAATACATATGATATAAATATAAATAAAGCGTAGTTATACATGCGTTAATTTAATATTACTATTTTTCGTCATTTTGGTGTTGTGTGCGTCTGAGTTTTTTTTCTGTCCTTCTGTTAAAGAACTATCTAACTCGTATATAAATTCGTCCGTCCATTGTGTCAAGCAGATTGCTACAAGACTCTCTGTTGAAGACATGTTCTATTTCGCGTAATTAATAACGCGGAAGCTGATCAAGCTTCAAATTATTTACATCAATTTTTTGTATAATTATATTACATTGGTACATTAGTTAATTTACTATTTACTAATTATTTTCTAATTATTTACATGTAAAATTTTAAGATATCCTTTATGATTCATCACAGTCTAAAATTACATAATTCTCAAAATAAGCCTTAAAAATTCTACCAAGAAAGCTTAAATAATTCCTAAGCCTCTAATGCCTCAAATTACATCATTTTGCATAAAATCAGATAAAATTTACCATCAAAACCGATTTGTTTAAAAATTAGTTTTAATTTAAAAATATATAAAGTCTCTAATCTGAATAAATATTATCGTAAAAATGTGAATAAAAAATAAATAATTAGGAAAAATAATAAAAATAATATTTATATGTGTGTATGTGTGAGTATGAAAGCATATATTCTCATGTCACATTTAGCTTTACATTCAGCGCTAATTTATAATCATCCGACGTTGAATATGATTTGTCAACAATTCTATTTAATACGTTAAACAATCAGACATTTATAACGTCAAATATGCAAAACTACAAACCAAAAGTAGAATAATCACATTTAATATTTAATCCGAATATAGATCTAAATTCTCACCAATATCACAGATCCTAATACTAAGGACGAGAAGAATATAACAGCGCTCGTATGTAATCCAATGTCCTACTGACGAGAGTCTCGCAGTGTATCCGCGATTATCTATAAGTAGAGTCACGAAAGTAGGTAAAACTCTTGTAATGCGTATCCTTCACACATCAGAGAAGCTCTTGTCTACCTGCTTACGTATCCGTAATCCGTAATGTGACGTCCTGATGTTGCCGTTACCGTAAATATGTTCGTCGCTGTGCGTCATGGATGTATTTATGCGTCGTGCAATTCGTCGTCCGGAAATTTAGGCATGACAGTAATAAAGAAACAGAGCACGTCTGTTATTACCGTAGAGAGAGTTAGAAGGTACAACGATAATGATCGTAGAAGATGAGAGAGATGAAAGAGGAAAGAAGATGAAGAGGAAAGAGACGATTAAAACGGATAGTGCAAATAAATTACTATGCGGGGTAACTCTACGGGAAATTCTCAAGAATACGGATCCGAGAGGACGTCGCACTTTTCATCTCGATCCCGGCCGATCCTTGGATTCTGGCTCTCTTTCGATCATAAAAATTATTTACTTTATATGAGCCGAATAAGCTAGTTCGTGAGCGTCCGGTTGTCCGAAGATTGGCGTTTGTTCATTGAAACTTCTCCCCCATCCGCTGGAATAGCTATCGCCGTGGCCATGATCATGATGAGGATGCGCGACCACTTCGTAGGTCACATGCTTCCCTTGCGAGAAGAGCTTCTTCAGACCTATGATAGCGGCTAAAAGAAGAGCGATCTTTGATAGAAGGAGAGCCTTGCCGACCAAAAGAGCGAGTGCTTTGAACGCGAGACCAGCGATGAGGCCCATCTTCAAGACAGCCGCGGCAATCAACGGGCCCATGTTGTTTTTCTTTCCACGGCCTGTAAAAGGCAAAACAAAAATAACATTGTCACTTTCAGCGAGTTAGCCAAGCAGTGGGTGAAGAAGTGGCGCGACATGCATAATTGTACTTTCCACGAGGAAAGCAATAAAGTTTGGTGATAAACAGATGAATAAGAGGATGAATGAACCAAAAGGAGAAAGCTATTTGTTTATGCAGTCGGTGACACAACTTTACTCGCGCGAATACAGTGAAAATCGAAACCAGACTAAACCTGACACGTCATTTAAATATATTCGATGTTTGTATAGCATGATATTCTTTATTCGATACTGACATAATTTTTCTTTTACAAAAATATCAAATAATTAAAATAATTTCTAAACAAAATATCAAATAAATTCTAAACAAAAATATCAAATAGTTAAAATAATTTCTAAATAATTAAAATAAAAGCTGTTCAGAAATTAAATATAAAAAATTTTTTTATAAATATTTTTAATGGATTTTAAATGGAATTTCACTTTTAAAGAGAGAGAGAGAGTAAAATTTGAAACATTTAGCCGAATTTTTAAAATCTATGCGTCTAAATAAATATTTTAAATCCGTTTTAATGTAGCTTATCGAACACCTTAATTTTAATATTAAATATCCATATTTTATCTGAAAAAAATTAAAAATGATTCGTGAAAAAATGCAAAATTACCGTCTTGAATAGGTTTGTCAGCGCGCTCAATAGATAGACCCAAATTTAACGAGCCAGTCTCATCCTCCGATGCGGACACAACAATATCATCCTCGGGTAAAATCCTCCATTTGATGCTTCTCGATTTGATGAAGGTGTAAAATTTATTTGCGATGAGATCAAGAAATTGAGTCTCATCGTCTTTACTTCTACCGGCTTCAAATGTAATCACATCCTCCGACGTTTGGCTCGTCTTCCTGATTTCGATGTCATCAGTGAGTTCGATCGAGGCTTTCTTCAACAACTTGTTCATGTACGTCACCAACTTCAACATCACGCAACTGCTGATGTCGTTTTGGGAGCATTTCGAATTGAGTTTACGAAGAAGTTCCTCTTCGTACTTAACTCGATCTGTTAGCGTTGCAGACTGCTGCTCTATGACGCTTATCTTCTCCTTCTTCTCTAAAGGATTTGCCAAACATACTCCCAGACAAAATAATGCCAATATTAGGGTTGTCTTCATGATGCTCTTCTAATAAATTCAGTTAAGCAAAAAGACAAAATATATTTTACAGATACATTTGATACCGATTACAGTTCAATTATAATCAATTTAACACAAAATAACAAAATAACAAGATAAAAAATAAGAAATTCGTGCAGAATAAAATTGAATTACTTATAATAATTACTAATTATTATAAATAAATAATTAAAATTTATTATTTATTTATAACAATAATAAGAATTACAAAAAAGTATAATGATTGACATACGACACATGCGACTAAAATGTCAATAATACGTAAGGCAAGATTTTCGATGCACGTACCTTCGAGCAATGTATGAACATGCACGAATCGAGTTCAACATTCAATGATTCACGAATAACGGAAATGATAAATTGACCCACCTGGACCCGAAGCCACGAAAGCTACAGGGGCGCGAGGAGAGTGGAATGTGGTACACGCTGCAGCAAAAACTTGCGGCCCTTTTCTCGATATTGTAAGAGCCCTTCCGACGCACTCTTCTCTCTTGTCAATCCCGATACTTAGATCGACGAGCAGTACAAAGCTTCTAAACCCGCGTCTCGCCCCGACGACTTTATATACGTAGATCTCCGCCTTAGAGTAGACACCGAGATGTGCACGATGTTATTGCACGTAAACCCACCACCTTCCTGTGGGGAAGTATATAGGGGCCCCCTACGCGAGAGACGACGACGCGTGGATGTGGCGGGTGGTGACGGTCAGGGACGAGCGGCAACGATGCCCACTTTTGCCTTTGATACAGCTCTAGGAACGTGCGGTAGGTCCGACAACGATGGTGGGATAGATCGTGCATGACTGGCTTGTACGCGTGATCTCGCGCGCGTCGAGGAGAGGAGAGGATTGACCCGAGAATCTATCAAGGGAACCTGAGGATAGACGCTTTCGTGCTATCCTTTGCACGCAAACTGGTTTTGCTGGTCGTGCAAAGCGAACAACACCAGTAACACCAGTGTCTTTGCCCGCGAGGGGGAGGAGGGGACCCCCGTATCGTTCACCTGCGTGCACACAAACTAGTTCCCAGTGCAATGTACATGATACGCGTCGTAGGTAACGCCGTGAGTAGCGGCTCATCGCACTCTTATCCTTGTGTGGGTTAAGACATCGCGATTCATGAACGAACGCACAGAAACACGCGAGCCGCTGTCGTTCTGATGGACCATTACCGACTTGCCTGACCGCGAGAACCGTGTCACGGATGTAGAGCACGCATGCCATCCATCCCCGGCACCTTATACGCGAGCGTGCGACTTGTATGGCACGTTAATCGCGGCTCTAAGCCCGGATTTTCACGGACTTTAGAATAGAGAGATGAGACTCGATCACAGTCGCGACACGACGAAGGAAAACCGATAATGCCGGAAAGCGCTAAAATAAACGAGTCATTGTAGTTTGAGGAAATTACTGGGGTAGACGAGTGTCCGGCTTTGAAATGCGCTTTAAATTGCTTCGGTCGATTTAATTAATTTTTATGAAAACCGTTGCAAAGACATAAGAACGCGTGAGATGTGCTTGCCACACCGAATTAACATACTTTGATGGCAGCATATGGCGCGCAGCAGTTGATGCAGCGGATATACGTTTGTTCTGGAATAACGAGGATTCAAGGACAAACTCTCATGTCTATCGGTACATTCGCCATATTTAGGTGCGTATACTTAAGTATACTAATAACATGTTATACACCGACTGCTTGAGCTATTATCGGATTCTTGAATTTCTTGAGCATCCGTACGTTTACTCGCCATTCATCAATACATTCACTTGTAAATCTATTTACGTTACTTGATTAACTAGTAAAGTAAAATCAAAGCGCGCGCATAGAAAGCACATTAAAGCATATAAAGTTTCGAAGAAAGTAAATAATCTCTCTAATTAGTCAAGATATCATCAACTGTGAGTTATCGCTATTGCATGTTACGTGTGTTTGCGGTTGATCGCATGCTAATTTCTGTTGGGATACTACCCATTGACAACTTTCAACGAGTAAATACCATTAATGTTTTATCGATATTTTTTTTTTGTCTTACATTCTTATACTAATATTTATAATTCACAATATACAAGATATATACTGAAAAGATATGAAAATAAATTGAAAAAAATAACAATATGATCTATGAAAAACAAACGATTTGATCTAACTCTTGCGATCCAGTTTTATGCGAGTGGTAAACGTGCTAACTAATCTCATTATTCTAACGATCAACCAAATCAAACATGTTGTTTAATAAAAGCTTAAACGTAACATATGTACAAACAAAAAAATAATTAAGTTACTATGTTAAAAATTATTTCTCGTCAAACCTGTCTAGTTAGATGTATCTTTTTACAAGAACTGATATAAGATATGTGATGCAACATTAATCAATCGATTTATATCTATTATAACAATTAACAAGCACACAATTTTTTCTAATTAATTATAAATAATTTCTAAAAGATTTGTATTTTTCTAGAAAATTTATTATAAAAAATTAATAATAAATGGATCAAGTTTTAATATGAGAACACAATATGTATTCTGTTATGAGAAATCTGTCTTAATTTTAAATTTATTTAATACTTACATATAATATTAAACTCCTTAGCAATCTTTACAATTTTCCTCGACCTAAATTTATACCATATTTACTTTAAAAAAATAATTACAAAATTATACAAGAGAAAGATCGGAGGGAAATTCAAGTGGCTATTCTTCTCTAATGCGTCTTTATGGAATTAATTTGTGGAATAAATGGGTTAAAAAAGACTTAAGCATTTAAAAGATTACGATACATTTATAGCCATAGTCTAAAGTACCTCTCAAATATATTGGATTAATCGATGGATAATGAGGCGTGGGCGAAATCGAAGAAAATGCACCATATCCGCCTCTCTCGTTCTTAAATCTAGAGTCTGTTTTCTCGTAAGAGCGACTTTCGCGATAGATAGGTAAGTAGATAGGTACAGAGGTTAACGTCACGACCTAGCCGCGAAAGCTTGCCCATATACACCGATCTTTCTCCACGAGTCGCACCATCATAAGACGCTCGTAAGAAGAAGCGCGTTTTGGTGCACCGTTACACGTCGAATTCCAAGCATGCATTTCGGGATCAGAATCTCGAATATGCTTTGCTCGTCGTAATAAAAAATATAACTATAATATGCAAATACACTTTATCTTTATTGATTAACATCAAATCGTTTAATATCATTCTAAAAAGCTATCATTTAAAATTGCTTATTTATTTTAAATTTAAAACGTAGGAAAATTTTATATTTTCTTAAAATAATATATGTTAAAGACGCATAAATAGTGTATGTTAAAAACACATAAATAATATATGTTAAAAGCACATAAATAATATTGTAAGAATTTTTGACATATGATCTAGTATACAGAACCTTGTGAATGTAAAATCCTGCGCAAATATGCTTTAGGATTGTTTGCATTAATTTACGTATGTATGTAGTTCTTTAGCTAGATTGGCTGGATCCCACGCTCATAATAAACCACACTAGACCAACTAGAACCGTTGTGCGATGGTGAAAAAAGATAATACAATTTTAATTGAAAGAAAGCACAGCGTTAACGATACATCGTCAACTATTATTTAGTGCATGTAACAGTATAATCGCACTGAGTTATATATATATATATATACATACATATGTGTGTGTGTGTGTGTGTGTGTGTGTGTTGTGTATAAAACTCATAAAGCGAATTACTTTTTTTTCATAAAAAACGGAATTGGCGAAATATGTACAAGACCAATATGTACTAGAAAAGTTTCTAAGCTCATCCTTCGCAATTGGCTTCCGGCAATTTAATAGAAAGTATAGAAAAGCCAAAAAGTCGAACAACTCATTTTTATACGTAGACATCGCTTTCGCTGCGTTTGTAATTGGGATAAGCATCAGTGTGTGTTCTTAGTAATTTGGCGTATATATATATATACTTATGCGTATATAAGAAAATGTGTATAATTATAAGTGCACTAGTTTTTTTTGCACATACTATAGTGTCTCCTCTGCATCAAAATGACCAAATAATCGCATTGAATGTCATAGTTCGTATTTCCTTTCACGCGAAAATGTTGTAAATAAAAAGATTAATTATTTTTTGATGAAACATACAATTAATTTTTTGCCTTAAAATACCGCACGTTAAATCCAAAAATTCTTTGGATATAGATCATAAAAATATTTTTTAATATAGTATTAAAATAGTATTTTTTAAAATCAATTAAATCAATTTAATCAATTAAATCACTTAATTACTTATCAACAATATAACATCACATTATTACGTAATTTAATTATTATTATTGATGCATCGCAATATCTTCCTCTTTACAAAAAAATAATGAATTTGAATAAAGTATTAAAGTGTATACATTGTCATCAGCAATTATAAGAAAAAAAATATTAATTCTCAATACATCACAACGTGGAAGATTAGGATGTGCATTTCTATCGATTTGTTTTCCGTATATCGTCGTTGAACGACCATTTCCGGTCTTCTCGACAAACGAGGCCACTTGGTCAATGGGTCCGTTCTATCCGATTCCCTGGATCGCGAGTGAGAATCGTATCGGACCGGTTCATGTATAAGATAGTTCTCCATATTGCATCTGAGAGAGAACCAGTAGAATATCACGCACAGAGTTTCCACGCGATTTAATATGCATTTCAACAATAACCAAGGCATCTCTGATGCAATGAGAAATGTTGGTGTTTTTAAATGTTAATAGAAAAATGTAGTAAATTATATATTTCTTACAATATCGTATATTAAAATTTATACATTTTTGTTGCTATAGTGTAATAATAATTGTACATTATGATAAAATTTATAACGTTTTAAAATCTCTCGTATTTAAAATCTCTCAATATATTTATTTTTAACACAAAATTGTACACAAATAAATTTTTCTTTAAAAAAGTATTTATCTTCCGTGTGTTTACTTTTATATAATATATATAATTTTAAGACACAATATATGATTTTAATTACATATAATTAATCTTCTGTATGATTAATTTCTTATGTAAATTGCTATGTTATAGTTGTTTCAGAATCTATAGTATAAAAAAACTAAATATTTAAAAAATAATTACATAAAAAAATGCGTTCTATATCAAATATCTTCTTAATTGTTATTTTTTAATAAATTTTTATCAAGAATTGATTTTTAACTAATAAAAATTTAATGAGAATAATTTGATTATACATTTTTTTCATATTAAAAATATTAGATTTTTAAACAATTAAAAAAAGATAATTTAGTCAGTTCATTTTAAGCGCTTTAATACAATGCTGTAAAAGTATTATCACGAATGCCAAATAACTCATACGTAATAAGCGCATTTAATAAATCGTTGCATTTAGCGCAAATTAATGAGTCGGGTTCAATGTGCCATAGATAGTTCATTGCGTGTTCGCGAGATATTTCGATTTCATTCCGATAAATGTTTCGGTTTGAATCGATTAGAATTCAATCGATTGCCTAATAAGATGAGATTATCATCGTTTAGTACTCATCTTTTTCGTCTCATGCTATATCATATGTCGCCATAATATATCTTTATAATCTATCAAACATCACGACTTCCTTTTTTCTACACCTTAAAGACACTTTTAGTTTAATGAGTTGATTAAAACAACTTAGCGTAATTTCTGCGATATCATGACATCTATAAGCCGCTATGATATTATAACGAGTCATTTAAGCAGATTCGAATCGTTCTAGTATCCGAATATGCTTTAAGAGAAAAGTTTTAGACAGTCATCAATTTCGTTTTCTTTTGTTTCCGGTTTATCTTTGCTCGAAGTTATCTTGCCAACTTGAATTGCGATCTTCGCGAAAAACGAAAGATTCACAACCTTGAAATTAGAGAGTGTTGTTCAAAATTATTATGTGACGTGCAAAGTATTGTGCATAATATTGTGTATGAAATTTTCGCAAATACAATTAATGTTATGTAAATGTGTGAGACAACTAATCTAAATGTGTGAGACAACTAATCCTAATAACCTTGACGATATTGACAACTGAGAAAAGGAGGAAATTTAAAATAGGCATCAAAAGTCAGCGGAGCAATTCTGGGGTAAATATAATATTTATGATTTGTATATTAATTTTATTATATAAATCGTGTACGCACATTAATTCGATTTATTTTTTAAACAAGTAAAGAAGAGAGTATTATGTAAAAAATATTCTTATATAAATTCTCTGTAAAAGTTTTTTAAAAAGAATAATTTTCTAAAGTTTCTATTTAATAAAAAGAATAATTTTGTTAAAATTTATATACAGTTATATTTATAATATCACTGTATAAATTTTTAAAAAATTTATTCTTTTTAAATAGAAATTTTTACTATATATTATTATTGTGTACACATCAAATAGAAAATTCGACATGTACAATAATAATGTTTTAAAGTATTATCTTAGGCACCTTTATTTAGGTTTTATATTTGCATATTACAAATCAACATAGCTTTAATGCGATCAACTTTGCTGTTGCGCAAAGATGCGGTCGATGAATGAAAAACTATTGCTTCATTTAGAAGTAACGGATTTATAGAGACTGTAGATGTAGATTGTGTAGATAGATCGTTGCCTTAAAATGGACAGGTTAAAATAAATTAGAAAACTCTTTTTTATAATAGATTAGATCTACTTAACACATTAAATTCGAATAACTTTTAATAGCTTCTCTCTCTCTCTTTCAATATACATGTATATTTCAAAGATAAATTAGAATATAAATCAAAAAAAGCTAGAAAGCATTTTTTTTATTGATAATGTTTACTTAATTAATTTAATAAAGAACGCTCTAATAATTTGATTAATTACATGTAATAGCTTTTTCATTCTTACAACGCGCATTGATTCTATCTTAATTTTTTATATCTCGTCCGTTTGTGTTGACAGAATCAAAAAATATAATTGTAGAAAATTTTGCTTTAATTCATGTAAAGTCAAATTATCAATTAATTAAATTACATATAATGTGATAATAAATTACATAATAATAATAAATCATATAAACATTTATTTTATTATATTAATATAAATAATCTTATTTTATTTTATTAATTTATAAATAATATTATTATATTAATATAAATAATTAATATAAATTAACTTATTAATTTATATTATCTCTCTCTAAAAAAGCATGTTATTTTTGTTACTCGAAAGTCTTGAAAAGTATTGTATCGCCTTCTTTCCATGACTGGCTGCCGCGCTTGTGTACTAAGACTTGTTTCTCTTATGTTATTTGCAATTATCAAATCTTGCAAATTTTGACAGTTTGTAAAAAGAAATAGCGTTAAAGAAAAAATTTAAAAAAAGATTAAAAATATTAATCTCATCATGCTTACTACGTGAATGTCTGTCATTGCGAAGATCGCGTAACTTGACAATTTAATAATAGTAAAAAATTAAATTTTTTTATAACTTCTTTTTTTTGCTACGTTGACGAAGATTCTTCGTTTCCTTTGAAGTATATTCAAGATTCCTTTAAATAAATTTTACAAAATGTATCACTAAATATTTATAATATTTAATATTTAGAAATAAAACTACGATACTTTGTTTTTTATACTCTATTTTCAGTGATGTATCGTTGTGATAAAGACCATCATGTGACAGTGGCGATAACAGTAGCGGTGGTGATGGCGGTGACAGTGGCGATGGTGGCGGCAGCGGTGGCGGTGGCGATCAAATATTTGACAAGTTTAATACTGACAGGATATTTGTCATTATATTACAATAATTCCTCCTTTTCTTATATATACATGTATAAATATACATAACACATATAATTATATATTTTATGTAATATTTGTATAAAAAGTTAAAATAAAAATAAAAATTATTTTTAGAAGAAATAAGCTTTAATATGAAATAATATTACTTATATATGATATTACTTATACCTTATATTTTTATGGAGAGAGAAATCTTTTTAAAAAATTAATAAGTTCAATAAATTAAGTTTCACTACTAATAATCCTTAATCATATCGAAGTGACGAATATCAATTTTCATTTTTCGAGAGAAATAAAATTACATGATAATAGTTGCTTACAATGAAAGAACCAATCAAGATAAGGAAAAAGAACAACAATACATATTTTAAAACTTTCAGAACTTTGATACATTTGATATAACATGACTTTTTTAAGATCATTACTTTTTTATTGACAAAGAAATATCTATATTTGCACATTCACACTTATCTATATATACAACATATTTAATTCATTCAAATACATACAATATATATAATAAAAGTATAAAAAGTATTGCTTATATATAAAAATAGGTATTTTAATTATGATAATGATCTTGAAAACATGATTAAAATTAATGTCGCATTTATAAATAATTTTTAATTATAACTATATAAAAATTTGACTTTTAATTTAATTGTTACTTAATTTCTGATAATGTGATAAATGAATCAATTATTTACGATTTATAATGTTGATATCCACGATATGCCAAATCTTGACCATAAGATTCTGCATTTCCATAATGATCATGGTAATCAATATCCGGGTGTGTCCCATAATGAGGATGAGCAATGCCATTTTTGGTATAAACTGGCGGATAATAACTTTGGTACGGTTTGTAAAGTTTAAAGAAACCTATTAGACCGGGTATGATGATTGCCAAGAATCCGAGGAACTTTTTAAACGAAGCTAATCCCAAAATCAAAGGCAAAAAGAGTAATATCTTTAATTTGAAAAGTTTCAAAACAAGCAAAACCGGTATTAAAAGCTTCCTGAATTGATGGCGAGCTAAAACAAATATAAAATATATTTTAACAACTAAACATAGATTAAAAATTATTTAGTAAACTTAATTTAGTTAAACTAAATCTATATAGTGAAACTAAGTTATATAATGTTTATTTTGCAAAAAAACTATGCTCTATATATATGTGTATATGTATATACATATATCTTTGAATGTTCTTCTAAAGAATAAAATTATAAATAATTATATGTATGTATAATATATAACAATATTTTATTATATGTATGTATATATTATAACAATATTTAAAAATTTATATTTTTAAAAAGTTTTAAAAAAATGTTTAATTAAATTTGTATATATATATATATATATTTATTTATTTATTTATTTATTTATTTATTTATTTATTTATTTGTAAATAAAATTATATATGTAATTTAGAAGTGATTTTCCAAATATGTTAAGAGAAAATGAATACTACTTGCATTCTTATGTAATAAATGAAAAAAAATTGATTATAATACGCATAAGTAGATATGCCATAAGCCATAAATATGTGATTAAAAATTGAAAACTTTAATAATAAAAAAAATTGAAATAATATAATAATATAACTATAACATAATAACTAATATATAATAATATAAACTATAATACTTATAATAATATACATACTTATAATAATATAAACTAATAAATTTTCTTTAAATATAATAATTTTCCTTTACATAAATTTTCTAGTAAATTATGTAAATTGTATAAAAATATAAAAATGTAATCGCAAATTGCAAAAGCATATATTATATTCTTAATTCTTTATCAATTTTTAAAATTTTGATTAGATAATTAAAAATGTTTAAAGAAAATTTTCTTTTGTGTTAAAATATTTCAAATAAAATACTTACAAAATAATGTATCCTTCTTGTTTTCAAGTGTATCGATCTCATCAGCAATTTCATCCAGAAATCTTGGTTCATATGAACCATTGCGACCAATTTCCGTATCAGGTATAGTCAATTCGAAGGACATTGTCTTAACAAATCTTTCCGTTTTCCTTTTTAAAAAATTAACCATTTGATCCCATTCTGTTTCACCAGATCTGTTGAATATATTTTATTTTTAATGAAAAAAATGTAGTGTATATATTTCATTAATATAATTTAATTAGCATTTAAATCGAAATATTTAAGAAAATTATTAGCATATTTCTTAATTATAAACATTATTGTATGTCTATCTATATACAATATATACAATTACATATATACTTTTCTTATATATTTCTCTCATTTAACTCTATATCAAAATAATAAAACATACCTTGGTTCGTTGGAATATTCATATGGCTTACGATGTACTTCCGTTACTACTCGATCAGACATTCGTTTAACTCGAACATAATTACTTAAAGTATATTCGGAGTGATCGAAAAAGTCCGAAAAATAATTTAACGCTTGAGATTTGAAACATTCAGCTAAATCACCAGATATACAACGTTCATTAACCTTTGCCAAATATGGATCGATATTTCGTCCAGTTCCAAAACCGATATAATCGAATAGATCTTCTACATGTTGAGCAGGATTAAATCCTCTTTGTTGCGATGATGTTTCTTTGGGATTTTCTAAAATTATAAACACATTATTTAATTTTATTCTATAATTATTCTTATTATTTTAAATTAAATGTTACAATCTTTTGAACTGAATGGCATTCTTTTTTTTCTCTAAATTTTCTTTAAAGTTTTTCTCTAAAGTTAAGTAATTATTATAATTTTTATAACTAAATATTGTAAAAATATACATTTTATTTATTTGAATTACACAATGTGTAAAATATATTAAAAAATGATTATTTATAGAAATATTTTATTTATATCTAATACATTAGATACATATAATTACATTTATACAATTATATATAATTTTTTATTAATTCTTAATAATTATATATATAATTGTTACGTAATTTTTAAATGTTATATATATATTTATAGTCTATACATGAAATTTGATATACATATTTTCAAAAATAAATACATGTATAAAAATTTTTGTAATTAGATACAAATAACTTTATTAAAAGAATTAGTAAATAAAATTTATCTTCACGTGCATATATAAATTTGAAAGATAAAATATCATACCTTGTTTTTCTGCTTGTTGTTCAGAAACGCCATCTTGAAACGTAATTTTGCTGGCAGACTGACAGCATACCAGCAAGGACAATACTAAAAGAACTCCTAGAATTACCAACAACCGCTGCAATTGCATTCTGCTCTTCTATTATTCCTCCTGTAATCACATCTTTATCAACTTACGTTTTAGAACAAATATATAAATTAAAAAATATTAAAAGATATATGATATCATTGCGCATGTAACATCAACATAATAATTAATATTAATCATAGATTGAATTACTTGTTTCTCTAAAAAGTAACATTTAAACTATTAATTAATTATTAACTATAAGTTGATATATAAACTAATAATTAACTATTAATTATTAATCTACTAATTTTGTCATTATCAAATTATCTTGTATTATTTATTATTTTTCTAATGATTTTAGAAAATTTTATTTTAAAAACTTCTAATAAAATTTATTAAAATATTTTTCACATATACATTTAATAATCTTTTTACATATACATTTAATAATCAATTACTTATATTATTATTAAGCACCACATACAATTCACATATATTTATTCCCTTAGTAGAAAAAATTTAAATACGATTAAATTTCTCACCAAACTAAATTTCTCACCAAACATCAAATAATCGACACTTGCTACGCGACATTCTTATCAAGAAAACGTGCTCGTGGTGATCCTCGAACAGCACTCGAAGAGTCTGTGAGATCGACTGTTGGCAGTCAACGTGCTGGTTCACCAAGTGCCGTTAGATTAGCGCACCAATCAGAACTAAAGAATAAAAGAGCCCGCTTCTCGATTCTAAATTCTGATCACGCGCGCATTTCACTTGAATAATAATAGTAATGTATACCTTATAATCATTTTTGTGATTTGTAAAATTGCAAAGTGAATTATTATTCTATAAAACTGTGAGAATCTATAATGATATCAGTGTATTTCGTTTAGATGAACAAATATATAAGTAGACCAGGAACTTATGGATAAATAATAAAGGAATGAGTAATATATGAATAAAACGCAATTATATAATGAAATTATATAATTATATAAAATTATATAATGAAATAAACGGTATAAATAGACAAAATAAATTAGAAGAAAAATGTTTAATCATAAAAGCGATAGAAAATTTATTCAAAACGTATCGATACATTAATATATCAATACATTAAAGTATCGATTAATCTTACCTTTTCGTACCAAGTAGAGCGTAAATTTATAAATTGGAATACTAGGCGTTTTATATATTGGAATACTAGGCGTTCTAAATAATTAATAAACTGTGAAAGTCAATACGTACTGGACACTGTCTTATCCAAATGCCATGTGATACCTTAACCTACGCATCATCTTTATATTTACATGAACGGACCACCTTGTTCTCCAAGAGGGGGAAGGATCCGCAAGTCGTTCTCAGAATAGCGAACAGGAACATCTACAAAAATTGAAAGTGAAAGTGATGCCCGGAATTAGAACCGGAACCAGGTAGTTTTAAGGAACGGAGACGGAAAGTACGTCACTGTAAGAGAAAGGAAGTCAATGTACTTTCATCTCCAGTTTACAACTTAAGGTGCGTCATCGCCATATCAGGAAGTCATTCTTTCTTCATCGCTGCTCTTTCATTTTATAATATGATTTTCGCGCCATAAATCTCATTTTGTTATACATATAATCTATCATATATTATTTTTGTGATACGTGCCGCTTGTTTGATTTTACGCAATTTCATCTATTATAAAATATTTCATTGATATTAAATATATTTTATAAATATAATTATAAATATAATATAAATTATAAATATAATTTTATAAATATAATATATTATTTTTATGAGATTAACATATACTGTACATATACTGTACATGATTGTCATTCATATATTTCAGCTATTTTAATTATCAGTTTTATTATTACTCATGTATATTATAAAAGATTTATTATACCAATTTTCCATATTGAGAATAATATTTTTTAAATAATATTTATTTAATTGTCTGTACAAAAACCTCCTCTAAGAATATTTTCAGTAACATTTTGCATATTTTTCAAACCTTCACCAGATTTTTATCTGCAAGCGTTTCTAATAGATTTTATTTTATTTTTGACTGCGTTTGTTAATCATAATCTGTTTCATTCAAGTAACATCTTAATTTTTTAAAAACATTATTTCTAATATTTTTGTTTGAGTAATTTTTATGTTTTATGTTTCATCAATGGCGTAATACGTTAGAATACGTCAGAAGCGGACTTGATCGTCATCCGCTTATTATTAACAGCAAAAGTAACATGACGAGCGCACTATTAAAAAAAACTATCAAAATACAATTTTTCCTACGACAGTCTTTTAATATATTATTGCAATTTCGAGAAGAGTATTAGAATTGTCATCATTCTTCTCTTCAATTTCAGTTAAAGCTGTCAAATTATACGATTTTCGCTTAATACAAAACAATACATAATGCATATCGTGATAACTAATAGACATCATAAAAACGAAATAATAAATTTTTGAGCAATCAACTGTCCATATTTTTATACACTTTTTTAAAAGTGAATTATTGCAATTTGTAATTTTAATAAAGTAAAAGACTCTCTCTTATTCTTACTTTTATATTTTAAACAGGATTTTAATTATATAATCATAATTATATTGAAAACTGTAACATATTGCACAGTATTATGTGACTGACGCTAAGTACTTTTTTTCGACGTACTTGCATTAATTTATAAATATATTGTGAAAAAGTAATGTGATATAATAGCGCAAATTTTTAATAACATTAGATTAAATCTAAATACATATGTGTGTTTTTTTGCGCGATATATTTTGCTAGAATTGAATAAACTACTATTTTCATACTTACACAACATACATAAATAAATAATATTCAAAGTCACTATCGTTCATCGCAAAATTAAATCGCGTGTCTGCTCGATATAGTACTTGAAAAAAATTAATTAAATAAATTAAATTAAATACAATTATTTTAACGCTGCGCTCATTATATTTACACTTGAGATAATATAATTCATTTACGTTATTAAATTCTTAACCAATTATTTTCTCATTGGTGCGAATAACTTTTTAATAAACTATATTATAATTCTTTCTTAGAGATTCAAGAATTTTATGTAAGATACATTCATAGAAAATGTACTGTAACTTAATCCCTTGAAGAAAAAAATACATTTCTCTCTAACTATATCCCCATATTAAAATTATAATTAAATCACACTTCAATTATTATGTCACTTTGCTACGTGAGAAGTAGATTAATGTACCTCTCTCGTAATCCAAAGCTGAAGGTTGTATAAATCGAAATGCTCTTTCATTGTATCAACACAGTTTCCATTTTTAAAAATAAAAAATATCAATGTTAACTATCAGTTATCCACAATTATGCATGACCGGCTTTCTTAAAGAATACATATGTATACATTGTGAACATCTCTAATAATTTTATGCGCTTTCTTTCACTGTTTTAAGATAATTACTATTGTTTATTAAGCAAATGGTTGTATCCGTTATTAAACATGTTTTAAAAACAGAATTTAATTAACATAGTAAGAGAAATAGCAAAAGATAAAGTAAAAATTTCAAAATAATTTTAAACAAATTTTTCTACTTCTAACGATTTATATTAATCATTTTTGAGTTTCCACAAAGATAATTATTAAAAGTTCTATCTCCAAAAATTTACGTGCGACACTTAATACCGATATCGGAAACCTTATAATAAAATTTCTATTTAAGAATTCATTTAGCACAAACGATACTTAGGAAACTGTGTGTATACGATATATCAAGAATTACTTGTTTAATTAAGAAATTGCATTAGTTGTAATAGTGTTGATTATGACTGTCTCAAGAGCCTCAAGTGCAAATGGATTTCAAACCCTTTCATCTAAGACTTTTATCAAAATCTAAGGAAGTCTAAACCGAGGAAGTTTCAAAGAACGTTAAATACTATTCTAAAATTAGTAAAATCAAAAATTAATAAGTTTTTTCGGGAATGAAAATCGTATCTTCTTTTGCGTCTTGAGGCTTCAAACGAGCGCTTTATCTATGTGTGATAATCTGCTCTAAGAGAAAATGTCTACCAACTCTGTATACGTACAAAATCGACGGACGCTAAATTTTTGAGCAACTGCACTAATGAATTCAAAATTGTGCAGGCGGTTTCTGAAACTAAATCCAAGACGCATCTTCTTTCTTTATCGCATTCGCAATTGAAAGCAATACTAATGGACGAAATATGTTTTCTTAGATCTTTCTGGCCTGAACAAGCTTGTTGATGTCTTGATACGTCGCCAACATCGCTTGATTCTGCTTCGGACCCTGATCCTCACGACCATTCGCGCAACCGGCGTAGATCTCTTCGCACTTGACGCCATCTTGGCCGTCCTTGGCGGCCTTCATGTACCTGAAGAAGCGCAGAACATCGGGATTGTCGCTGCTGGGTTTCCTCAGCTCGTTCAACTCCCTGGACAGCTGGGCAGAGACCAGATTCGAGTAAGGTGCGTATCTCGCGGGACTCCGATACATTGCACACACCGCGTATTCCCTGCAGCCTTCCGTGTTGTGGCCCAGACGAAAGAAGACGGCGTCGAGACGCGACAACAAAGGTGAGTAGAACGGATCGTAGTTCGTCAGGAGCAAGGAGCTCGTCGGAATCTCGTGGAAGACCTGCCACCGATAATCAAATGCGTGGTCATTTAATGGTCCCGGTGTCTGTTACATGCAACGACTAGGCACTTGTCGAACAAGTCGAAAAGAAGTCAGTAAGAAAGTGGGTCGCGTGAATCTCAATAGGCGAGAGTGTCAAAAGTGGAAGGCGTTGCGCTAATCGTTGATAATAAGTGGTCGAGTAGAAAAAAAAGGCGAATGTATTGTTACGGCATACTTACCTAGTTCATAATGCAAACATAAAGCATTTCTTCCAAAGTCTAAGCGATAATGCGATATGTACAAATTATAATGTATTTTTCTAGTACTATTTTCTAGTATCATTTAATAAAAATTAAATTTTCTCAACTAAATATTAATTACATTTCGATACTTACTCTCCTTCTTCTGTATTAAATATTGGAAGAGAGCCGCGTTATTGTTATAAAGTCCAAGAAATAATGTGTAATAATTTATATACATTATTTATTCTGATAATATTTAAAAAGAAAAGATTGGCAAGAGAAAAAGAGAAAAGGAGAATAACTGCACATTCGAAAAGCTCACCTTAAAGTCTTGCTTTTTAGAAAGTCCGTGTGAAGCCACGTGTCGCGTGTAATAACGATCCGAAAGCGCATTTGCGTGAGATATTTTTGTGTCGACGAATGCATAGCGAGACGCAATATCCGGGCTTTTCTGCGTTTGCATCATGCTCTCGTCGTACATGGCGGATGCTGGTAACGTTCCTACGGGTTGTCGTGTCAAGTAGTCGTCGTTGTACAGGTCAGTGTTATCCTTGAACTCGAAATTTTCCTCGGGTACTACAGCCGGATTATGCGAGGATTGCGCAAAGGAAGAAACGCCTGTAATTTCAGCGTAACATACATTTATAATACTTAGTTAATGATAAACACTTTCTATATTAATATTAATATGTGTTACTGTACAAATTCTATAGAGCAACATTCCTTAAAAAGAAAAGACAGATAAACCGTTCCTTCGGAATAAAGATTTCATTACCGTAATATTCCTTTTGACTTTCTAACATATTTTTTCCCGACTTTTCATTACCTCATTGACTTTTATTGACTTTTTTCATTTCCATTAACTTCTTTCTTTTGAAATTTCAAATTAAGATTTCGTTAAGACAGTTCTATTAAATTCATTTAAAATTAATTCGTGCATACACACAACAATATCTCTCTAAAATTTCATTAGACTTACCGCATATTGAGGATTTTAAATTAATAAAAGATTGCCATGTCAGTTATTGCTAATTATTTCGAAATATCTTTACTTTTACAATTTAATTTAATAAAAATACGTACCTTTTCCAACAATATTACCAATACTGCCAATAATACTCGGTAGAAAGAGGGCGAGTAATATACTCTTAATTATCTGCACGCCAAAGAGCAGGGGTAGGAGTAGTTTCTTCAGACCGAACGCTAGAAAACCAAGTCCGAATCCTGTTAAAAAGGTACTCTTTCCCTGAAAGACGGCTGAAAGCAAAAGTACCAGCTCGTTAAAGCCCTCCGATTAGCCCTGAAAGCCATGCTGCGCAATCAGCATCATTTCATATTCTACCTCTGCAACTCCGCGTGTCACGCATTTTGCTGAAACACTCCACGTGTGGATAAAAACATCCCCACGTTATAATTAATTTTATCGCTCATACAATGTTATACGCCTTGTTTTTTCCTTGTTATACCCGTTTCATCGCTGGTTTAGTTCGCGTTTCTGCCAATTAGTACCGACCCAACCTTAATTTAGCTCCAAAAAAGCAAATTCATGAAATTAAAGCTCTCTGACACCCTAACTTTATTTATGCCAGATTATATGTCTACAAGCATACTAGATTCGTCATTTATTAAATAATTAAGAAAGAAATTAATTGATGCATTCCTCCTCGAAAACTCTGTAGATAATAATATTGAGAAAAAAATTTATTATCTAAGAAAAGCATGAAAATAAAATTAAAGGATGGAAATTAAGATCGCAAAGTTTATATATTTTATATTCTCTTTTTTCATAAAGCTTCTTTACTCTCACTTTTCATCAATTATAAATTACGTAATTGCTCCGCGGCAAGCGCCATAACATGCGAATAATGATTGATGATAATGATTATGATTAATGCATGCGATATCACTCGGCTCGATGCAAGCGTTTCATGACGCAATTTCAAAAAATCCACCTTTCTGTCGGCAAAAGTAACGGCACTAGTACACACGCAACAAAAACCAATAGCAAGCAATCTAGAAACTCACAACCAAAGAACGTCCTGGCTTTGCTAGCAAGGCCCAGATCCTTGTTCAGCTGTATCTTCATGACATGTGTCCTGGCATAGTGATGAACCTTATCCAGAAAAGTCGAGTTCGGATCGTCATTCTTCTTCTGATCATTATATGTGACATTTGCTTCAGGATTTCTTATTATTTGCACGGATTCCGTTACGTTGTACGTGTCAATTCTTGACAGCTGATCGAGAAAATCCGAGAAGTCTTTTCGAATGCAAGAGACCATGAGTTTCTCTCTGCATTCTGTCGAATTCGATAGAAACTGATTGGTCGTTGAATTCATTTCAATTGGATTAGCTGTCACATTAATCATTCTCGACGGTTCAATTTGATAATCCGCTTTGTCGTCCGTATGAAACTCTATGTCAAACTTAGTTGGTTTCCCGGACATTCTGTGAGGATGATCATACGAGGATTCATCGGTTTTGTTTTCAGATTCATGAGAGAGGAGTACTACGTTTTCCTTAATGGCGTAATCATCGTAATGCACGGTCTCGTTCAAGGACGCAGCCTCCGCGTGGACCTTGACTTTCGCGATAGAAGGAAGGCATGCAACAGCCAGGATCACAATCGAAATTATCGTAGCTGCTCTCCCTCTTGCCATTGTCCGAGCTATGAGAAAGGCACCAGGTGACTATTAGCTAGCTGTGATTACTATGGAAAAAGAACTGCATCTCGACCAGCAGCTTCGTTTCCTGAAATGAAACAAATAGAATTAGAATAAATAAAGAAATTGAAAATTTTAGGATCAAATAAATAAAATAATAAGTGTTAATATCTACAAAAACAAAGATGCGAGGCTAAATTTGTCATCAAGAAACTGGAAAAAAACAAATCTAGAAAATGAGCTACGCATATATAACCATATATTAAATAATCTATTGATTTTTCTAGTAAAAACGCATTTTTTTATCATTTATCTCTTTTTGAAAACTATTCTACTTAATAATTAAATAACTCAAAATTATCTAAAAATCAAAGAGCTATTATTCTATTAATCTAACAATAAGATATATCGACTATATTTTCGTCTCTCAATTAATAAAATAGATACATAACGGTACCATATATATACAAAAGAAATATTAATAAAATCATCACGAGTAAACCAGTTTATAGTAATAGCATAGTTCTCTCTATATACATGTTGCAAAACTCGGTTATGCTAGATCACTCTTGCATGTCCTTTCTTTTCCGAATGGTCAGCTGATCCTGTCATCCATGTGAGTGAACTGTATGCAAAAATCCTACTAGACACGTGTAGATTAATAAATGACGATTGCACTTTATGTTTAATAATCTGTTAATATTTGCATAAATCATTTATTATCTTTATTAAAATTTTCATATATTTTAATTTCCTTTTATGTATCGATCACTAATTTCTAAAAACTCATTTTTTATATTAATTTTATATATTACATGTAGTTATAAGTTTTTTAATCTAATTATAACTATTATATAGGATCTAAAATATTCTTTATACGTCCTATATTAATAAAATTAATTATAAAGAAGTTTTAATAGAATTAAATGAAAAGAGCTAAATCTCTCTCTCTTTCTCTCAATAGGATTCCCCATTTTGTCGTTTTTAAATTTTGCTAAAATACATATGGAAGATAATATAATATAATAACATAAAATCTTGAATAACACACACACACACTCACACAAAACCCTAATATATCAATATACATTTAAGTTGTAATTCATTTTTTAAAGATTTAAACATGCATATGTGTGTGTGATAATTAGTATATAATAATTAATTGCTTTTTTTACACGCGTGTGTATATGTTACAGATAATTTCATCCAATCAAATACAATGGTCCATAGAAGATTGTTAATCGATATCTCTTGCGCAAATTGCCCTATACTCACTTTTACGGTGAATCGCTGACATCAACACTCTGTTCGCACCTAAATTAAGGATGATAGCGTGAATCTCAGCAATCAAGTTACTTCTTTCACAATCGAGAAGTAGCCGGTCGATAAAGCACGCTTGAATGACCAAGCGGCCAGAAAATTAGAATCGTGTACGACGTCCGATGCTATACTGGCAGCCGGTCTCCGTAGGATCGGCTTGACTGACCCGATCTGGGTTACCCGGCCATCCGTCTCTTCGTCCCTCTATCCATTCCTTTCCACCTTTCTTCTTGACCACGTTCGTTCATTCGTCCGTTTGTTCCCGCCATCGATTTAGAATCTACCCTTCTTGCTCTTTCCTGCGAAGAATCACAGATGCAATCGCTGCCTTAAGGGGGAATCCTTCCCCATTCAGAACCGATCGATCGAATTTGTCGCTGGTCTAGCTACTGAAATCCTACTCTATACGAATGATTTCACTTGATAGTATTTCGGCAAATGTTCAGATCAGTCAATTTAATGAGCGATATCACTCAATGAGAGATTGTTTCCCACGATAATCGCTGTGAATCTAATAGATCTATAATAATAAATCTTAATTTGCCTGAAAGAGAAAGAAAGAAAAAATGGGGAGAGAAAGAGAGAGAGAGAGAAATAAAGCAAAAACAGCAAATTATAGATGATGATCAAACAGAATTTAAATTAATCTACAAAAGTTCTCAACTCGCGTTTGGTCTATACTTTTCTTTGAAAAGATTTCTGATTATGGAATTAACCTTTCTTCCTTGAAAAGATCTGGTCTGATATTTTTTTAATGCTATTTATATTTGAAAAATATTTCCAGAATGAGGATGTTCATATTCCGAAAGGTTTATTATGTGTATTATTCCTGTGTATCCTTATATTAATGTATTTTATAACAGCAAGATTTAAGTGGTTAATTAAAATCTACTTTTTTATTTAAATCTATGTGAATAAATACATTAATCATATTCCATCTCTAATGTGCTTGCTTACGATTAATTTATGATTAATTTACGATTAATTATGATTAATTTAATGTAAGACATTAATTGATAGACACTTATTATCTCTGAAATTTACGGTATTTTATGATTACATACGAATATTTATTAACAATGGAGTAAAAAAATGTAAAAAGTAACGAATTTTGATCAATCTTCTATTCTATGTAATCTACTTTTTCTAGAGAAACTATTCGATTCGTCGCAAAGATCACTTGTTTAAATTGAATCAAATTTAGTCACGTGGTTGCATACTTTGCGAGCGATTTCTCTCGAGAACTTAGCAATATATCAGGAGTGCATACCTTCAATGACATTTTTATCGAACAGCATTCGTGACCTAAATTGGTCTCCGAAAAACTGATTTAGGTTTCATCGACAGTCGATAGATCGGTCATTCTTTCTTTCGTGATGAAACTAACAACTGACCGATTATAGCACAATGATTGCCAGTCATACTTGACATCGCATACATAGACCAATGATAGTATTCGCAAATGGATATTTAGCGTTAGAAGAAACCCGTTATAGTGCCAAAAGAACTTTTATAAGAATAGTATCGAATACTATCGACATTTTCAAATAGAAACAGATTCTTGAAAGCCTCGCAAAAAGGCCAGAATTTGCATCATAAATCGCAAAATGTTTGTTGTAAAAAGAGAGAAAATATAAACATTATAAATATATTATTTTTAATATATTTATAATGTTTAATATAAACATTAAGATACATAATAAGATGAAACAAATATTTTCTTATAATTTAAATGCATCCCTTGTAAAAAATTAATTATAAAGATAAATTTTTCTTAGTTTTTAAATTTGATATATGATCATTTCTAATAATCCTATGATAATTTCATGTATTTTTTGTACCGACATTTTTAACAATTTATAATTTGGCATTATCCCATTAGTTGAAATCCCTGCTCTGATTTTGTACAAAAATGTATTCCTTAAAACAGGGTCAAACCAGTGTGTTACTTCTTTTGATTCAAGTTTCACGTTCAAACCAGTATGACACACCTATAGAATCATTCGCTTATTTCATGAAAACAAATCGTTTAATTTCTAGTATTTATATTTTTGTTTTTTTTTTTGCAGATTCTTTCTAAGTGATTTTTTTCGTTAATACGTATATTTAGCTTATCACTCATCCAAATTAATAAAACACTGAATAAAAAAGTCATTATTTTTAAATGCAATAATTTAATTAAAAAAACAAATAATAAATCTTTCTACATTCTTATATTAACACCTATAACATATTATGTCATACAAAGTATATATATTACAATTGTCGATCGATACGTCAATCTCGACATAAAGCAGAGCGTGAAATTTGCAAGTATAATATATTATAGTGCACATTTCGAGGAAAAATAAGGGAAACACATTAATTTATTCTATAATTTTATTTTACTTATATTTACAATCACAAATGAAAAATAACATTAAATATGCAATTTGCTTTTAATCACAAAAGATTGCCTAAAAGATTTCAAAAAGTAAATTTATGAGAATTAAAAAATACAGTCACTAACATTCGATCACTAACATTAATAATATTCTTCTACCTATTCTCATTTTATTGAAATCCATTCACACAAACACGCAATATTATAGTAGTAATATCGATAAAAAGTATCTAAGAGGAAAAAAATTAAACTTAAATTAAATCTGTACCTAAAATTCATCAGATTTGTCGATCTTGTGACCTTTACATTTTTATATAAACAAGCAGAAAATTTAAAACGACCAAATTTAAAATGATCTCTTTCTCCCCCCCCCCTCTCTCTCTTTCTCTCTCTCTCTCTCACATTTTCGTACATTATGAAACGAGGTTAAAAGTTCACGTTTCATCTGAATATTTCTTTCAGAGAATCACTCATTTAACACGATATAATCCTATTCGATTTTAAAAACGATTTTCTTTAAAAAAAGAAAAAGAGGACAGATCACAAACTAAAGCTTCAATTAAATCGTTTATGCCGACACGCCTTTCCTTTCCGCGAACTCGATTTACAACATTCTAAGGAACATCTCCGGTGTTTAACGCATACCGTTCAGGATCATCCGTCTACGTCATACGCGCATATGAATCGTGCATATATGAATCGTACAATATACGAACGATACGTTCGACGTATATACGGATGCGTAAGTCGAGCGCCATGACATGGACGACGGTCCGTTACGTTAATGCGACTTTTTCGTTCGCATATAACGTAAGAACGTAACGGTCGAGTTGCTGCGGACGAGTGCACGCCGCGTATCGATCGCGTATCCGTAGCGATGCGCAATGTGTCGCTTCCGACTCGCGTTTCCTACCGTTTCATGAAGTCCCGCGTGAACATCGTTATCAATCTATCGCTCGTCAGTGTGGCGACTTTTACAACTTCTCACATCTTTGCGTCGTCTTCCTCTATAATATCCTTTATAACAGGCTCCACATCTTTTCTTGACAACTGAAAATAATGAAAAATTCTAACGATGTGAAAAAAAATCATTTCTTCAAAAAACAAAAAGATCGAGCTCAATCGTCTGAGTGATTTCGAATGACGTATTAGAAGATAAAAAATGATGAAAAATTAATTGTAAGATTAATCCTATCGCTGAGCGCGCGGTGGGTTCAGGAGAGCGGTGACTCGAGAAAAGGAAAGGGTGAGAGCAAAATATATCGGATGTAACAACATCTTAAAATGTGTCGACGACAGATATGACTGGCCTCATGTCGGGCATCGTCTGCGAATCGATAACGGTCTTCGATCAACATGGGTCACACGTGTATGTACATACGTCGGTCAAGGTACGCACAGGTATACGCACAGCGTGACGAACCAGCTTACGTACGTGTGTTTGAGCCAGAAACCGGGCGCTCGTCCAAATCTGCCAGTAGGTCAGTCAGAAGAGTCATCGTACTCGACCGAATATCCGGGCGACACGTGACCTTGACCACGAATCATTCTTCTATTCATCCGGTTCTATCGATCCTCATCTTGAAGCAAAGAATGACCGCAAAAATCGCTCGTTTCGTGGACCTCGAGTTTTGATACGATTTTAGTGGTAAATGATTGTATATCATCAAACATTCATCCCCTAAAAATTTCGAATTGAGCATACCTTTTATTGCTGAGATATGAAGGGTTGAAGTTGGTATTATTCACGAATGAAGGGTACGCCATTTTACACGTTCAACACAAGATACTTTAAGGTTATTCACAATTTTGACTTAAACGTCGATTTGAGGTCACGATAAATTAGTCTTCTAACAGATAAACAAATGTTATCTGAAACATTTTTTGATATGAGAAATAACCTCGAGGTATTTTGTGTTGAACGGATAAAATGGCATACCCTTCATTGATGTATACACTGAGAAAAAAATCTGGTTGCATTAATTAGAATTCTGGTAGATTCAACCATTATGTCTGTTGGAAAATGGACGAACCAGAATTCTTGTAGGAATTACCAGATGATTCTGATTAATTTCTTCCTGTTAAATTTACCAAATTTTCTGGTTAATAATACTAAACTCACCAGCACCAAGTCGTCTAAAATTTTTTCCATCTAATTTCAAAAGTCTGTTTAATATTTTGAATTCCAACAAGATTATTGGATAAATTCAATCCAGATTATTGAAATAAATTATTTTAAATTCAGTTTGTTAGAAATTAAACTGATAAAACAGTGATGCAAGAAGAGGATGCAGCTCAAACACACATAATCAGAGAGCTAGCGCCCTCTTTCTGGCACTACTGCTCGTAAGAAAAAAAAAATATACCTTGGATTTAATGTTAATACTAGTTCTTTATATACATTTCATGGCAAATATTGAATACGAGTTAAGTTAAGAGTGGCTCGCCGCCTAGCGGCAAGCAAAGAAGTTAATGTAACAAGATATTTTATAAATTCAACCAGAAAATATTAACCAGATCCTTATAGTAAAATCTATTAAACGTTCTAGTTATAAAAAATCAAGTCTTATCATGATAACTAGAAATTCTTGTTTGATTTAACCAAAATGCCTTCAATCATATACGTCTTGTTGGTACAATCAAACGATTTTTCTCAGTGTAGTGACCAATTTAACCCCTCATATCTCAGTAATAAAAGGTATGCTCAATCTGAAATTTTTAGAGGATTGATGTTCCATGATGTACAATTATTTACCGCCAAAATCGACAAACTTCGATGTCCACGAAACGGGCGATTTTAGGCCTGTTTTTGCGGTCATTCTTTGCTTCCTTGGAGAAACGCGCGTGTTGAATGCAACACTCGATGTCAAAGGTCAACAGACGCTTTGCATTATAAGTAATTACATATTTGCGCAAACAGTTGCTAAATTTTTATAATTTATAAGAGACATGCGTTTTATCTCTCTATTTGTATATCTCTCTCTTCTTTCACGCATTCTCTATTAATGTGGGATTTGAAAAAAACGGATGTATCGTTAACACCGTGCCCTTTCTCAAAGTCTACAAAGTTGCAGAGACTTGAAATATATCAATATGTGCTTCACAACTAACGGTAAGCTACGTGAAAGTCTTTTCGCGAGTGTGTGTTCTTCGGCAGGAAGGTGGTAAACGAATGGAACCGAGATAAGCATTGGCGATGTTAATTGGAATTTACTCGGCACATGCCAATTCACTAGAATCATCGCGAGTCATTTTATCGAAAATTGCACGATTATCGTGATTGGAGGGATTATAAAAATCAATCTAATCACAATTACACTACTTAACGTATTAACAAAAGCTCGCATGTCTCGATATAATTGATTGTACACTTCGCGTCATCACACATACACACACCGAATACATATACACACTCACACAGAAGATTATCCAAAATAAAGAATTATATTAAAGAATTTTTCGCTAGTAATCGGTGATAGTTTGTAACATTTTCACCCGTAAGGATTACGAAACAACTGATAATTCGTATAACCTAACTGGTAGTCGTTTCTGTGCCAATTAGTGTCGTCTTGTCCATATCCTGCAATGAGAATATTAAAATACGTATTAAAAACTTATGATACTCTAAGTAAGTAGGTATAGGGGGCTTTTCCCTCCCCATCTCCTCTAACATATGACAATTTTGTATAGAAAAGAAATTCAATATTATGGCAAATATTGATATTGAGCATTTGTGTGATCTCTGAAGAAAATTCTTAAAAAAATTGATGACACATCTATATGTATAATTATATGTATATGTATAATTATGTCAAATATACAGTTATCGGAATGAACTCTAGCAGATGTGTCAAGGCTACAATTTGCTACTTATCTCTATTGACCGACATTAAATATATTGATGTTGTACATCAGTACTTCATATATATTCCTCCATAAAAGTGCATATCAGCTAACTTCTTGCACCATATGAACGATGCTGATCTTAACTTAGCCTACATAATTTATAATTATGCAAATCTATCATGCTGTGCCAGTTACTTTTGTTCAATAAAGAAATTTGTTTCATATTAGCACATGTGTAACTTACAATATAATCAAACGCATGGCGTATTATTATAAGACGAATCTCAAATGCAATAATGTTTAATCATTTTTGAGAGTCTAAACAATTACAGCACTTGAATATTTTATTATTCTTCATATTTTTTTCATTTAGACTATTTAAAAGTTTATCAAATAATAAATGCTTGTTTAGTTTGTTTCAGGAAAAATAGTTTAAAATATTCTTTAAAATGTTCTTACCCGTTGGATAGTCACTTGATTCCACTGCAGTGGACCAGAAGTTAAAAGGACTCGAATGATGCGTATGAGCACCACCGTACTGACCACCTTGTAATTTGCAAACTTTTAAATGCGCCAATATCGATGTTAAAAGTATCGATCCAAATACGAGAATCTTTTTGATAAAGTGAACTCCTAGGATAATTGGTAATAGTAATAGTTTGAGTTTTATTAAATTTAATATTATAAGAATCGGAAAGATTATAGACTTCTTCTTCTTTTTAAAAATTCGCCAATCATCTGTAAAGTAGAATAACTTATCAATATTTTACCATTCGAACACTCTATTACTATAAATTATAAAACTATTGACGTCAACTAAATTTCGTTGCCGTTACAAGAAATACAAGAGGAAGTAAACGCTGTGATTTCACCGTCGCACTCATCGCTTTTTTCAAATATACAGGGCATTGTAATAGATTGCATAGTTTCTGCAGTGATAATACTTGTTTCATAACGTTACCCGTTATCCGAAACAAAAATGCAATAAAAGCTGCGATTATGCTGTCGGATACGAATTTTAATGTCCCGTTGTATAAAATAGTAAGTACACATATACGTCTTTCATTTATTATATTGCCAAGAAATTAATATATTGCCATAAAGATTTTGACAACTTCAAGAATCTCAAAAATAAAAAATGCAAAGAATAAGTACTTATAATATGATATATATATGTTTATCCATCAAAGTTTATTATATATTTATAATGTAAATAAAAAATGTATTCAGATTATAAAAGAAAAAATAAAAACGCGCAGAAAAATCTAATATTTTTAGATATATTTTTATATTAATATGAATATTTTATCGTTTGATAGATTTGATCTGCTTTTAAATCTTACCTTCCACTTTTTCTTTATCTTTCATCTGCGTAAGTTCATCTTCGTCTACTAACATCAAACTCGACGGAAAGCCTCTAGTAACTGCTGAATTGTCTATTGTATATACAATGGCACGTTTTGTCAATAAATCTTCTACACTATCCCTAACAAAGTTCAGGGTTTCCGTTATACTGCTCTTAAATGCTCGAGAACGTGGTAAATAGGGCAAAAAGGATTGTTTGTGTATCGATGGTATCCTTATTATTCGAAACGGCCCATAATTAAATTCCTAAATCATAATATTTTATTTCGTTAATTATAATTTTATAAATTGTATATATATATATAATTGTTATTATTATATATCTAACTTATATTGATCATTAATATCTTAATCCAGTTTTTATAAATTTTATTACGTCATTAAAATCATATGTTGTATATTATGCATTTAATATAGCTGTATCATAATCACATATAAATATCATATATAAATAAAAGTTGGCTCAATTAATATTAATAACTTTATTATTTTATTATAAGAGTAAAAATATATATAAAAAAAAATATATTTATTTTGAACTGTTATACTTATTCTCTATTTATTACACAATTAGCATTGTACGATGTAACCTATTAAATTCTGAATTTCTTAAATGTAATTAAGTATTATAAGTATATAATACCTAATTACATTTAAAAAATTATCTGATTTATATTGATCATTAATGTCTTGATATAAATCGTTTACAACAATTTACAACAAACTTACCTTTTCTCTAACTATTGTATTCAACCACCTCACAACTTTGTATTTCCCGCAGGTTGTAAAATCTTTGTGCAAGTTGCATTCCATTTGGCATTTTTGGACAAAAAGATTCGTTGCATTATCAAATGTCAACGAGTGAGTTCGTCGTGAACAAATAATCAACAGAACTAATATCCAACACGATATTTGGGCCATTCTTGGCCCTCCATTTCTGCAAGACCACTTGATAACTTGAAAATTTCCGCACTTCATAATGCAAATAAACAATTTTAATTTTGCACTATTAATTTTGATCGTTTCAATTAACTGATTTATATATTTCATTGCAGACGATGACGATCAGCTGTCCGGCGCCGAACTTTCGTATAGTCATTATCGATCGAATTGTATGAATTGTCGAGATGTCTCGCACAAAGAGAAAAAGAAAAGGGGAGAGTTCTGTAATTAATTAAAAGAAATCATAATTGATGTTATGCAAAGTATGAAACAATTAATGCCACGAGACCGCATACTATTCACAGCACCGTGAGATACATTTGCAGATAGACGAGATTAGATGCACTGCTTACTGACAGTGGTGAGAAGGTGTCCTGACCATTTATACGGCGTGCATTTAGGTCGGTGGGGGTAACGGTCCATGGCTTAGATAATACTGTACAGAGAGATTGCTGCTGCACTCTGTGCGATGCGACGTCTTGGGAGACACGTAGAGAACGTTTGCTGATGGTTAGTTGATCGTAAAATTTCCATGTAATGACAGTAAAACAAGCTCAAAATTCCTAACATTAAATAAAATGCCTAGAAATTAAGAGAAAAGTACTAGGAGGATTATCGGAATTTACGAGAGAGACTCCTTCTTGGTAGATTTATTAGTTTTCTTTGATCGTTACATCATATTTTTTTATGTCTGTAGAAAGTAAAAAGATATTTATTTAATGAATTATATAAAAATTTATATATCCATCCATAAAAAAATAAATCAAACTATCTTAAAAGTCGCAATATGACTCCGTTGTCCGATTGACCTATAAATCCTAGAAAGAATATGAATATAATTTTATTTTTGATTAAAAAAAATTAATTTTAACGGTACATCAACTGCACGATTAAGTTGTCATCCTAGAGGCTGCTATCTAAAGACAATCAGGATTTCTCACAAAGCTTCTTATTCGAAACAACAGCGGTGAACCGCACCGTAATTATTAAACGCTATATATTCCGTTTTCATTCTGTAGTACATTATTATGAAGCGGGGTGTCCTGTAAGCGTACTTACAGAATGAGAGCAAACGACAACACACGTGCAGTAATAATACTGTCCTTCATTTATCCGTTTCGCAGATCCAGGAAAGGTTTTCCTCCGCGACGTTCTCTTCCACGCAATTGTAAACGAACATTCCTCGACGAGTGGGAGCTCTATATTATCTAAAGTACCCACCCGCAACGACCCTCAATTTTTTTATCGTGGATAATCACACAAGTAACGTTATAATTTGTAAATTATCTCTGTCTAAAGCGGAAAGTAAACGCTATAAAATGGGGCTCGCAATTTTATTTTTGAGGAAATATTTTCGGACCAGAAACTCGTATAATTTGTCTTAATGAATCTAGGAAGCCGATTTCTTTTTAGCGAAAAAAGAATTATGAAGTATAATTTTTCTGTTCTTTTCCTATTGTAAAATATTTAGATATTTTCATAAATTTAAGCTCAGGGATATATTCACCGCTGTTGTATCAAGTAAGAATCTTCGTGAGAAATCTTGATTTTCTTCAGATAGCAGCCGCTAGGTTGACAACTTAATCGCGCAGTTGATGTGCCGCTAAAATTATTTCTTTTTAATAAAAAATATTTTAAAATAGAGCCAGATATTATATTTCTTCTCAATTAAAATTTTAATCAAAGATATAGATTTGAGAGTTTTTATGAGAGATTTAATGTTAAATATTAAGCACAGTCAAGTTAAGAAAAAATGGTTCCTGAATCTTCATTGTAAAAAAAAATCGATCCTAAATTAACTAAAAAATATAAAAGAGGCAGTATATACGTGACTTTTAGAGTATATTTAAACTGAAATTGTTATATAACAACCCGTAGAACGCGGTAAACAATAAATAAAAGAGTAAGAAAATGAGAGGCGATTGATCGACCTATTAATGCCATTGCACTCTCCACCTATAGAATCAGAATATCATACCTGTATGTTGCGACGCAGCCTCTTTTCTGCAACCGGTTTGTAACCTTCGTACGACAGTTGTGCGCCTTACTTTGGTTTCGAATCGTTTATTTGCCATTCGAGTGCAATTTTTAAAAACCACTCTTCCTTCACGGTCAATATCTGGTCTTCTTAGTACGCTTGACTTACTTTAGGAGATTATGAAACCTATCGTTGAAGCAACATTGTACCGTAAACAAATGACTAAATAAATGGAATCAAATAATGAAAGATACATTGATCTTACAGTAATTTATCAAATCTAAAAATTTCTATATTATATTATATATATTTTAACGATTTTTATAGAATTGTTGACATATATATATATATATATATATATATATATATATATATATATATTTATTTATTCTTGCAAAACAAATCCCTAAAAATTCTCTAACCTTCCAAATTTTTTTTTTTAATTCTGGATAGGTAGAGAATTTTTGTAGAAATTTTTTGGATGCTTTCTAAAATAAATTTTTTCTTGTATGCGTCTTCTAATGTTTTTGATTCATAAAAAGTAAAAATAACGAGGCACTTAAGTTTCAAATGTTAGATTTCAAAATATACTGAAAAAAAGATTGAATAGCTTTCATAAAATAAATTTTTCATCTGCATGACATTTTTAATTTTTTTTTATTAAAAATTACAATAAAAAATACAAATTGTATATTCTGTTAAAATAGTGAATATATGTATAAATATAAATATAAATATGTGTATTTATAATATATTTTAAATACATAATTCATTCGATTTGTCTGGCTCCAATATAAGAATAAAATTATCAAAGAATTTTTTTTTTAAATTCCCTGTTTTAATAAAATTAGAGTTCTAATAAAATTTCATGAGAATTCCCTGATTCTCCCAGATATACAAAAATACTTAAGAATTTTAGATTCTTCATATTTTCCCAGGAAATAGACATCCTGCACATAGTGTCTGACTGCTTTTTTTGAGATCTAATTAATAATCAGATAATTGACCGATTATAACATTGATACCGATCGATATATTTACATTATAAATCCTGTAACATTATAAATCCTATAGCTTATATAATTTCATCGCATAGAAGAATGCTTAGGAAAGAAGAATTATTTTATTGAAAATGTAAAATTTAAAAATTTTGTCCGCATCAAAAATATTGTATGATTTGTAATATCTAATTTTATTTTTTTTTTTTTTATTCAAATAGGGTTACTGACGTTTTCATACTTTTGAATCTTAAAATTTTCGTCGAGCTTACCTTTCAAGCCGCAAAGGAAACGCAATGCTAAAGATTCGCCATTGAATCCGAGCAATATTTTCGCGGAATGCAACCCGGAAGAGACAACCGTCTTACTCCACTGGCCTGGAAATATATATCTAACACATCTGCATAGGGAATCATCATCACCGAAAGATCATTTTCTGCGGACATTTTATGCGCCTATAGGATTGTCGATAATGAGAAACGAATAACAAACATGCCGCGCCGGAAGCATGGCGAGCACGTTCAACCGCGCGCGAGCTTTCACTCGCGGCTACGAGCCTGACAGAAAAAGGATACGCATCGTAAGTGACCGTCATTCATCGACTTCCACATTGAAGATCATGAGGCAAAAAGAAGACGCGTAATGACAAGGGTGGGATACTAAAGCGCGTGCTTGTCGTTCGCCATGTAACCTGCTTACCCTTTTGCCCGGCTGACCCAGTAACATTGACAGGGACCCCGGAACATTGACAGGATATGAAATGGTAATCTCAGGTAATCAGTTGCAACTAATTGCGTCAATCTCGATATTCCAGTTTGTTACACATTCTTGATAGAAAATAAGTTCGCGGTAGAGGCGTATAAGAAATTGTTTGCAGGAAGATCATTAAACTTTTGTTGAACATCAACTTTTGTTAATCATCTCAAAGTTTACAATAAGAGATCCTACTAGCAGAAAATGTATTAAGGTGTACACATACAAACGTAAAATATAAATTTATAGAGTAGAATGCGAATCGTTTATTTTTGAAAAGAGAAATATATGTGATTTTTGAGATATTAATCTTACATCTCAAGAAGCGCGAGTGAATGTTGGTAATATCTAATTATTATGTAATTCTTGTTATCTTGTTATATTTTATATTATATATTATATAAATATTAATATTATGGAATATAATCCTTCGCAAAAATCTATTAAAATAGTTATAATTCTATAAAAATAACGATAAAAATAAATTCTATAAAAATTAATATTTATTAACAATTAATAATTGTGATATTTATGTCTTCAATAAAACGTAAATAGAAATTTGAGAAATATTGTTATTATCAACCATATCTATGTGCGATATTTTACTTACATCTCTCTCTCTCTCTCTCTCTCTCTCTCTCTCTCTCTCTCTCTCTCTCTCTCTCTCTTTTTCTCATAAAATAACTAATTTATCTTGTTCAAAATAAACAATGCATTCAATTTCTTTATCTAATTGTAAAACAAAAATTATTGGAGATCGCTAACTGGAGATACTTATTATATTTTAACATTAGCAAGTCAATAATTCGATAATTATAATACTCAAGACCCGTTATATAAAAAAATAAATAAAAGATGAACACGAGTTTACGCGAGACTTCGTCATCAAGCCTTGAAATATGTGCATGTTGTACAATGTTAGATACAGTTTATTTTACACCGCGTTAAAAGACGGAACGAATCGATAATATCTTGGAGCCGCGAAATTTATTTTACTTATTTAGTTATGCTCACACACACATACACACACACACTTTATGACGTCTATGGCCTATTTCATGGAAAATCCATTGCGTACTTAAATAGTGGCAGACATCATCGTATAATATAGGAGTAATGGGATATTATATCAAATATCGTCTGAGAAATTTTAATTAATGCAGAAAAACTGTAAAGATACTTAGAAATTTTATTTGTGTACAGCAAAATAAAATAATTTATATATTATTTCATATCATAAAAGTGTTTTTGATTAAAATTATTCTTGTAAATTTAAATATATATATATATATATATATATATTTATTTATTTATTTATTTATTTATTTATTTATATATATATATATTCTATACAGCAAGAATTTCGTATTTTTTAGATTATTTATTAATAGTTATATTTCATATATAACTAATATTTAGTTATATAATATTTAATTATATTTCATATTAGTTATATTAGTTATATAATATGTAGTTATATTTCATATATAACTAATATTTATTTTATTTATTTATAACGCGCATCATACATCAATAAATATTACTACTTTATATTTGATTCAACAGTTAGCATGAATTGAAGATTGTTGGAGACAATCAACGCTATTCGATTCATGACTAGAGAAACAACAGAGAGTCGGCCCGAAAGAGAACCTCGATTAAGGTCTTTGATTGTCAACATTACAAATCATAGATTGTCACGTAGCAATTGCATACATTATGAACAAAAAAGCATGGCTATTTCTTTTTATTTCTGTCAACCGAGAACGCAAATAGTAAAAATCCCACGATAATATAATGAAATTATATAAAGTATAAAAGTGTGATAGAAAATAAAAATATTGCACTCTTTTTAATCATAATAAAAATTGCACTTCTGAAACATTTTATTATCCACTTTCCCTTGCCATAAATTTAAGGAAAATAATTATTAAAATTTATAAAATAAAAGTTAATTTGCAATAAAATAAAATTAAATTAAGTTTTATATAATTTCTGAAAATATTTTACATTTATTTGAAAATTCTTTTTATTATAACCATGTCGGCTATATTTATCAATTATCAAAATCTTATGAATTTAAAAATAAAGTACATCGATTTCTTCGATTCGCGATATAATCAAGTGCCGTTTTATGACTATCATTTTTTATGAAATCAATTAATATCTTAAAATCAAATATCGTTGAATACCGTTTTATGACTATTATTATGTACGAAATCAATTAGTGGCTTAAGCTCAAAATATTGCTTTGAAATCCAGTTTCGCATCATACAACAATAATTTTAAAGAAAACATAATGTTTATAATAAAATAATTAGATTCAGAAGATTCATTGTTGAATTTTCGTATATGTAAAAAAGATGTAGAGTGTAAATATTAATTTTTTAATATTTGAAAAGCCAGGTATGATTATTCAAGCGGATATCCAAGCAAATCGATATTTATAACAAAAAGAATTGAGATCACTCGCTTTTTTAGCATTTATTGTCAGTAATGGCGTAGTTATTGTGACAGAAAATGTGCCATTGTTATAAAAAAAATTTTCTTCAAAATGCGAATACATATAATTGCAGCTACTTAAAAACTTATCCTTATAAAAGTGTGCGAAATACACATCGATTCATTAATGTATTTAAGATGAACATACTAAAACTGTAAGTGTAACATATAAGAACTTTTCTTGAGTAAAAAAAATACTATAATTACTATAATTATTTCTTCGAATATAAAAGATATTGAGTATTATATTCTACTCTTCGGCAAATAAAGCATAGTATTCCATCTACTTTAATTACTAATAGAATTGCGTGTTCATACGACATACTTATTTAGAAAGGGAAGGAGAAGAATATTACATATCTCATATTCTCTGAAGTTATCGTTTCAAGATCATAAATCATTTAATGGAGCAAGCCACCTTCAACGGCCGTAAAGATAATAATCATGCAATAATATAATTAGAGGCAATAATAGACAAGATAATACGAGAAATCAAATATAATATTGTTAATAATGCTATCACATATATAAAATAATAAAATAAAGCAAAATAAGAAAAAATAATCGAGAAAGAAAAAAAAATGACATATGGAAGTGACATTTATTATACCAGAGTGTGTCCAAATATATATAAAAATCAATATTTAGACATAAAATGATTTATTCTTGTTATTTTTTGATAATTTACCGAAAGTTGAATTCAGAAGTTGAGACTTATCGTGTTCTCTAAAATTTTAACGGTAAATTATTATATATAATTATTATATATTATATATAATGATTTCAAATAATCTGGATATAATGTGCCGGAAATATCCTTATTGAGTATTTCAATGTAAGATTGTATCCTCAATAGAGTAGACATAGAAAAACATGTTACGCATGAGATGACTCTTGCCTAAAGCGTAATACAACACATACATACGCACATATACATATATATCTTGGAGCACAGTGAGTATACACATCTATACAATTCTCTACAATCTTCATATAATCAATCTATTTTCGTACCTTTCGTTTTCGGTTCCATCTTTATGTTCAATTACTAGCAAGTAAGTAGGCTAGTGAAGTTCATCTTTGCTATTATCATTGTATTATTAAAGTGATATATGGAAAAAAATAAACATCATTAGAAAGGTTGTGTCTAAAAACATTTTACTCAATGTATCATCTAAATACTGCTTCGTAATTATCGTTCGCAAGCAAAACTATCGCTTTAACGCATGAATACTACTTCCTTCTTTCAAGCAAGTATTTTTCAGGATTTTCTTGTAAGAGTAATTTTTGCTAAATTTAGCTATTATTCTGCAATCGATTAAAAACATCAACATAATAAAAATATTAAATATTAAATATTATATGTATCTTTTCTCTAAATATATATATAATGCTATGAAAATATTTTACATAACAAAATCAAAAATCAATATATCATAATGTTTTGTTTTGACTAATTCCTAGTCATTTTTCCTAAATTATTTTACATTGTAAGTATATGTATTAACACACAACTGCCTAATAATATCTGTGAAATGTATCAGTCTTTCTATACCATTTTGTTCTTATACTTAAAATATATTGATCCTGTATCTTGCAGCCTGCATTCCACTCTACGCGACATGTATACATTGTCCTTCTAAGATTGTTGATTTTATAATATTTTATTCAAAACAATATAACTTTATCATAGAAAATTAAAATATGGATTTGTTAGGAAATAAGTGAGCTTTTAAAAACTCATTTTTGTATCAGGAAGCCGATTCTTCTGAGCAATGCAACAGTTTAAAAAAAATTTGCTTCCCATTTCTCAAAGTCTATCTTCAATGTCATTTTGTAAAATATTTGTTGCAAGTCAAATTTAATTTCTTCTGCTTTTTAAGAGAAAGTTCAAGTTTTAGGTTGATCTTTGTTTCATCTCAATACAGTGATTTTTTGCTAATTTATTGTTATTAAAAAATATTAAAAAATTGTTCTAAAATTTAGTGGCCTCGTTTTTTTATGTTTATATATCGTTTTAAATGTAGATATGTAGATGACATGTGTACATGTAGAGGATATCTTTATATTCTCTAGCTATTTAGTACATATGAATATGTAGATCAAATATACACATTTAATAAATATTCCTGATAGTTATTCGGGAGATATAGATATTTTGTACATTTATTAGATATGTACTAATTATCCATGGACACTAAATAGACATTTAGACATTTATTAGATATCTATTAGATAAATTTTTCTGTATGGGCAGTTCGGTTTCTCGTAATATGTTTACCATAAAATTAATATAATAAAGACCATGTAGAAAATAATAATTTCTTGAAATTACGTTGTATAATAATTGATAGTTTAAATGTATAGCTGACAAAATTTATGCTTTAAATATAAAGCAACTAAATTTTGTCGAAAGAGTTTTTCATTTTTCCACATTTCGACCAAAAATCGCAATGCAGCCACCACGTTTAATTAATTAGTACTGATAGGATTATATGGGACGATCTATCTCATTGCTATTGATGGATTTGATAAAATATCGCAATCACGTGTGACATACTTTTCTAAAACAAAAATTAATTATTTTTTAATTACAAAAGATGCCGCTAATGAAATATTAAAAATTATTACCGTATTGCAGATATGTAATTAAAAATATGTATCGACAAAAAATCCTAGTTTAATCAAGTATAAGCAATGTTAATTAAAATTGTTGACTTCGTTTCGTAGATATTGTTTTTGCATACAAATAATTTTCTATGACACTCTAAATCAAAATATACCTTTCAGACAAAAATGGAATCGCGTAATTAAACTAACTAAGGATAAAATTACAGTTAGAGCAATAAACCTAAATTGCATCATTAAAATCAAGTCAAGTATGATACCTGACGAAGCGATTTAGAAAGTTTGGTGAACGATCGGGCATTCGTTAAAATGTATAGCGCCAAAAAAATATGTCAATCAGCTAATAATAATTTTGCATGATTTAGCTCGTTTCTCTCAGCGATTGACATAGTACCCTTGCTAATAAGAGAAAAGTCGTAATTAAAGTATCAATGGAAGATTTGCATGATAATAGTTGGAAATAATTCTATATAATCTCTACAAGATTACAACCATTGTACATTTAACCTTTTCATGCTTCATTTAAATCACACTTGACATAGATTCTTCTCTTCCTTATTCTCTGTAATATAAAATAATAGTTTCTAGATCGATGTTAGATATCATATATAATAATATTTAATTTTATAACAGTTAATATAGGAACATTTATTATACAATGTTGTTTGCAGAGGAAAAATTTGAAAAATAAAATATTCCTATCTCTCTCTTATATTTCTCTTCGACCTAATTTTTTATTAGTCTAAATATTAATATAATTTTTTCTAATATAATTACATAATTAATATTCTACAGCAAACAAAATTGATTAACATATTATGTTTTATTAAGACTCGACTAAGATTTTATTAATTAAGATTTAATTATTAAAATCAATTATAAAAAGATACACTGATCTGACATATGCTAAAAGTGAAAAAAAATTATTTATATCACTTATTACATTATTTTTATTATTTTTATTATTATTAATTTATATAATACTACATATACAAGCATGTATTAAGCTATTAAGTATTCTCGTTATCGATAAATGATATAATTAGGGGAAAGTGAAATTAATAATCTTGTAACACAGGAAATACATGTTCATATGCTCGAGTATAACTATAATTCTATTATTCTAAGGAATGTTCATGGCAATAAAAGTTTCTTTAATACCACGCTCGCGAGTTAGCAAGATTACTTAGCGATGTTATCGCCCTGAAAGTGAGTTTCTTGTCCCAGAAAACTCCTTTGAAAGAATCAGAGATCTATAATTCAAAAATTTGAACATACAAAACAGTCACACGGTGATAAATGACGGTGATAACAGTGCTCATTATTCGTTATAATAGATGTCAATACAAAAGGAATATTATATATTACCGTTAATAATATTATATTATAGATATTAATGTAATATCAAGATTATGAACTCTTATATAAACAAGTTCGTCCGAATTCGCAGGAAAGTATATATAAAGTAAACTAGCTAAACTGTGTGAAAAATATTATGTCAAAAATAATATATCATTAATTATTTATCATTTAAGCTTTTGTATGTTTAAAAATTTGAAGATGTTATATAAAATATATGTTAAAAGGATTATATAATTAGAATTTTAGTCACAAACTGGACTAATAAAAATGTAAATACAATTGACAAACCTGTTATTACTTTATCTGTTCGTAATAATGTAGCATACTATTCAATAATGTATTATAAAAATTTTCTAAATTAAATTAATAAATCAAGTATATGTGAAGAATTTTATACCTTGATTTTCAATCACGTTTTTTCATTTTATAATTAATATTAGATCTATATTATATCGTTTCCTTGAAAATGCAATATTAAAGTAATAATATTTCAGTAGAAAAATGTCTGGAAAAAAAGATTACAAATGAAAAACTTACCAGTTCTTACAGACTTTAAATTTACTGAACAGTAACTGTCCAAGACTGCAGAATTCATTAAGATAAAATCCTATTTAAATGGTTAGCTACTAATCAGTACGTAATTTAATTTTATAAATGGTGCTGTTAAAAAGGCATTTTCTGGGCAAAAAATAGCCAGAAACTAGATAAGCCAAACGAATCGATAAATGATAACTAGTATCAGTAAAAGATATTTAGTCGAAGCTTTTTTAATATTCTGATTATTATTTTTTGACCAATAAGTAATCAAGAATTAGACAAGACAAATTGATCAATAGCTATCTATGTTTTGTTAAAATATAAAATATTCTGTTTATTATTTCCTGATCAAGAGTTAACTAGAAACTGATTGGAAGAGACTCTATATGACAACTGATCTTTTAATATCATCATGTTTTCCACTTTGAATTAATATTATATATTTAAATTATCACTCTTTTTAGAAATGCAATATCAAAATAACAATAATGCAATGCTAATAAAATAGCAATATTAATAAAAAGAATTCTTTTGAGATTAATTTAACAATTATTTTGAAATCTTTTTTCCTTTATGACATTTCATTAAATTTTTTTAAATACCCCATTACGTGTATCGCTCATATCTTTCCTATAAAATTAACACATGAAACTAACAATCTCTTTCCAAATTACGATTTCATTATCAAATATATTCTTATCAATCTTGAGGAACAGGTAAATCTCTCCGTGTGCCACCATCTCGTGGTAAATTCGTAAACGCAGATACATGGGTGGCAAATTCGTGCGCGCGCACAACAGTCTTATCGATGAGAGCCGAGCGCGGCAAGAGGCAAAGCGACGTAGCCGATGGATCGAACGAGGGGAGAAGAGAAGAAACGATACCCAGCATATGGAAGCGAAGAGAGAGAGGAGTACCAGAGCGGCTGGACTCTGGAGCGGGTCAGTCGGCTGGTAGCTGGGTGAACAGCCTGTCTCGTGGATAAACCGGCACCGTATGCCGTCTCCCTGGAGGCTACCGGACTCTCTGCAGGTGAGAAGAAAGAGCGACGACTCTCTAACGTCGCCGAGAGGGTGAAGTGGGGAGAAGGCGAATCCAGGTGGGAAAGAGAGGCAGCGGCTGATCGCAGGAAAACACGAAGAGATGTCGGAAAAAAAGGAAATAGTGGCGCAGGATAAGATAGATATCGAAAGACCGTACTGGGATCAGAGCACGTATCAAGGAAGGGCATTGCACTTTCTAACTGTGACAAACCCGCTCAATGTCTTCGCCTCGAACCAACGGCTCGAACACGCGCGTAACATCGTCACGAAGTACAGGTAGTCGTTGCTATAATTAGTTTTTTTCTCCGTCTCCCTGTTGGAATGTGTATAATCAGCAGATTGCCATCGTGTCACGCTACACGTGTAAAACAGCACGTGTGATATTACGTATTGATATTATTACGTCATTATTTTTTTCTTTAAGTCTTCAATTAAACTGTCAATTATTTTGCTGAAATGTTCGAAGAGGAATTATAATAAATAGTTTCGTTTCAGCCATCTATTTTTATCATTTTCATCTTTTTTATTTGATAAAGTTTTCTTATAAATTCTGCTCTTTTCTATTTTTATATAAATGTAACTTAATATCTGTTTCTTTTTTCTCTTTCTTCGTTCATTATAAAAATAATAATTCGCGTTACTTTTTATGGTCGCAGACAGGGCGAGAGCCTAGAAAAACAAGGAATCATCGCGGATGAATTATGGAATTGCAAATATCTTTACGACAGCGCCTATCATCCCGATACAGGCGAAAAAATGTTATTAATTGGGCGTATGAGCGCTCAAGTGCCCATGAATATGATAATAACTGGCTGTATGATGACATTTTATAAGTACGTATTCAAAACGTCGACGCATGTAAAATTATCGTTAAGAGCATCGGATACTTCGACCTCTTTAGCACTTTTTAACAAAATATGTAGACTAATCTTAAGCGATAATAATGTAGATTATTATATTATTAATGTAATTTTCTTATCAAATTGCACTCATCATAATTTTTAATGATATTCTTCGCAAAAATGACCTAAAGAGCTTTCGATAATTTCAAACATAATTCACAAGAGTGCAAAGTCCACAATCAAAACGTTTAAGACACTGGAAAATTTGGATTATTGTGTAGCTATTGGAAGATTGTTCGTTTAGATATGTTTACGGTTTTTATATTAGCAGTTTATGTTGTTATCGAAAGACATTCACAATTCTCGTAGGTCAACGCCAGCTGTAATCTTCTGGCAATGGATCAACCAGTCCTTCAATGCCGTAGTAAATTACACGAACCGCAGTGGCTCGAGTCCGATTCCCACGGAAACGTTAGCACGAAGTTACGTCGGCGCCACGGGAGGTGCTGTGATAACGGCGTTGACCTTGAACCGTCTTGCTCAACGTGGACCACCGTTGGCAGGCCGGCTGGTGCCATTAGCTGCGGTCGCTGCGGCTAATTGCGTGAACATCCCTATGATGAGGATTACCGAACTCCAAAATGGTATCGAATTACAAACCGAGGACGGCACGAAAGTCGGCAACAGCAAACGTGCGGCGAAGCAGGCAATCACGTCTGTGACGTTATCGCGAATACTTATGGCCTCGCCGAGCATGAGTAGGTTTTGCTACGTTTGCTTCATTAATTGACCTTCTTAATAAACATTTCCCAATCAATCGTATCTGAACTATATATATGAATATGATAAGCAATTGATAAGCTGCCGTTCTTCATTTATAATATTTATAAACTAAAGCTAATTACGTTATCATCAATTAACACTTGTCAATTAGATTTTTTTTTTATATTTTTATATGATATATTATTATTATGCAAAAATTATATATACGAGAAGAACTATATTTATTATATATAATTATTTATATAAATCTAAATTTTTATCGTTTCTTCAAACTGAAATAAATAATAAAATAATACAATAAAAACATGTGGATCTACAGATCATATGATGCATAACATATTATTTTATTGTTGCAGTATTGGCGCCAATAGTAATGAATTACTTAGATCGAAGGCAATTGTTACGTAACGCGAAATGGGCTGCCGGACCGATTCAAGTTCTGATCTGTGGAGTGTGTCTCACTTTCGCGACGCCGCTCTGCTGCGCTCTTTTCGCACAACGCGTCCCTATCTCCGTAAATCGATTGGAACCCGACGTGCAAGAACAAATACGCTCGCGCGATTCCAGTCTAGAAACTGTTTACTACAATAAGGGCCTTTAAATTAATACGGGGCAGGATCCCCCATTCGAGTACTTTTATCGATGATTCAATGACGCAAATTTGCTCTTGAAACTCAGGTATACACGAAACATTCCCACAAATACAATATTCGAAAGCGCAAATATATTATCAATGTCTTCCAACAATTGCATAAACAGTTGGTATTGCTGTAAATAATTTATATTTCCGTAAATTATCGATGTTCAACGATGATAATATGAAAATTTACGAGGATACTATCGTACCAGTGTCTATTTAAATCTTAAAAAAAATTTTCTGATTTTTCAAGTATTTTTTTCGAGTTTTTATGTAAGATTAAGTATATTTTACACATGCAAATTTAATATAAATTTATTTTGTGCTCTTTTTAGCGTTTTTAACTTGTGTAATCATAAAAAAACGTTAAGAATTACTCAAAAATTTCTCTATATTGCCGAGATAAAATTCCTTGAGATTTTTTTTATTTTTTCGAGCAAAAAATTGCCTAAGATTCTTTAGACTTTTCTAAACACTCTAATCTACGATTCATAAACACATTCTCTTAGCCGTATACGTCCAAGCAATTACGTACATATCTCCCTTTCCATTTTGGCCTGCATACATATATGTAATGAATCTTTCAAGATATACAGGGTGACCCATTTTAACTTAGGCAGCCAAATAACTCGAAAAATAAGCAAGATAGAGAAAAATGTTTTAGACAAAAGTTGTATGGTTTCGAGGGGGCCATAAGATGGTATCATTGGTTTGACCTTGAAGAGTCATTTGAAGGTCACGTGAAGGTCACTTCAATTTTTTTAAATGGAACATCCTATATATTTTTGTACATTCTTGTAGCTCATCTCGAGAGCTTTCCAAAACACTATAATTAAGTACATTTTCGTTAAGTACTTTTTGAGTTATGAGGCTTGAAATAATTTCTTAATTTTACATAAACCGTAAAATATCTTGTAAAATATTCATTTTTCGATTACCTTACCTTAATAGTTTTATGTACAAAATAATGAGAGGAATCAATTGGTGTAAAGAAAACACATAGTTGTTTCGAAGAAAAAATATGTAATTTGCAATTAACAATTCCATATTTTTTCTTAAAAACAACTATGTGTTTTCTTTACACCAATTGATTCCTCTCATTATTTTGTACATAAAAGTATTAAGGTAAGATAATCGAAAAATGAATATTTTACAAGATATTTTACGGTTTATGTAAAATTAAGAAATTATTTCAAGCATCATAACTCAAAAAGTACTTAACGGAAAGGTACTTAATTATAGAGTTTTGGAAAGCTCTCGAAATAAGCTATAAGAATGTACAAAAATATATAGGGTATTCCATTTAAAAAAATTGAAGTGACCTTCACGTGACCTTCAAATGACTCTTCAAGGTCAAACCAATGATACCATCTTATGGCCCCCTCGAAACCATACAACTTTTGTCTAAAACATTTTTCTCTATCTTGCTTATTTTTCGAGTTATTTGGCTGCCTAAGTTAAAATGGGTCACCCTGTATAAGAGACATGTAAGAGATTCAGAATGCTGAGTGAGAAAGGGTAACGGATGAGAAAGACAATAAAATAAACAATTTAGTGTTCTGAATAAATTTTAATTGTGTATCTTTATCCGCAACTGTAATTTGTCAATGTACGATAGCTTAAGCATTGTACTTGGAATTAAAAACAAGGACTTCCGGTTTTTCCTCTCTGTTCTCATTGATACGTTTTGTTTTAGGAGGCGGTTTGATTTTACGACCAAATCTACCAGTTTTACGTTGCCACAATCCACTCCTCGGTCGATTTCCCAATTCCCGATTTTTCTGTGCGCTTCCAATCGGTGTAGAACCGTGTTCGATATTCGATAATCGACCAACCGTAGCCATACACGTCTCGTGTAAACTAAAAGTCTTTCTTTTTGGCATTTGTATTACTACACGATCTTCCTCGCGCTTTAATATCGTTGCAACGGAGCCAGCAGAATGAATGTACCATCCACCCTGTCCTGGATATTTCTCTATACTATGAATCTGGGTGCCTATGGGTAAAGCACCGAGGGGATAGGCATCTCCCTCCGAGGGCCTTATAGGATTACGCGGTATTCCTTGATGAGTACGTATTATGTCACCTGGCTTCATGTTCTCGGTAGCTAAAATATATTTAAGTTCGCGTCCGGAGCCGACCAATGCAACGAAACTTGTTCTATTACCATCCTTGAAGATCTCTAGGACTTTCTCCTCCTTTGGTGGTTCACTAAGATCTGTAGGTCCATCTCTAATCCACTTGATCCAGTGATATTTGTGTTTTATACCTCCTCCAATTCCTTTGACCGCTACTCTACCTGTTTCAATGATGTAAAAATCCATTTTTTATATTTTATAATTATACCATGCTTCAAATAAAAAAAAATAGACACTTCAATAAAATTAGCAATATTTTTGCAAAGGAGATATTGGTCGCAAAACAAATATTTATAATATATATTATTATATAATTAATATATATTATTTATTATATATAATATACAAAATAATATTAAATAATAATAATAAAATAATATTAAATAAATAACAAAATAATATTAAATAATAATAATAAAATAAAATAAAATACATAGTATTATATAATATTATTTTATCTCAAGTGCTGAAGATTAATTTTGATCCTAATGTTGTGGTTATTCGAAATAAATTATATAAAAAATTATTCTCATAAAACTCATATAACTAATAATATTGTACATTAATTTCTCTATTTCGTTTATAATATAAATACATTGTATTTCATATTATATTAATATATGTTTGCGTACATATCAAATTTATTTTTTATTTTATTTAAGGTAAAGCACTGATATGTCAAAGTCGACATTGACAGAAGCCGATGTGTAAGCTACCTATATTATCTTTCAGCATTTCCTGCTTTTCGTCAACAGAGGTCAGACTTATCTTTCATATAACTTTGCAATGTGTACATTTATATATTGATTACTTATCCCTATTAATTTGCGAATAAAAATCTCAAATATTATATCAATTTAAGATCTAAAAAAGTACGAGATACTGCAACAATAATATTATCTCACGTACCTGTGGCAGGATCCCTTCCTCCTAAATTTGTAATCTCCAAAGGCTTCACCGTGTATTTGTCCTCGAAATGGACAATTCTTCTAAAAGCTTTGCCGGCGCCAATTTTTGGTTTCTTGACGAGTTGATATTTGCATCTTCTTGGTACTTGAGAAAACACCGAGATCGTGGAACTAATGAAATTAGATACTTCTTGACCGAAAACGCGACATGCAAACATCATGGTAGACATCTTGAATTAAATGGAACTGCGCCGACTTTACGTGATGCCATCTCTGAACACAATCTTGAATTAATCTTAACGAAATTTGCTTTATCGGTAGAAAGTAACTCGAGGAAAATTGCTCGACGAAATTCTCGTTTCATTTCAAAGTTTATAAATTTCACCTTGGAGCCTATATATATTTATAACACATGATAGAATATATTTTTTAGGGATTGTTAAGATACAGCTTAAAAAATTAATATTTAATTTTTATATATTTGCAATATTAGATGAAGATTGAATATTGCAAAATATATATTTTTATCTAGATATTTGCTGAGGAAAAAAATAAGCGTAATTTTTTTTACAAACTTAAAAGATATAAATCTATTCTTTAAATTTATCTTGAATCGCAGAGTTAATGTATCTTGAAGAAATATTCAAAAACCTTAATACGAGGTAAATTGAAAGCGAGAGCAATCGGAGATTTATTCATATTTTTTACGTAAACTGATTATATAATATATATATTTTTTAATAAATCAATTCAATAACGCTTCGAACATGTAGTTATACGAATACGCAATTTAATTTCATCAGAATGTGTCGCATCGTAGCGTCTTGGAAATTAGCGTCTCGCGTCAAAGCGCGCAAAGTCGCGCGATCAAGAGCGTACATCTTATTGCGGCACTCGTCATAATGAGGACAAAGTTCATTCGCGGCGCATAAACGCGATGCGCCAATTAGCCGACGTTCCTTAGGATCTCGGCTCGTAAATCCCGCCAAAGTGATAACGAATAAACGCTCGAATAACGTGCCGCGTTAATATCCCGCCGAAGAGACCGCTCGTGGAAAATGCGCGCAGCGTCCCGCATAGAGAGGAGCGAACGAACGGCGTGAAGGGGAACGCTTAATTGGTCCAGGGTAATTATTTTATTAAGTGAGAAGATGGCGGATGGAATGCTAAGAGAGAGCACGCTGGTGCGGTCTGCCGACTAGGGGGCGCCGATGGAAACGTCACGACCGGGGACGATAGGCAGGAATAGGGGTGGCAGCGAGGGGGCGACGAGGAGGGGAGGGACAGACAGAGGGTGACTCTGTGTGGAGAACGTTTAAATACCTACGTATCTACGAACGACTGTACTTTGGAGCAGCGTACTTTTCGTGTAGGTGAATCAGGCGGCCGCAACTTTCGGTCGTGTATGTAGTACGTGTCTCTGACGTGCACGCGCAATTCTCACCGTCACGCACGTTCATGAGGCTGTCTCCCCGATTTCCCTCCCGCTGTCTTACCGCGAGAGAGAAAGGCGGCGGCGAGAGAAGAACAGGCGCGAGATAAAGGAGGATGCTGTATTACGCTTTTGCGCGCGCGTTCAGCGTCTCCGCGTTGGTCGTGAAGGAGGAGAACATCTATTACCCGGTACATAGACCGGGAAGGGGGAGACCAGAAGGAGGGTGGAGGTCGGAATCGTCCAGGGAGGGGTGCGGGCAAGAGTAGTCGAGCGGCAAATTGTCCGCCATCTTACCCACCTTATACCTTATCTCACACTCTCGCCCGTAACCACCCTTATCCACCCCTTCCTCCGCTACGCTTTCCTCCAACCAGACCCTCTCACCCTACGCGCGCCATCCACCCCCCGCTGCCCTCCTCTTCATCGTCCTCCATCCTCTCCACCCCTTAGCGCCGCTCTCGCCTCTCGTCCTCCCTTTCTCTCGGCAGCCACCGCCTCGAAAGCTTTAGATTACCTACCCCTTATAAGCGCTCGTGTTGCCCATTTATTACCACGACTCCCGCGACTACCACGACCGAAAGACCAACCGCCCCCGCTTTCACCCCACGCTCTCTTTCGCCCTTCGTTTTCCACCCTTCGGCCCTATTTCCTCCCTGCTACCACCTTCGACGTCTACCGGCCGTCTTACCTTCGTTTCTTCGTTTCTGTTTCAAAGCAGCACCGCGATCCTTATTAACGCTTTAACGCTATCGTTACATAACTACACGCGTGCCGACTCTCGACTCGAATAACACGATTAGTTGAGTTTACGGAGAATTATTCTCGTCACTATGAGCTAGATTTAAGTGATGGAACACTTTTCTAAATAAGCAGCTAATATTGTTTATTTATTATTATTATCTGCGATTATGAGATTAGTGATTGAACCATCAATCCCTCTCTTTCTCTCTCAATTTTTTTTTCTTCTCCACCGTTTATTTCTGCGCTGTTGTTCTCCTACAAATACCTGGCACGACATTTCCTTTGTTTCGTATCTTTACTCTCGACAATCTCGAGTATCTCACACGGTCCTTATTACCTTTAACGTTGCCATTACATATCCACGCTCGCGGTTTACGACGAGAGACTCGAATAACACGATTAAGCGAGTTTACGGCGAATTACGTGTACTACGTCTATCCGAAACTCACTACCGCTTCTACCTATTTAGAGGCGAGAACAATTTTCTTTAGAATGTGAAAACCACAAAGTGGTAACTATATCGGGAAGTTACGCTTTGGAGATGCATATTATGCATTTCTCGTCAATGATTCTAATTTCTTCTGTAAATTATAATTCCTATCCCTTTTTATTCAACATTAAACATATCGAACTTTGAATTTCTCCTATAAAATCGCGATGTAAACAGACGAAATAGGATAACGCAATGAGAATTAGACAGCTACATTTAGCTAAATGTGCGTTGAAAATTCAAATGCATTTAAATTTCCGGCGCAACGAAAACTTGCGTATTTATTTTTCAACCGTGGGATAATTAGCTCATACATGCTCGTATCACGAAAAGTCACACCATTGTTCGCATCATGAGCAACACACTCACACGTGCTATTTTAAATTAAAATATTAAACAGTGTACATTCCAGAGGATTAAAAATAGCGAAACTAAATTATAACGTGATATTTTATATATAACGCCACGAAGAAAAATTAATCTTTTAGGTAAATATCAATGAGAAAATTGGAAATTATGCCAAAACGTAATACGTAACATATCATGCTCCAAAATTTCTACATTTAAGTGACGCGTAAAAATGTGACATTTTGAAGTGCGGCAAATGTCATTTGATTCTTGCGATAAATGTCAAGTAATCTTGCATTGCTCGTAAGCAACGGTATTTAATGCGTGCGACTCGGTGATTTTCACGCGTGATTCTCGACCATTAAAAAATAACCCTGATATTAGACGCGCGAGGAAAGTTCGAGGAGGCGAGAAAAAGCCTGAAGGAAAAAAAGCCGAGAATGGCGGTCTCGGTCGATGAAACGTTTCCGCAGGGACGAGTTGGAATGAACCGCGCGCGGAAAGCTGGGGAGGAGCAATGAGGGAAAGAGAAAGCGAGAATGAACGGGAAAAAATGAGCTTGCGCGCAACCATGAGAAGATGAAGAGAGAAGTAAAGAGTGATAAAAAAAAAAACGCAGACGGAGAGAAAGAGAGATGTACAGCGAGCCGAAAAGTGCGACGCGGGGATGGCACATCGCATTGTAAAGTTTTCCAGGCGACCGCGGCGAGAGGGAGAGAACGATGAAGAACGACAGGAAGGACGACAGAAAGGACGACACGGATGAAAGACGAAAGGGGAACGGATCGAGAGAGAGGAAAACGGTTTCGGTTGACGGGCGGTTGCTTCGACCCTGTGTTCTCGTTCGTTTCCTCTCAATTCGTCGGCTAACGGCAGCGGAGAGAGATCTACACACGAAGAATGGAAGTGCGAGAGAATGGAGTCGCAGGATGATGCGAGAGAGCGGCGAGGGGAGAGCGAGAGAGAGATTCGCACGACGAGAAGGGAGGAACAGGAGAGAACTGGAAAGCATTACGCAGGATGGCACGACTGTGTGGATGCCGCGCGAGAGAAATAGAGAGAAAGAGGGAAAAGGAGGGAAGAATGGAGAGAGAGATAGAGGAAGAGAGAAAACGGAGGCAGCTACTCCGGCAGAATGACGGGGCTGTTACGAAGAGGTGAGGAGTCAGGAGGATACGACCGAAGGAGGGTGCAAATAATAACAATAATCATATTTCCCGGCAACATGGCCGCTGAAAGAGGGTGGCCGCCTGGCAGCCTGGTGTACGCGCAGGAGGGAAGCGAGAGGAAGAGAGAGAAAGCGAGATAGACGGAGAGCGAGGGAGAAGAAGGGAGGAAGCCAGGCGCAGGCAGGGAGAGGGTTATCATAATATTACAAACCACCGCCGCAGGGACGTATCTATACAATCCCTCACCCTCGCTCGCGCTCCAGCCCTCCTCGCGCTCATCTCTCCCTCTTGCCTCCCGCATCCCCCTCGCGGAGATTCACGTACACGGTACCTAAGTTCCCCGCGTGCAATTCGTACGAACGGTCGCATCCGGCAATTGTCGCGTTATATACCTCAACCCCTCGCCTCTCTCTCTCGCGCGTCCTCCTCACCCTCTTCCGTCTCTTCCGCCGTCGCCCCCTTCGCCTCATCCACCCGCTCTTTCTCCTCCTCGTCGTTCTCCATCCGCGATCCTACCGTTAGTGGCTCTTCCTCGTCCTTCTCTCTCACCCTCTATCTCGGTGGGGTCTCCGCTGTTCTCCGTGGAACGATCCCGTAGAAAATGTACACCCGCATCCGCGACACGATCTGGCTTTAGTTTCCACGCCCAATGGCAGTCGCCGTTCGACGTGGATTCTCGCTTGACGAGGCTCATTCGCAGCTCCTATTACGTACCCTTCCTCCCGTTGCAGCGATCCTCCCGCGCCACCTCCCTCTCATCTCATCTTCGACGACGACAAACGGGCCGGGTACGTTGAGAAAAAATAATTACCTATAAATTCTATGCCAGCGCGGTCGACGCTTTCGAACGCCCGTGCGTTTCCCTCGCCTCTCCTTTCTTTTCTCTTTTTTTTTATTTATTATTTGCGCGTTTACTGTCGCGCGCGCAGCAAGCAGCGCATTGTTCGCCACTGGTATAATACCCAGATGCAAAACGACGAACTTTCCTCCCCGATGATTGTCTTCGAGCACGGTATCAACGGTCTATTTTTTTTTTTTTTTTTTTTACGAATCACGAATATGTCGAAGCGCCTCGAATGCTCGTCGTTACCGCCGCCCGCGCTTTCTAGGCACCGAGAGTATTTGTTCGCCGCTCGCGCTCGCTTTTGTTTTAATTGTACGGCGCGCCGTCGAATCGCGGAAAAAAATCCCACTGGAAATGGCGCGCTGGCAAACGACCGGGAATATCAAAACTGCGGATAACTCGATGGAATTTTAATGTCGTTTCGCCCGAGCTTACGTGCTATGCGGAAAAAAGCCACGTTTTTGTATTCCCGATTTTATTAAGACATTACGAAGTGATATTTAGATACGTAATTAATTTGCGTGAATTCGTTAGCAAGTTGCGAGTAACGATCTGTTGATGGGGTTATCGAGGAGATCATTATAAAGTACGATTATGAGAGAAAACTTATTCATCTCAATCAAGCTTGTACAAGTTCTTAATATCGCAGACTTAATACTTTATTAATCTGCTGCAATCTAAAAATCAAAGTTATGTATTTAATTCCTAATTTTTCTTGTAATTTTATATTTTTGTAATATATATGTGTATTTTATATGTATATTTAAACAATTTAAAGTAATTTATGAAATATTATGTAATTAATCAAGTAAATATCATGTATAAGAAAAGTTTTAAAGTTTGTTAAACGGAGTTGAAAAAGACTCCAACAAAAAGAAATAATATTTCTATTAAATTTCTTTGGCAACTTCCTTAAAAAACTAATTAATTAAAAATAATAATTAATTAATAATTAATTAAAAAATAAATTAGTATCAACAATACTAATTTATAAATTTCAGCCGCTGTAAATTTCATCACAATATCTCACATTCGAGGGACTATTAATATCGCGTCAATGGAGATGCGTATCGCACCCTTTTATGACATCCCTGCCGTCTTTTCCGGTCGAAATCGGAAACCGATGCGGATTTTAAATAAATAGCGACGGGGACAAAGAAACACGAAACTGTCGAAACGCACCGGAGACAGCGTGTCTGCGGAAAAGAGCCGCTCGACTTAATTTCATCCAGATGTTCGGGCATCTTGGAACGGTTCGTTGACTTTCCTGCGGCAGCGTCCCGGCATCACCCCTTTTAATGGCTTCCCGGGATGTCCTTGCCGACAAACTTGGCGCTATATCGGGTACACACGCGCGAACACAATTCCGGCATGTAAATAGGGTACTTGGCAGGATTATTTTGTTCATCGCGCGAGCAGACGCGGAAAACCGAGGTCTGCTATATAAGTACATAGTAATTTTACTCGTACGCGGGACTGCACGCACTCGATCCGCGTGTACTCATTCAGGGATAATTATGTCATTTACCGAGAGTGCATAGTGAGCCACACGCCGCTGCGACTCTGACTAGTTGCGGAAGTTATGAGCCTCGCGTGTGGTAATATCATTGCAATTATGAAACTCAACGTTCTAATTTGCGGTAGTAATGCTCTATTTATGATGCAACGCGCGAACGATGCGGCGCGCCGGGATCGACAAATTAACGAAAACACCCTCGAATACCAGGAAAATTCAAGCGGAAATCGAGTTGCATCAAGTGCCGTTTATAGCGCTTAGATTTTTATACATTATTGAATTATAAAACTGACGTATGTACTTACTTTATACATGTATTTATATTGATTGAACGTGTGCGTTTTTTTAATTGCGAAGAGAAATATATTAATCATAAAATTAATAATTAAATAAACGTGTTATTAATCGTTGAATTCGTCGAATCGAAAGAAGATCTGCATGCCAAGAAGAAAAACATATAAAAATTAGTAAATACGTTTATGAAAAGACTCAACGAAACAAACTTAATTATACAAAACTAACGGAAATGATTCTGTACATTTTACATGTATATAAAACTTTAAAAAATATGAAAACTAAGTGCAATAATTTAACAAAAATTTGACGTATTGAAAATAATATTTATGACATATATTATTTTTAGTTAAAATTATATTTTAAATTATTATAATTGGCCTTTGTATTTTTTCTTCAAGATAACATCTCGAGTTCAATGTATTGCATAATTCCCTCTTGATATCGAAACACTGCTCTCGCGTACTCATTACAGTGCATTCAATCTGAAGCCACTTAACTTTCGCATCGCTAAGGAGATTAACGGCATTACGTTAAGGCGTCTCTCTCTTTCTCCCTCTCCTCCTCTCTTTCAGTCGCTCTGCTTCTCCCTCGTAGAACTGGAGATTAGTAGGTGCATACGGAAAATTGCTAAAAGCTACCCGGCAGTATCCCAGCGCTGAGGATGACAAAGAAGAGAGGAAAAGAGAGCGGGCCGTATATAGATCCTGAAGTGGCACCGCGAGCACGTCGGTCTGATGGGTCGCCGGGGGTAGGTCGGGACCGAGGATCGGCCCCCGGGTAAGAGCGACGGAGTCGTGGGTGGCAGCGGCGCGAGCGGGGGGGAAAGGAAGCACTTAAAGAATTATCCGAACTCGCAGGAGGGATGGGATTCCTCGCCAGCACGTGCAATCGTTCCCAGGCCAACACCTAATACCTACTAATACCGTGCCGTGTATCTATCTACCCTTTTACCGCTCTGACGCGAGTCCTACGAGGCCAGGACTACGGAAAGAGTAAGTAGGGTCGTGTTTATAAGTGGATACCTACGTAGTGGCTGGCTGCGGACGCGACCCCGACGACCGGAAGGTTGATCGGATCCTCGAATCTGGACCGCCAAAAAAAAAGGAGGAAGGCGAATATACAACTTCAGACTAGTCAGGATGTATTGTCATCTAATTATCTTCTTATCTGTCATGGCACTTTGTAAAAAGCTAACAGTAAGTTCAAGATGTACAAACTTTTAAAGTATGTGGATCTTGAGCAAAAATAATTATGCAATATGTTATTAAATGTACTATAAATTGTATTTACAGTATATTACTACTATTATATAATATTGTTTTAATAAAAAAAAACTAATAATGTAATATAAAATAATATAATTTATAATAAATAATATAATTTTTGTAGGACAAAAATATTTTTGAAATCTTTATGAATCTCTTGATCTTATCCATCTTTATTTTTTGCTACAATAATGTTATATTAATAATGTCTGTCAAACTAAAATAATATTTTATTAAAATGATAAAATAATATATATTAGTTTAATGATGTGTGATTACAAACATCTATAGTTTTCGGATCATCAATAGATTCTGCAAAAATTCCGATTCATGTGAATCCGGATTTCTTCGTATGAGAAATGTATGGCGAAACGAACACAGCTCGCTGATTCGTAAAGAATGTTTATCCATGTTTCCTTTGGTAACTAGTATCGCAGGTTTCAAATATATCGAAGCAGAAAAAATTTGCAATTTCCTATTAATGTATCTTAAAATTTTAAATAATATATAAAATTAAATATATCTACAATATATCATAATTTATGGAACGAGCACATGATAAAAAGATACTCATATGATATAGTTAAAGCCTGAAACATAAAAAATAATTATGAGATAATGATTCAAAAATATTTATGTGGATTCTTGTTTGTTATTAAATGTTTCATTTTTATCTACGCTTACAAATAGGGATTGTCTAATTTACTACTATAATGCATGCGAGTGTCGTTCCTCGTAAAAAAAAAGAACATAGAAGCAGATCGTAGTTAAGATGGAAAGCTTCTACGAATTGGAGAATACTCGTCTTTCTCGCACTCATATCCCAAAGTAGACTGCAAGGCTAATCTATTTCTTCGACGAGATTCTCGACTACCCTGCTAATTATTTTTCTTTTATTCCTCGAAATAATATTTCTAGAATAAGACCTTTTTTATTCCTTGATATATAATAGTAGAATTTATGCTAAATGAAAATTTATGAACAATAGCATAATCTTCTAATTTGAGAGAATTTAATAAATTCATTTCTAATTTTAATTGCAAATATATAAAATATAATAGTAACACGTATGTATTGTCTCAATTTTTCTTCGATAAAATTCATATAAAAGAAAATTAGAGAAATTTTGAAGACATTTTTCTTTTTATTTACTATGAAATAAGATAAGTGAATAAAATCCTTTTATACGTATGTGTGTTGTCCCAATTTTTCTTCGATAAAATTCATCATAAGAGAAAGTTAGAGAAATATTTTAAAGATATTTTTCTTCTATCTTATTATATACATTATACAATCAGATAAATGAATGAAATCCTCTTATACAAACTGTTTTCTCTTCACCAAAAGCGAAAAAAAACTTATATCATTCCGTTTAGACTCACTTACGTATATACATATATATCTTGACGAGGGTCAAAACGTCGAAACGAGAAATGTCTACGGGTCACTTCACCCTGCGATCGAAGGAGTCCTCTTTTCTCCGGAGGAGACTGCGAGTCTGGTCCGATCGTTCTTCTTGTGTCGCCGGACGCTTAATTGCCTGCCTTTTTCATGGTGTGCTCCTCGATGGTCCTCCTCGTCGCGCCTAGATTTCGTGGGGTTTTTCGACATACTCACCATAAGACATACGAGAAGGAAGAGAGGGACGGGGTCTTGCGAGTGCCACACGTGTTGCCAACGCATTCCCCGACAAATTGACTTCAGACCTCGACGCGCTCCGCGACCGTGTACCCATCATCTCTTCTCCTACCTTCTCCCTCTATGAAAACGATCTTCTCTTCTCCTCTCCTCTCCCCCATTCTCTCTCTCTCTCTCTCCATCTCATTCTCTCTCTACCAGAGACACGATCCACCGTCAGGCGATGCTCAACGTACGACGACTCCTTTATTATTAGCCGCGGCGAAGCTAGTTAACCGAGTTAGTTAAGTGAGAATTATTATTTAGCTGCCACCCTCGACCCCTGACGTCCCCAGCCGACATCGTCGTGTCACCGTCTCAATTTCTCTATCTCTCTCTTTCTCACACTCTCTCTCTCCCTCTCTCTTATAGGCTCTGATTCGCTTATACACATCTCTCTTGTTCTCCCGGGTTGAATGGAAGACGACTGAATCTCGGAGCGCTCGTCGACTCCGATATGTCGCGCGTCGTTCTCGTCGTCGTCGCCTCATCCTCTTGCGCGCTGTCTTATTTGTCCAGGAGGACCGAGGTGTCGAGCACTTTACGATTTCCGACTACTTTTCCGTGCCGTTTCGTTTCTTTCGCGCACCGCGAAGCGGGATACATCTTGCTCTTCCATTCGCGCGAAAAGCAAAACAAACGAGCAGTTGCCTAATGGTTCCATTGATGACGCCTTATATAAATATCAAATCTTATATATGTATCTATTATTATACAAAACGTCTTCTAATAATAATTTTACAATAGCAAACTTCTTGAGCTACATCATCCGCCAAAAATAATTTTTAGTAAAATATTGAAATAGAGAAAATTGTTAAAAATAAAATTATTTCTTTCATTATTTTGGTAATAATAATGTAACATTTAAATATTTTAATAATTAAGCATATAAAGGTTCTAGATTTTATTTTTTGTAAAGATCTCTAGAACATTTTGTAAATTTGCGAGCGTTGCAGAAAGCTATCGTAATAAATAATAAACTAGAAAGTTTTTAAGGAAAAAAAAACATAGTAACGTCTAATATTTTCACAATGTATTTATGTAGGTGATTAAATCAGATAAACGCCATGTACACATCAGACGAATCGAGTTCACCGTTTCGCTATCCAATACGGAGATCCGCTGAATCCTGAACGGTCACGGTTCATTGAGGATCGTCCGCCACTTTAGAAATCTACTCTGGATATCTAAGTCGACTCCAGGGAATCTGGGAGGACTGTACGCTTTTTGGAGTCGCGGATAAGGGAACGAAGGGACACGATGGTGAGGAGAAGGAAGAGGAAATCGAGAAAGCAGTCGGATACTCTTATCTTTCTATGGTACGTCGTAACGATTACTCGAGATTGGTCTGGTCTATACACACACACACACACACATATATATAAATATATATATATATGGAGGGTTCACCATCCTCGAGTCCTGGGGTCAGGACACCGTTACTAGGTCGGTGGAATTTTGTTTCCGCTAGAGTTGCTCCCCGACGAGAGTCACCGAATGGAACCATCTCTTAATTAGCTCTTAAGCGAAAGGTAATTCGTGCTTGGGTATAAGCCCAAGTGCAAACTTCTCGCTACGCTATTTTAAACGTTTACGCAAACTTTGAATCCTGGCCGCATCTCAATGAGAGCATCGCGAGCGAAGAAGAGACTCTGTGCTCCTCTTTATCTCTCGTTCTCTCTTCCCCTCTCTTGCTTCTGTTTGGAAGCGCAATCTCAAAATAACTACTTCTCGAACAATATTAACGACAAACAGACACTGCGCTGGAAAAGGAAGATTATAACGTGCAACGTTAATAATCAACTGAATCAAATTGAACAGGAAAAATAAAAGAGAAAATCAATATTTCTATGAAATTCTCGATGCAATGATTAATAAATATTATAAAATATCGCAAAAATCTAATCTTATAACTGTTAATAAATACTATTAATAATAAAAATATTAAAATACTATTAATAAATAAAATACTATAAATGCCATTAATAAATAAAATACTATAAATACTATTAACAAATAAAATACTATAAAAATAAATACTAAAAAATAATAATAATATAAATTATTATAAAAATATCAATGATTTTTAGATGAAAGCGCGTAAACAATTTACGATTACAAAATTTTCGCAAATTAAGCTTCACGGCTCGAAGTGGATAACCTCTCGCCCTACTCGCAGCTGATTAATTAAGCGCGACACGATTCATGGCGGAGCCAATTTACGCAATTGCCACTTTTTGGAGCGCGGCGCGGTGTATCCAGGTGCTACGTGTTGTCTGTAATTTGATCCGTCGACAATACGGACGAGCTATTTCTCCCCGTCATCCGGTCAAACTATCGCAAAATACTCGATTGCAATTTAAATGACGCGCACGCTTATAATTAACTGAACGCGGTAGATGGGTAGATGGTCGCACACGTCCTCGATATATAAATTAGTAGGAGCGAGCGATGGCTAATTCACGCGGATTACCGCCTCCTAGTTTAGGATACAGAGAGGCGGACAAGCACGTCGGCGTCTTTGGCGTCGAAATCCCGCGGAGAAGCACGACGAGACGATTCGTGCTCGTGGTTGAGAGCCGGCAAACAAGGAGCCGGCGCGGAGAGAAATGTAGCGAGGAGGCAACGGCGGTGGTGGCAGGAGGTGGGAATAGGGATTCCATTATTTAACCGAGGTAGTTTAGGCGAGTATTAGGGGGTTGAGTTTATGACACCCCTCGGCTGTCCGGATTGCCTATTAATACGATATGAGCCCCGCGCATTGCGGCCTCCATCGCGTTTCCCCGGCCGAGCTTATGTATTGCTCGATTTTTGACCGTTTTTTTTTTCGGGCTTGTTTTTTCAAAAGTGCACGCGAAAAGTACGCCGAGTAGTTTCCGTGCAAATCGCGAAAATTCATAATTTCGCGCGCGTCAAACCGGCGGTGCCGGCTACGAAATCCTTGATATTATTACCCGCGATTTCGCTTGAATATTGCCCCTTCCTCCCATTATTCCGTATGCCGCGGAACAAAGCCCCGGCTCTCGATTAACCCGGCCTTTTGTGGCGAGTTTTAAACTTGCATCGAACCGCTGAATATCACGCGCTATTATCCGTTGTAATCTCGCAACTTGGCGATTATAGTCTCTTGTATAGTACTCTATTAAGTTATCGCATCTTTATGTACAATAAAAAATTCGATATGTATTGTTTACGGAAGTTTCAGCTAAATTCGTGTACTTTTTATATTGCAAAAAAATTATTTAAATTAATAATAAAATAATCAAAAAATATTCCTTGGAGTTAGTCTTGAAAAATAGCTCTTCAGAAGGAATTTACGACGACAAACGTAAAAAATTAGTGTATTTTGATAAAAAATAGAGAAAGCTTAAAAATTACTCAAGATTTCTTAAATTTATCTTCAAAAATATTTTGCGTGCGATATATATATAAGAATTTGGAAGTAAATTTTATTTGTTGTTTATGGGAGTTAATTTCAGCTAAATTCGTGTGCTTTTTATATTGCAAAAAAATTATTTAAATTAATAATAAAATAATCAAAAAATATTCCTTGGAGTTAGTCTTGAAAAATAGCTCCTAAGAAGGAACTTACGACGACAAACGTAAAAAATTAAAGTGTATTTTGATAAGAAAAATAAATTACTTAAGATTTCTTAAATTTATCTTCAGAAATATTTTGCGTGCGATATGTATATAAGAATTTTGAAGTAAATATTATTTGTTGTTTATGGGAGTTAATTTCAGCTAAATTCATGTCCTTTTTATATTGTAAAAAAATTATTTAAATTAATAATAAAATAATCAAAAAATATTCTTTGGAATTAGTCTTGAAAAATAGCTCCTCAGAAGGAATTTACGACGACAAACGTAAAAATTAAAGTGTATTTTGATAAAAAAATAGAGAAAGCTTAAAAATTACTTAAGATTTCTTAAATTTATCTTCAAAAATATCTTGCGTGCGATATATATATAAGAATTTTGAAGTAAATTTTATTTATTGTTTACGGGAGTTATAATTTCAGCTAAATTCATGTTCTTTTTATATTGCAAAAAAATTATTTAAATTAATAATAAAATAATAAAAATTAAAAAATATTCCTTGGAACTAGTCTTGAAAAATAGCTCCTAAGAAGGAATTTACGACGACAAACGTAAAAAATTAGTGTATTTTGATAAAAAAAAATAGAGAAAGCTTAGAAATTACTTAAGATTTCTTAAATTTGTCTTCAAAAATATCTTGCGTGCGATATATATATAAGAATTTTGAAGTAAATTTTCTTTGCTTACTAAAAGTAAAGAATAAAGAGATGTGCGTTGCATTATAAAATACAGTGGCAAGATTAAAGGTAACCGTAGCTGCATTAATGAGAGGCTACGTCGACGCCTGCCTTTATTGCGTTTCGGCCAACGTATCCCTCGTGTTATTTCAAGCAGAACAGTAGTCGGGACTGTCGACTGACTGCGACCACTTGCCATGAGACTCGAGCTCCAGCCTGCGCGCTCCCTTCGACGGGTCGCTCGTCGATGGTTTTCTAATTTGGCGAACAAACACACTCGCTTTACGGCCACGGGTATCGGTAGCGAATAGGTCGGTCGGGCGCAATCGGTCCCGCCACGGGGACTCGGGGCATTCAAAGTATGTGTATAAGTAGCGGCAAACGATCATCCCCCGTTCTTCCCTCGCCACCCCCGCCTACTTTCTCGCTGATTTACACACGTTATACCGACGCATTACGGGAACGCGTACCCCGGGGCACGTGCGATGTATACGCGCGTAAACGATCGCGGTTACACGTTACCCCCTGTGTGTGTGTTGCGTGCGTATGTGTGCCAGGCACCGCTCTCCTTTCTCTCCCCCTGCCCTTTCGGGAGTTGCGCGCCCTACGCCGCCCGGGTTGCCGCGCTGCAACGGTAACCACGGAATGACGGTAGCCTCTGTTGGCGCGGATCTCTCCTCGTCGGTGTGCGTCGCGCGTGTGTCGGGCCTCCCCCCGCTGTACGCCGGCTAACAGAAGGCAGATCTCTCCCGGGAGACTCGACGCTTGTTTGCGTTGCTTATCATCAGTTCCATTAATATTAAACCGCATTCAACGAACGAAGCCCGTTACCACCCGACCACCCCACGGCGGCCGCCCGATGTGTACATAGGTATAGAGGCGCCGCATACCGGGTGTCCCGGGCTTCCTTGCGCCCGCAGAGTCCTGTCATCAGCGTGGAATCGAGCTTTCCCTAATAAGAACTTGATTGGATGCCAACGAGGCGTCTTTTTAGCGTCTTTTATATATATATATTCAACTTTGAATTTTTTCCTCAACTCTAAAATTTTGTTAGGTTAAGTTAGGTTAGGTTAGGTTTGTTTAAAGTTTGTTTAAAATTAGGAGAGAATGTGTGATTAAATCTTATTATCAATAGCGGTGAATGAATATTTTTGTAGGATAGACAAATTTACTCCGGTTGGCAGATTTACGATTCACAAATTTGTATATTAAAAAAAATGCAACCACCCTTGGATACCCTGTATATATAATATCGTATTAAATACTGTATATAGTATTATATAGTAGTCTAAGTATTATACAAAAAAATATTACAATATATATATTGTACATAGGACCTCCTTTCTCATACATCCCGCTCGTTCCCATATACATGCTTCACAAACACACACTTGCACACGCTTTTCGTCGCGTATACACACACTGCAGTTAGTTACTCGAGCGTGAGACCGCCGTGAGTGTCAGTGTGCGAAAATACGTATGTGTATGTATGCGCAAATCGGCGTTTTACGCAGACACGGTCGATTGTGTTGCGCGGGATGCGTACTGAGGCATGCGAAATATACAGATGTGTGAGTTTATATCTGCATATATATGCTATGTAACCGATCCCCAGATTGTATGCGTGCCGCCCGTTGGGTTGTTCACCGTCGGCACTGAACTGCGGGGGAGGGTGCTCAATTTTCACCCTTTGTTTAATCGCCGGCTACGGAGTCGACTACATTAATTTAATACCCACGCGTGCGCGCCGGGCCGCTCGATTCTAAAAGGGGGAGATTTCGGGGAGATTGGGACGCGTCTTACGTATCGAATGTGAACGACACGTGCGACCAAGAATATAAATACCTGACTGATAGTCTTTTATGGACGGGCTCCTCCCGTTCGACACCTGCTCGAATCGAGGTTCTTGATTAACCAGACAAATGTGAGAGAGCACTTGGTAATTTCAACAAAGAGTTATATAAAGCTGCAGCACAATAACTATTTCGATACGCGATTTCACTCCAATAAAGTATTTACAATATAAATTCTTTTCTCATGGCATAGGAATGCCATGCATTATGCGATACGTGAAATGAATATTAATACTTGAACAACAAAAGTTTTTAAAAATGTTTACAATTTTATATTTACATTTCCCAAACGGACTTTTCCATTCATTACAAGATTAAATAAAAACAATAATTATGTTGTTGTTTCCGCAAGAGATCCATGATTTTTTTTATAAATATATAAAATAATTCATATATAAAATAATCGTGTGTATTTTTTTATAGAAAATTTGCACGCTACTTGATATACATTTGTTTTAAAAATAAATGTTTGTTTTTTTAAATCGTGTATAGAATTTTTAAAAAATCAGTAAAATATAAATGTTTAACGTTTGTCATAAAAATAATATGTAATATATTAAAAGTATTCGACACGAATTCTAGAAAAGTTGGAAAATAAAACATCAAGATAACTCTTCTTAAAAATATGAACCGCACGCAATCCTAAACTGGCATTAAATTCAGTTTAGAATCTGTACAATTTTGATGGAATGACACGACTGTTAATAATGCGATGTAGTCGAATTCTACTTTTTTCGCTAGGGAGGCAGATCGAGTCGATTGCGTTTAAAATAAGACTAGTCATCTGCGCTCGGAGACCTCTAACCGGGTGCACGTAATAGAAGAGCCTGGGAGGGTAAAACGTCTCGCTCGTCAGCGGGCTAGCGATCGCTTAGAGAGAGGCCAAAGGACGATTCAATTAGAATCAACCAGAGCAATCCTGTACCTGAACCGGTCCCATTGACCATCCTCTCGACCCACACTATGTAACTGTGCCCGATCAATCTTGTCAGAATCTCTCTTCCTACGATTAAAGCATGTCCCTAAGTTTATTTCTCTACGCGAGGTATCCTCTCGAAAATGCTGTTCCACAGAATACGTTACGTTCAATAAATTATATTAGACGAAATTTTTAACGTCCGCGAAAATTACCGCGCATTGCCAATAATTATGTGGTAATAACGGGGAATTGACCACGGCTATAATGGCAGATAAAAAGCGCGACGTACACAGACACCGTTCTTTTGTGCGATAATAATGCTCGACGACGTACATTTTTCAACGGTATTTATATTTTCATTCTCGCGAACAATTTGTACTCTTTCGTTCATTGCTCATTACTTGAATATTTTATAGACGGTTTATATTTTATACCGACGAACGTTTTGAAACGCACATACTGATCAGAAAGTCCATGCGGGAATTTTTTTACACATTATCCATTATTATTTTCATTATTTTTAATTATAATTTTTAATTCTCGTATGCATGGCTTTTCACCATCATTACGTCAAATTCTAATTGCAGATTCTTTAATGTGCTTGGGATTGAACTCTTTCTTTTATTTACAATTGCTTTCGTGGATGTCAATTAACTTTAATCTTGATCAAGAGTGAGAGAGAGATTCTTTCTTTCTTTATTAATTTCAAAAATTTGATCTTTAGATTTGATTTAAAGTATTTGTCCTATTTATTTATTTTATTGTTATTTAAGAAAGTCGCTTTAACATTATTTGATTTTGCACATGAAGGAAAATTTTATTCAAAAATGTTCGCGGAAAACCACAAATATATCGACGCGGATTGAATTCTCGGAAAATTTGAGCTTTAGATTTGATTTAAAGTATTTGTCCTATTTATTTATTTTATTGTTATTTAAGAAAGTAGCTTTAACATTATTTGATTTTGCACACGAAGGAAAACTTTATTCAAAAATGTTCGCGGAAAACCACAAATATATCGGCGCGGATTGAATTCTCGGAAAATTTGAGCTTTAGATTTGATTTAAAGTACTTGTCCTATTTATTTATTTTATTGTTATTTAAGAAAGTCGCTTTAACATTATTTGATTTTGCACATGAAGGAAAATTTTATTCAAAAATGTTCGCGGAAAACCACAAATATATCGGCGGGGATTGAATTCTCAGAAAATTTGAGCTTTAGATTTGATTTAAAGTACTTGTCCTATTTATTTATTTTATTGTTATTTAAGAAAGTCGCTTTAACATTATTTGATTTTGCACATGAAGGAAAATTTTATTCAAAAATGTTCGCAGAAAACCACAAATATATCGGCGGATTGAATTCTCGGAAAATTTGAGCTTTAGATTTGATTTAAAGTATTTGTCCTATTTATTTATTTTATTGTTATTTAAGAAAGTCGCTTTAACATTATTTGATTTTGCACATGAAGGAAAATTTTATTCAAAAATGTTCGCGGAAAACCACAAATATATCGACGCGGATTGAATTCTCGGAAAATTTGAGCTTTAGATTTGATTTAAAGTACTTGTCCTATTTATTTATTTTATTGTTATTTAAGAAAGTCGCTTTAACATTATTTGATTTTGCACATGAAGGAAAATTTTATTCAAAAATGTTCGCGGAAAACCACAAATATATCGGCGCGGATTGAATTCTCGGAAAATTTGAGCTTTAGATTTGATTTAAAGTACTTGTCCTATTTATTTATTTTATTGTTATTTAAGAAAGTCGCTTTAACATTATTTGATTTTGCACATGAAGGAAAATTTTATTCAAAAATGTTCGCGGAAAACCACAAATATATCGGCGGGGATTGAATTCTCAGAAAATTTGAGCTTTAGATTTGATTTAAAGTATTTGTCCTATTTATTTATTTTATTGTTATTTAAGAAAGTCGCTTTAACATTATTTGATTTTGCACATGAAGGAAAATTTTATTCAAAAATGTTCGCAGAAAACCACAAATATATCGGCGGATTGAATTCTCGGAAAATTTGAGCTTTAGATTTGATTTAAAGTATTTGTCCTATTTATTTATTTTATTGTTATTTAAGAAAGTCGCTTTAACATTATTTGATTTTGCACATGAAGGAAAATTTTATTCAAAAATGTTCGCGGAAAACCACAAATATATCGGCGGGGATTGAATTCTCGGAAAATTTGAGCTTTAGATTTGATTTAAAGTATTTGTCCTATTTATTTATTTTATTGTTATTTAAGAAAGTCGCTTTAATATTTTTGATTTTGCACATGAAGGAAAATTTTATTCAAAAATGTTCGCAGAAAACCACAAATATATCGGCGCGGATTGAATTCTCGGAAAATTTGAGCTTTAGATTTGATTTAAAGTATTTGTCCTATTTATTTATTTTATTGTTATTTAAGAAAGTCGCTTTAATATTTTTGATTTTGCACATGAAGGAAAATTTTATTCAAAAATGTTCGCGGAAAACCACAAATATATCGGCGGGGATTGAATTCTCGGAAAATTTGAGCTTTAGATTTGATTTAAAGTATTTGTCCTATTTATTTATTTTATTGTTATTTAAGAAAGCCGCTTTAACATTATTTGATTTTGCACATGAAGGAAAATTTTATTCAAAAATGTTCGCGGAAAACCACAAATATATCGACGCGGATTGAATTCTCGGAAAATTTGAGCTTTAGATTTGATTTAAAGTATTTGTCCTATTTATTTATTTTATTGTTATTTAAGAAAGTAGCTTTAACATTATTTGATTTTGCACACGAAGGAAAACTTTATTCAAAAATGTTCGCAGAAAACCACAAATATATCGGCAGATTGAATTCTCGGAAAATTTGAGCTTTAGATTTGATTTAAAGTATTTGTCCTATTTATTTATTTTATTGTTATTTAAGAAAGTCGCTTTAACATTATTTGATTTTGCACATGAAGGAAAATTTTATTCAAAAATGTTCGCGGAAAACCACAAATATATCGACGCGGATTGAATTCTCGGAAAATTTGAGCTTTAGATTTGATTTAAAGTATTTGTCCTATTTATTTATTTTATTGTTATTTAAGAAAGTCGCTTTAACATTATTTGATTTTGCACATGAAGGAAAATTTTATTCAAAAATGTTCGCGGAAAACCACAAATATATCGGCGCGGATTGAATTCTCGGAAAATTTGAGCTTTAGATTTGATTTAAAGTACTTGTCCTATTTATTTATTTTATTGTTATTTAAGAAAGTCGCTTTAACATTATTTGATTTTGCACATGAAGGAAAATTTTATTCAAAAATGTTCGCGGAAAACCACAAATATATCGGCGGGGATTGAATTCTCAGAAAATTTGAGCTTTAGATTTGATTTAAAGTACTTGTCCTATTTATTTATTTTATTGTTATTTAAGAAAGTCGCTTTAACATTATTTGATTTTGCACATGAAGGAAAATTTTATTCAAAAATGTTCGCAGAAAACCACAAATATATCGGCGGATTGAATTCTCGGAAAATTTGAGCTTTAGATTTGATTTAAAGTATTTGTCCTATTTATTTATTTTATTGTTATTTAAGAAAGCCGCTTTAACATTATTTGATTTTGCACATGAAGGAAAATTTTATTCAAAAATGTTCGCGGAAAACCACAAATATATCGACGCGGATTGAATTCTCGGAAAATTTGAGCTTTAGATTTGATTTAAAGTATTTGTCCTATTTATTTATTTTATTGTTATTTAAGAAAGTAGCTTTAACATTATTTGATTTTGCACACGAAGGAAAACTTTATTCAAAAATGTTCGCGGAAAACCACAAATATATCGGCGCGGATTGAGTTCTCGGAAAATTTGAGCTTTAGATTTGATTTAAAGTATTTGTCCTATTTATTTATTTTATTGTTATTTAAGAAAGTCGCTTTAATATTTTTGATTTTGCACATGAAGGAAAACTTTATTCAAAAATGTTCGCGGAAAACCAGAAATATTTCGGCGCGGATTGAATTCTCGGGAGACATTCCTAAGTGATCCGTCAAAACGATAATATATCCATATAGATTCCGATAAAGAGGGTGCTCAGGAGAATGAGCGGAACAGGCAATTTCTGCTCGATCGGTTCCAGGGATGATCGTTCGCCTCCTTACTGGCCGCATCTCAACGCGTACAGAGACGGGGTGACATCTCATTAGGGAGACAAATTGCTTCACCTCTCGACTCTATGCGCTCTCCCCTTGCCTGCCCTTTCCCCATATATATCGCGCGTGTGAGCAGTCTCTATAGAGATAGACGTCAACTGCAGCCCCTTCGTCTCTCCTTCGCGGTTGCACGTGTGCGTGGCTCGCGCTTTCGGCATATGCGTAACATGCGTAAACGCAAAGGCGCAATTTGTGCACGGCCGCAATCATCGTGATCGCCATCGTCGTTGACAATGAAGTCTTTTATATATCCAGAGATCACTATAACCAAGACAAGTAAAGAGAGAAGGAAGGAAAGAGACGGAAACATGGCGATTGAACGGAGAAAGAATCGGAGCAAGAGAGCGAACAAGCATTGAAAGGAAGGGGAGGAAGAGAAAGAGGATGTGAGAGGAATGGAGGGAGAGAGAGGGTTGACAGGCGGACCAAGGGAGAAACGCCTGCGGCTGGTAGTCGCCGCCGGCGTGGAAATGTATTAGGGCTCGCATAGCTAAACTAATTGGTTAAATCTGTTGGGCCGCATAACTGGGAGGCTAATTGGGTGATTTCCTGACAAATTATATCCACCCCGACGACTACGCCTACTCGGTAGCGGGACCGTTTGTCACTTGACACTTTGAAGAGGCGAACGTCCAAGAAGCGCGAGAAAAAGGGGAGGACGACGACCGGGGGGAGGAAGGGAGAGAGTAAAAGAGCGTTCGGCTTCCGAGACAGCGAAATAGAGAAAGATCCGAAGCCGAGGGATCTTGTGCCAGAAACGTTCGAGTTTATTCGCGCCGCGGATAACCGACGCGGACTTATAGACTCGTTCGTTTACATTGCGCTTCTCCTCGTTCCTCGTCAAGACGCGTCACGCATATGAGTCGTGAGTGAACGCCCGACAAGATCCAGGGACAGATCTACGCGAAAATTAATCGAGCTTCCGAGCCTCTGTCTTCGCGAAAAATAATCTTGTGTAAAAAAATATTTCGCTTCTATAAAATTGCATATAAAAATATTGACATTTTCAATATTCGCAAAAATTATTTGTTAAATTTTATCATCTTTCGTCAAATATTATAACTATTATTAAATAGAAAAATAAGATCTCCTTGCATTTCGTCATGATTCTCTTGCGGAAGCTTATTCGCGGAAAGATTAGCTTCCGCTCCAAAAAGCCAGCATCCGTCCCTGGATACAACGAGTCATCTGTACGGCCTCTCTGCTCCTCTCCGCTCCTCTCCATCACGACGTCGCGATGGAGGAAGAAAATTATTTTTACTAACGAGCCGCGATGGGACACGGCCGTAAGTTTCGCGCGAAACTGCGACCAACCGCGCCGTTAATACGCGCGCGGTCGTTAAAGAATTCAAACGTCGAGCCTCCGAGGCAGGCACGGCTGGATGCGAACGAAATCGCGAATTATGAGGTACGATGTGTCGCTTTTGCACCAACAGGCAGCTCCGCGAACCAGTGAAGGCTTTTTTCCCGAACGACGCGATGCGACGCGACGGGATTTTTCCGACGATGTCGCGCAAACGAGTTAACGGAGCGCGTAAATGTGGGATAACGAAATCTTATTTTTCGGTCCATTTCAAGTGGGCCGTTCTCCAACAGAGATTTAATCACCGAGAGAGTTAAAACTGGAAATTAAAAAATCATGACCTATGACAGAACTCGTTTATTTTTCTACGGCAAATGTACGGAAAAATCAACTTTCTGTGAAAACTGTAATTAAAACGGAAAGTGCTTCCTTAATACTTTCATAGATTTAGCGTATAAAAAATCTTTTATTTTATTTTTTTTTAGAGTAAAATAAAATTCATATTTTTTTTATATATTAACTTACTTTATATATTAATATATTACATTCGATAGAATATAAAAGAGTATAAAAGATTATTTAAATGTTTAAAAAAGCATTATTAAAACATTCATAAGAAAATTATAAAATACATTTGACATGTGTGATGAGTGTACTCTTAATTGTTTGACGCAACTTTTTGAAGAATCATAATGATTACATGTACTACGCATAATTGACTTATATCATTTGACATCCTAATTTTCAATGTCAATCTCCGAAGAATATTCAACAGTTCATATGAGAAGTCTGGAAAGAGTTAATGCATCCCGGGATTCGCGCCAAAGTCTTAAGAGCATCGTTACTTATCTGGTGCAAAGATGTGACGAATGTGAAGTATGAATTAGCATTATACGTGTCTATTGAGCGTAACTTGTTCCTTCAACGAATTTCGCAATAGTTTCAACTATTAGTCGTCTATCTGCTGCCATAGCGAGATCCCGCTCGACGTGTATTTCACAAGTCGAGCTTAGCCACTTTGTGGCGTTTTCGCCAGAAAGACGTCTGGCACGACGCAACGTTTGGCAAAGCCGTATACATTTCACGTACGAGTTGTTCGTGCAAGCGGCACACGATGTCGTTAAATATGCGGACAACCGTGAATTTCAGTATTACACTCGTATCTGCTATTAGACGTGTCATTAATCGCAAATTAAACTGCAAATTATTCGTCCTCGTTAAACATCGCGGAATATTATACGAAACAACTTTTGATTTAAATATATATACATTAATGTGTATATTATATAGTAAGAAAGAGAAATGAAATAATAAATGGCACGAATGGATATAAGGAAAATAGAATATAATTAACTCGGAAAAAAAATTGATTAATTTTCCTCGAATACACATCATTAATTGAACAGACAAATCAAATATTCCCTTCGCGAGAGAATTTATTTTTTTAAATCTGATCTGAGATTATGATGGATCTATAATGTAAAAAAATGTCGTATCGACGACAGTTTTATAGTTGAACTTGTTTGTTACATTTATGAAGAAGGTGATTGTTCGAGCAGCGTAGCCTAGATTTCACGGTTGCTATTAAACGTGCCATTAGTCGCGAATTAAAGTCGCTCATCTCACGGGACGTTACTCGGCATCGCGCATCTGTATTAGGAATTAGGCGAGATACCAGCCGTGAAAGGCGCGTGTACGCGCGTGCTAGAGAGCTCCACGTAGGTGGATCCATACGCGGGATAACGTATATACATGTCGCATCCAAGTGGATCAGATCGCAGTTAGGGAACGCAAAGGAGGGAATCTTTTAATTTGACGCACCATAAAGCACGCCTAGCCGGTTTCCATGGGATCCCCAATGTTCGGCGATGGTGTGACAGTTGGTACCTATATTGTATATGATATCGCGTCGAGTCCCCATGGGAGGTCACGGTTGACACCATGGCGTGTCGTATCGCTGCAATAATAACGCGTAAGCGATACCCAGACTGCGATCCCCGAGCCTAATGCGACATAATATATATATATGTATGTATTCGCGCCCCCTTTTACTCTTTCTGTGTGCTACATATAATACACACACATTTATACATATATATATACATATATATATATGGTTCCAACAATGGTATACAGCAAATTGGTTGAAGAAATTATATGTAAAAAGTGATAAGTAGAGAATACTCTATACATATATGCATTCTGTATATATAGAGTGTTTCTATAAAGGTGGACAATCTTTCATGGATGTAGAGCAAGTGAAAACTCTGTACGTTTCTGTAAAATACTCATCTTTTATCATTATTATTTTATTGTCCTCATTTACTTTCTATCCATCAAGTGTGTTTTTCTCGAAAACAATTTTAATAAAATGAAACAAGAGTAATCTTTTTTTAGAGAAAAATGTGGAAAGAATCTAGTCATATATTTAAAAATAAAAAAACTTCTCACTTCAAAATTTTGTAAATTCGACTTGTAATCTATCTCATGAAGAAATTTATCATACTATATTTATAAAGACTTTCACTTAATAGAAATAATTATTACAAATTATTAAAATCTACAAAGCGATACCAAAATCATTTAAAAAATATGCTTCTCAAATTTTAACTTTAAAGACAATTATTCGATAGGGATGCGTTGCAAAAGAATGTTACGGGAATTTATGGAGTTATTTTTATTTCCTCTAGGTTGCCCACTTTTATCGAATCACCCTGTATATAATCGTGTATCGGAGCTCGATATAACCGTATAATAATCTCCTTCGGGCCCTATTCGCTCTTTCGCACGCGACTCATCCCCAACATACCTCCACAGCTGTTTGGAAATCGTCCGCCTAGACGATAGATTATCCGGAAAGTAGCCCCACTATTATCTTCATTATATGTCGCGATATTATAACGAAATATGTTTCGTTTTCCATCTATGCGACTCGTTTTGTGTAGCAAAATTTTTCTGACCGCTTATATATCGGAAAAACTCGTTATTTTTTTAATATACGAATTTTTTTAATACGAACCATGTAATAAACGCGATAGTTTAGTAGCGTTGAGCAAACATCTTTTGTAGGCCACGAATCGAAATGCATCGAATCGAATATGTAATGCGATAATTTTTTCGAGCGCAGCACGCATAATATATTTTTCCCATTGTGCGTAAAATTCGCAGGCATTTGTTTCCGTCACGCTACGGGTAGGATATAATGTACATTTTTACATTTTCATGCGCGAATAACGCAGTCCCCGCGTGAAAGTGCAAAGCACACTCATTCGCACATCCGGTCCCCGGTGTGCTAACGTCGTTCGAAACATTCGTTTAAACACGAGAGAAATTGCACTTAATAATTTACATTAATCGATGCTCAATAGCCTATAGGAAATGCTAATTGCGGGCGGGTAATCGCTAACAATTAACGTTCACGCGATTACACAGTCGACGTCATTGTGTTGTTCCTATGCATATATACTCGGCGGCGGCGCAGCAACCAGGAGGAAATCTGCGACTGTAAATGAGAGAACATACTTGCCCAAACAAATGGAAACACGCTTCGTAATGTTCGATGCTTTCCCAAATGCACGTGAATCCTAAAGACGTATCGCACGTGTCTGCGACTTTCTGAAAAAGCAGCGAATTAAACTGATAATAATACTTGCGGACGCATTGATTTTATTTTTCTGCTGATCCTTCTTATCAGAGTCTTTCTTTTAATTTTAATGAAAATTTTTGCAACAAGTTTCATCAGATAGAATTTGAAAAAAGACAACTTTTCAATACTCGATATGTTCAATGTTTTAATATATAATCAACGATCTCAACTTGATATTTTAAAAATTTAAATGCAAGTGAAAAGTTTACAGTTTAATTTTTTAATCATATACATTTAATTAAAATTATATTAATTAAATTTTAATTTTTGGTAGCTTATAATTGGAAAGTTATTAATATTTGAAAGAAAATTAATATAGATTAATTTAGAAGAATAATTATAAGATGAGGGGAATAATAATTAGAAGATTGTCAAAATACTTGTCATCACAAAATTAAATGTTTGTAGAGCACCCCGTATATGTGTTCTCATTTAAAAGCATTTAATGCCGCTAGGAGCTCGTTAGTAGCGCGGTTTCGCCGGCGCGTTATGTTTTTCATGATGAAATATAGATTGTAAGCAATAATGCCAATTGCCGTCGTAATTAACGTTATTACTACGAAATAGAAGCATTAAGATTTTCTGAAATGGAGCTGTCACTGGATATAGTTATCTCGGTGTCGCTAACCTTACTGAAGTATAACGGCCATATATCATTCTGTTCTTCATAAACCTAATTTCCGCTCGTGTCACGCGTAATTTCGTCTACTTTTTTAGAAGCTCCCCAATCTCTAATTAGGGGTAAACGATCAATCATTCGGTCGCGAAGTAAATCAAAGGAGGAGTTTCTTAATGAGATGTGCATCGTCAACTTATTTTTCTGCGCTCGACTGTCTATTAAATCAACTTTCGACAGATGATGTAATCGTTTTGTTTTTCTTCATCATTTTATTTATTTTAATAGATGATAATAGATTTAAAAATTCTTACGATTTTTTAAATATCCTTCAATGTTAAGTTACATATATAATGCTAGAGAAGTAGATTATAAAATAAGGAATGTATCTCATCTTCACAATACATGTAATATTTAATTAATTTTTGCAATCTTAATGCCTTGAAATATTATATTTAATTATTTGACAATTTATTTCTTAGCGAATGGTATACCTTATTAGAGTTGTTTTAATCCCTTATAAGATACATAATTTAACAATAACGCAAACAGTATGCTTTTTATTTATAACTGTAAAAATTTCCAAGCCTTTCTCGAAATCTATCGCGTTAATATCCATCATTGATATTCAAGTTGAGTATATTGACAAAGTCAAAACTACATCGTTAAGTGTCGCGATTAGACGTGGCACCAAGGAGTGTTCCAGTCATGCGTCACGAGGTTAAGGAAAGGGCGTTCTGTCCGCATTGATTTACGCGAAGGAGGATAGTAAGCGAGAGAACGAGAAGAGAGCCGCGTGGCCGCGCCGGGGATCGCTACGAAACGGGCGGGGGGGGGTGCAGGGGGGGAGAGAGGAGGGAAAGAGCGGATGAGGGAGGAAAAACCAGGAGGACCACACCATAGAATCCGAAGCCACGTGATCGGAATAGTCGATTCCATCCTCCGCCTTTCGGCCCTCCGGAGGAACCTTTCCTCCCATGCATCCGTGCAGCGATCCAGCTCCCACCCCCGGACCGATTCTCCCTTCCGCCTCCTCTCACCCTCCTCACCCATCGCCATTCGTCGCCGCCACCCACGCCCGGTCGCGTGGATACGTGGTCGAACCGCCGCGAGGACACCGTATAATTATCGGATGGCAGGTAACTCGAACGCTCTCGCCCGGTTTTAATTGGCCAATTATCGTGGCGCGAATAGATGGTGCCGCCGGTCCAGATAGGCGTGAAACTTTTGGGGTGGCCTGCTCACCGAGCGACACAACGCGACTTTCTGTGACGAATATCTCTTGGCAGTAGGGTGCCGACGTCCGCGCGGATCAAGGGGAGGGAGGGGGGGAGGGAAGAGGAGACAAACGTGGGCAAACGAGAGAGGGAGGGAGAGAGAGGGAGGCCATGCATGGGCATCGAGAAGAGAAGATCGAGGGACTCGCGTGTCGATGTGTGTACGCCACAATGGTACTCTCGCACCACTGTACCCGTACGTGTGTATCCATGTGTCGGACGGGTAGAATCGAGATCAGAATCGGGCGCAAATTGGTCACGGCTGGTCTGTCCGATCTCCCTGCCGTGCGCCCCCACTTTCGATAGATCCATCCCCCGTCCCTACCTCCTGCCTCCCATCCCGCTTGCCCGCTCGATCGCTCTATCAAGCCCCCTCTCGTCGTCGCCCTCGCCGCCGTGCTCCACGTCTATCTCGCCAACTAGCTTAACCTCCCGACTCGCGTACCGTTTCGGAACTATTAGGGACCCCCGCCTAAACCCTCATCACTTTGGCAGGTGGAGTAATCCACCGGCACCAAGTTCACCTGCGCCATAATGACGCCGGAGAAACGCTTTCCCGTGTTCGATGATCAGCATGAATAGGATCAACATCAATAGGATCTTCATTGAAGGCGCTTAATCAATATACGAGATCCATTCGTAATGATCTTGCATGTTACGTTTATCGCCTCGGACAGAGACGAGCGACGCATTCAAAAGTATCTGGGTGGCGTGCACTGGTGCGCGTTACATTAGCATCCTGAATTATTAATTATGTTTCGACGTACTACAAATCGAGTGGCAAACATTGCATGCATACGGAATGCACCGCAAATGACCTCGATTCATCGTACGTGATGCTGGCCAAATGCATTAATTTTTTATCCTCCACGGTGATTAAAATATTGATTTGCAGTAATGTCCGCACAGAACTAAAGTTCTCGCTGAAGAAGTTTGCAATGTTATTTCATATCTTTATATCACAGAAATTGGGAAAATTAAAAAGCAATTTCTTTCATTAGCGCTAAATTGTCCGATGACAATTTTGAAACATAATTTGAAGAGACGAGATATATTTAAAAAAAACGAACAAGAACTAGCGATTAACTGTCATCAGCTAAATCGGCTCTAACAATAAGTCACATGAGTAAAAGCACGCTCATTTGTTCGCGGATAATTGACATCGAGTTTAAAATGACGTTTCTAAGAACGTCGAGGTGATATTTTTGTAGACGAGGGGTTGTGAATTATTATGTTCGTCCATTCACATGACAAGATGGAATGAGAAGCGCATATTTCTACGATTATCTTCTCCCGTCTCGAGAATGCAAAGGGTGTTCCAAAATTGTCTCGAGTTTTTTCAGCTGCGAATTTGATTTTAAATCATCAATAATCCAAAAGTTAATTAGCTCGGACTAATTATACTTAAATTTGAACATAAATTTTTTATACTTAAATTTGAACATAAATTTCTTAAATTTTGCTTTAATCTTCGCTTGAAGATAACTTATCGCGAGATATTTTTAATACAAAAATGTTGAAAAAAAGAAACTTTTCTTTTTTTTCTTGTAGAAATAAAGTTATTTCGAATCTAGCCCAAGAAGGTATAAATGAGAAAAGCTAAGCATAATAGCTGTTCTGAAACATCCGTATGTGCGGGACAAGCTGCGATGTATTATATAATATATGTGGCTAACAAAACGGTTGGACTTGATGAATAAAAGGTCTATTATCGCATTAACTACGGCGCCCACGATAATTAGTTTTCGCGAAACACGATAACACACTGCGATACCTTCTACGCGGCTCAACTACCGCGCCGTTACCTCGCTCGAGCGCTAACCAAATAATGAGGTGGTACAATTGAGGATTAGTCGAGCCACGCTTAATCCAATTTGTCATCTAATGCGATCATCGTTACGGTTATAATTTCACAGGATGAAGTATTCGCGTCTGTGCAAGCGCGCGCATAAACTCCTGATCATCTGTAAAACTGCTCTAAGCTCAATCGCCCTTTTAATCACTCCAACAAAGTTTAGTCACACGCGCTCGACATACTTACTACAAGCTTGGTATACCATATCAATCAATTTATCTTTAAATATAGTACCGAAACAATCATTAAAACTGTCAAAACACTCCACCACCGTAATCTTCTGGCAAAGCGTATGTATCTTTCCAACATCTCGCCAATTTTCTGGAAAGAATCAATCACTAGGACAATAGCGGTATCAGTTTCGCTGAACAATTGGTGCCGAGCTAATTCGATGTTGATCGGAAACCTTGCGAGAGGAGGAAGAGGGAGGAAAGGAAGGAGGGAGATGTCAGAGTGAAACTAGGAAAGCCGAAGATTACGAGAGTGATGGACAAATTCACATTGTTGATGGAGAATGAGAGAGAGAAAGAGAGAGATCAGTATTGCAGAAGCATCAGTCGGTTACGTTCGATTGGCTGGCAGGGCGGTAGGCCAGCAATTACCTAAATGGTCGGGTAAACAATATCCGTGCGCCGAGTTAAGAGCGGAGCAGCAACATCGGAGCACCGGCATCGGCCCTCGTATCAGTCCGTCCGTCCGTCCGTCCGTCCATCGGTCGGTCGTCCGGTCGTTTGGCCGTTGTGTTGGTCCTGATTTGATCGCTAGTACCATCACCACCTCACTCCCGATTCGCGAGAGAGAGAAAATGTGTATACCTATGTGCGCGTGTGTCATGTACCCACCACGATTATACTCTCTCCATCCTATACACGGGAAATCGCTATACATAAACTCGTTGAAGAGGCCGCGATGCGCCGCCCTCACCGCCGACACCACCACCGACGATCATCGCCAAACCCACCGAGCGTTTTGCGATCCCGTATACATGCGTTGAGCATGCAATTCCTCCACACGCGTCCTACCTTCCTTCCTTCCTACCTTGAAACAAGCGCAACGAACGACGTCGAGGGAGAGACGCGTTCCTTCGTCGATGCCACTCGCTCTCTCTCTCTCTCTCTCTGTAGTGGTTAAATCAAAGACAAACCACTTTAGCCGGTCCGATCGCTGGAAGAGCGGGGAGTCGCGGGGCTATCGCGACGAGAAGGACGAGGGGAAGATAGCGAAGGGATGCGGAAGTTGGGGTATTCGCGTGTACATACCCAAGTATCTGGCGAAAGCTCCGCCGCGAGACGTCCGCACGCGGCTCGTCCGCGTGTTCGTGCCTCGTCCATTCAGCCGCGGCACCCCCGTGTGTGTTAACCGCCTCGGGAGTGTGTGTCTACACGTACACATACGTTGGCATGTGTGCGCAGCGATGCGCGCAGAACTAACACAGAGCGATGCGGTTACGGAGCGTGTTTAAAGCACGTGTGTGCGCGCAACCCTCGACGGGGAGAGTCATCCGGTGCGCCCATTGGCGGTTGAAGGTAGCTTCGAGCGGGGGTTAACCACGCCTAGCCGAGGCGGAACAAACCCCCTCGCCCTTTTGCCGTTCCACTCGGACCCACGATGCCACCGCTCTCTTCCTCGGCGCTAATAATACGCCGATATACCACCAATTCTGCCACCATGGCTCTACGCGAGACTCCCGAGAGTAGCTGCCACGGTACGCGCGCCGCGACGGGTGACCAAAGACATTGCTAATCGCGCGCCCATGCCGCGAGGGATAATTTTAAATCCGCTGTTTGTCGCGAAGCCTCGGGAGTTTTGTCTTAGTCGTGAGAAAAGTGCGAGTGCGAGCCCGGTTGTTATTGAAATAATTCGTCGACTCGAGATCGCACGTAATGTCAATATCGACCGAACCAAAACAGCAAAACAGTGACATTCGAGAAAAGAAGGTGTAAATACGTACGATGGATCTTCACTGACGTGAGACACCGACCACGGTCGGCTTGACGAGGCTTATGGTATTTTTCGCTCGGAAATAATATACAAGAGGATCGTGAAAACAATCGCCGTAACTTCCGCGAGTGAAGATGAAGAAACGCGAGATCAGGTAAAGGAAGACATCACTCTCTTGGTGGGTAATGTGGAGAATGCAAGAAGGCATCGTTCTACCGCGGGAAGAGGCCGATATGCGTGCCAGTCTATCACTGTCGCCGCAGGAGAGAAGGCCCGTGTTGCTCGTACGTACCGGCGAGCCCTTCCCGAGGTACGACGGCATGCGACAGCAACAGTCACCGTCGAGCTCACCGATCCTGCGATCCGTCACCTCCGTCGACAAGGATCAGTATCATGAGATGGATCAAGGCAGAGAGAAGAGGCCGAACGATGCCGAGGAGGCGGAAGAGCAGGAGGACGAGGAGGAGGACGATGCCGACGACGAGCGGAACACACCGGCCGGAAGGAATGTCATCGTGGACGACGAGGACGACGAAGAACCGGAAGACGAGGAAGAGGACGAGGACGATGGTCGATCCGAGAGACACCGAAACGGTAGCTACCACGAAGACGGTGACGTCGAAGTCGACGTGTGTCGGGAGGACGCCGACGAGAGCAACCCCAGTAGCCCGGTGGATCTCACGGCACCCTCGTCGAGAGGCGTCGCATCCGAGCAGCTCGTACATCCGTTCGCCAATCGCGGGGTGCATCCTTTCACCTGTGTACAAAGTGGTGGGCCCGCCGGCCATGGAACGTCAGTGTATATATCCGGGCACGGCGCCACGGGCTCGGCTGTCATGACGGTGTGCACTTCCGGTAACGTGGCGCGCACCACGACCGGCACGTCGACAGGTAGCATCACCACGACCGCTACCAGCACGGTGCAGACGAACAACAAGCGGTGCCTCGCATTCTCCGTCGAGAATATCCTCGACCCGAACAAGTTTACCGGTGGCCGCGTCGTCCATAATCGCGTGCAGCATCGCCGTCACCGACGCGCCGGCAGCGTGCACGAAGGTGAATAACAGATTCTCGTCTTCGGTAACGCAACATTATTCTCTCGCTTTTGGCACGGCTACTCGACTAGCGTAATTAACGTTCTCGTGATTAAAGATCCGACGCATGGTCCATGTATCCAAACGCCGCGGTTATATCAACAAATGAACCAAGAATAGCGCGTGACATTTTAAACGGTGCACATTTCAGTCAGGATTTAATTGAGATTGAAGGGGAAAGAGCCGGCCGATATAGATTCCGAAGTCGTTCCTTCAATCTAAAATTCATCTCTTTGATTTTTATTAACCCATTCAGACCCTATGTACATAATTATGCACAAAAACTTTAAAATCATGTGAAATAGTTATTTTTTAGAATTAGTTTCCCTGCAATCTCTCGGTGGACTAAATAATAATAAAAATAATAATAATAAAAAAAATAATAAATAATAAAATAATAATAATAATAATAATAATAATAATATATAATTTTTTACATTACCAGAAAAAATTCAGGTCTGAATGGGTTAAATAATTTATTACGAGCTCATATATTACATACAGAGAGCGCTACTATTAATATTTATATTTTTGATAATACAAATTTTTATATATATCTTGTTATCATTTTTTATATTTTTTAATAATTCTCTCTCCATAAGTAGCCTTCTAATATTAAATGAGTAAAATATCATTTTCTTCTCATTTTTTCTCATCTTAATCGATATGTTTGCGAAAATTTTTCACTCGCCATATAATATAGAAAAATAATTAAAAATATACATGTGAAGAGACAAAATTATATACAAAAGATATAAATTTTTATTATAATTATTATAAAAAAATTCTGTTTATATCCGAGCTCATCGCAGACACTGTGGACTCTTTCTGCAACTTGAAACAAATCTTTATGATGCCCGACACTGGATGATGTTATCCATTTAATTGTTTCCAGGCGGAAAAAAGTCGATATGTATTTCACGCGTTGCTGTATTCTTAGTGTTCCACACTATGTCTCATATTTTTTCACGTCCGGCGTTCGTCCGACCGCATCTTGGTTCCCTTGATGCTTCGCTAGTCCTCTCTCGCTTCTTCCTCGTTCTAAATTTAGACGCTAGAAGGAGGACTTCTTCTCCGACGATCGTGCAATTTTGGGAGCTGTCGGGCTATTTGCGTGTACGGCGATACACGAGGATTCCTGCAAAAGTGACAACTAGGGATATCTCAGCCGAGACATGAGAATGAAACTCTTCTAACATCTCATTAATGTCGTTTTGAATAACGTTAAGTAAATTGCGAAATGATACGCGCGAGCTCCGAGATTCTGCGGTGCATTAATTTACGGAAAAAATGAAAGTACTATATAACAGCTATGTAGAAGTAAATGCTATTAGGTGCGTATATATTGTGTTCCAAAGTAATTTTATATAAAAATTTATTTTTTTTTTACATTTCTAAATTTTATCTTATTAGGAGGACGAATATAAAACTTGTGATGTGCCACAACTTTTCCCAGAATAGATTGAAAATCACAGACTTATAATCGATGGCAAGTCGTCATTTGCACATGTCTATATTTTACGCATTTATTTTGTTGAATATATCAATCATTTACGTCACTTACGAAAAAGATAGAGCAATCTAAGAATTCACTACAGAGAGAAAGAGAAAGAGAGAGATTATCGGATTGCTGATGCATATAAATAATTTGATCAATTCAATACTCGGTTGATATTGCAAAGTCATTTGTTCTCATCTTTTTGAACGCACTCTTTGATTCGACGAAAATTTCTCGGTGGTGGATTGCACGAGTTCGGTGACCGTTCGTCGCGGAAGATCCCAATTTCACAGTTGAGTTTCGAATTTAATGGAGTCTGGCGGACAGACGCGGGAGAAGTGGTCCTGCAGGCCGATAAGGGACAGAAGAAGCATCCCGAAGAAGGGGTGAAGCGAGGCAGAAGCGGATGGTACGTCGACGGAGGCGGGCAGGGGAAGCGACCGGGCGGCGGCCTGTCGGAGCGTGACAAATTGCTCCGCTAATCTGCGTTAACCAGTCCTTGAACCCCGTCATCGTCGTCCCTTTATCCCGGTACGGGACACCGAATGCTTGCGAAATCAGCGGATGGTCCAGCCGTCGTCTTCCATCGGCGCGAGCCAAGGACATTTTTATCGCGAGAGGAGGGAGAGAAGGGTGAGGGAGAAGGACGCCGACGCGATGGATCGATCGCAGCCGTCGAAATCGAGATTACACGATTGTCGGCTCATCCATCTTACCAGGATGGTCGCCGCTTCCCATTAAAAGTGCATCAGGCCCGAGCCAATCCGTTTCGACTGCCGCCACCGGGATCACCTCTCCTCTCCACCCCCGCCGGCTCGGATCCGCCGACGGAATAATATCGCCGGTTGTTATGATAATCGCGCAGCATCGCGCCGTATCGCACCGCATCGCGCCAAGCCGCCCAGAAAATTGGCTCTTCTGCATCACAATGACTTTTCTCTCTCTCTCTTTTCACCTCTCTGTCTCTCTCTGTTCATTCCTCGTTGTCGCAGTACCCACCAAAGTCACCCCTCCGAACGTTGCGTTCACGATTCGTGATCCAGGATCTTCCGCTAGATTTCGGCGAAATTTATAATTATCTTACATACGCTCCGGAAAACCTCGAGATCGAGCAGCTGTTATAGTTTTATTATCGAGAATGAAAGAATCTTGTTTGATTTTAATAGATTGCACGAGCAGGATTAATTCTCTGCTTCTTAATAATTTTAATTTTAATTGGTTCCATTACTAATTCTGTGCAAGCATTATATTTTACGCTTGTTTTATATTTCGATTATTGTACATCGTAGCTAAAATTATGTTCAAGCATCAGCTGGATTATAAATACTATCATTAGGAATTTCCGCTGAGATAAATCGCGAAAGCGCGACTCATCGCCGCAAGCAATCCAGAAACGGTTAGGGACTTTGTTTATTGCGTATTTCCCGATTGTGCCACTTGTCGTTAAACACTGTCATTGTGTTTAATGAGGAAAACCGAAACGAGATAAGTATTCCCGTGTCTGCTGCTTTGTCGCAGCGCACTGCGATCGACTCCCCCCCTGTGCACCCTTAACGTATCCCTCAGGGACTCGACATACATCCCCGATCGCTTCTCTCGCACACAATCCGCCTGATCGTGGTTAATGAAGAAGATCTAAACGATATGAATGGTCCTCCCATCGCCGATCCCATCGCTATAAAAACGCAATGACAGAAACGCGATCTGCAGTCGTTAATTTTCTGATGAGCTCAATTAATTTCACAGCTGTCATGCCAGGCGACGAAATGACATTTATAATACTCCTTTTCAGGAAAAAATCAGTCGATTATTCTTCTAATAAAAACTTCAATTTCAAATATTTTGCAATTATATGTTTTTACCCAAAATAACTTTTATAATAATTTAACTAAAATTATATCTCTCAGAGCCACGCAACAGTCAATTAATTGATTAATTTCCCTCTTGTTAGATATAAAAATCTAATTTTGTAAATTATATTTGTGGGTCCCTCTCTGTCTCTTTTTCTCCTAAAGCAAAAAATTTAAATAAACAATGAAAATTTTATATCTCGCGGTAAATGTGGAGTATATTGACATTAAGAACGAAAGAGAAAAAGAAACATCGAAAGGTAAAACACTATTCGACACATCTGATTTCATCAAAGACTGCGGTTGACAGGATGCAATCCTCGTTAAAGCACGCGACGAAGCGGGAAGAAGGAGGAACAATATAAATTACACAATTCAATTAGACGCAATCAATCGGCATCGGCCAGGTATATCTCGATGCGGAGACCGCGGCGTTATACGAGAACGGTATAGAAGATCGAACTAAAACAGGAAGGAGATGGAAAGATGGGAAAGGTAGCCGCTTGGCGGCCTGTACGACGGGGCAAGAACGATCGCGCGTTAACGAGATACAAATCCCATTACGGCGTAAACCTTCTCGATCCGTCGCCCCCTACGGACTTCCAACCCCCAGGCACTATGCTAGGCTGCAGGCTATGGGCCACGAGCCACGCCAATTCGGATAAAGTCCCCACTGTCTCCCTCTCGCGCTTTCTCTCTGTCCGTCTATCTTGCCTACTCTCTTTCTTTCTCTCTCTCTCTATCCCTATCTCTCGCTCTCGCTGCCTTCGATGCCGACATGTCCCATCCTCGTCGCTTTTCGTCTATTCTGTTCCTATCCTTCTCTCTTTTTCTCTCTTCCCCCCTGTCTCCCTGGTTTTATTCGGCAAGCTATCCCCACTCGCGGTATCCCAGAGGCACCCCAACCCCCACGGACGAGAGCCAGGGAATATCTGTCCCCGGGACATCTGCGTGCTGATTGAATCTCCAATCTCCTCTCTCATTGAGCGAACGATTGGCCGTTCTTTCTCTCTTTCTCAGTCCTCGCTTCTCTCCATCCCTCTCTGATTCACACAGAATCGTTTCGCTCGCAGACACGATCAGTGACGCGATCACTCGATCGGCCGCTATGCAACTCGGTTCTCTCACGAGACGCGAGAAATAATATCTCTTTGCGGTATAAATCGTCTCGACAAAATTTAGTCGAGTGTAATTTAACAAATGAGTGGTGCATTAAGCAAATTTTAAACTAATTACTAGCAATTAGCGTTTATATTTCGCATGTTGCAATTAAAACATATTCGACAATACATTTATATAAACTTCTATATACATATTTATTTATTTATTTTTATTAATAGAAACCTCCATATAAAAATATATTACAGAGCTCTCTTTATCATAATTAACTTTTTTTACAGCTACATCCATTTGACAAGTTTGTGTAAAGTCCATCTTTCGATTTCATTATAAATTAAATTTTAGAGAAATAGATTTAAAACGATTCCATATGTTATGAAGTAAACATTCGGTAAATCTTAAAATATGCGGTGAAATCGGCTCGCACGATGAGAAACGCGACATCCAAGCCGCAATTTTGTCCCTCGTATAATCAATCCTCGTCACCCGACACCGCGATCCCGTATCATCGCCTCACCCTCTTCGTGGTTTTACCTTCCATCACAAAAGTGATCCCGTGATTATTATTTTCAGACGGCGACTCGCGGGGGGAATTCGCCTGCGGCAGCGGCCAAGAAGATGAGGAAGGTACACCGGACACCGTCATGGAGGAGATGGAGGAGGACGTCGAGGAGGAGGACGAAGACGAGGAGATTGAAATGCGGGTGATGGATCAGGATTCCGAGAGCGTCGGGCGAGAGAACGCGACTAGCGGCGGCGCCAACGCAACCGCGACAAACTGCAAGAAGCGGCAGTCCTCGTCGTCATCCACCTCGTCGAGCGGCGTCCAGGTGCAAAACTGTCAGAGTCAGAGTCAAAACGGTCAGAACGGCACGGGCGGGGGTGGCGGGGGCGGCGGAGGCAGCAGCAACGCCAGCGGTAAACCCAGAAGAGCGCGAACGGCCTTCACGTACGAGCAACTGGTTAGGCTGGAGAACAAGTTCAAGACTACGAGATACCTGTCCGTGTGCGAGCGGTTGAACCTCGCGCTCGAGCTGCAACTGACCGAGACCCAGGTGAAGATCTGGTTCCAGAATCGACGGACCAAATGGAAGAAGCAGAATCCGGGCCTGGATGTCAACAGTCCCACGGTGCCGACGACGCCGCCGCATCCGTCGCCGTACGCACCGGCCTTCCTCTTTGCCGCGCACCCCCATCAGCACCCCCTGCCGCACTCGCACACGCACCCGCACCCTCACGCCCACGTACACCACCCGCCGCCGGTGCCGCCGCCGCCACCCGGCTACTACCACCCGGCGGCCCCACCTTACCCGCCGACCGGACCGACCTTCTTCGGCCATCATCTGTCAGCGACTCCTGCTGCGACTGCGTCGGGACCGCCGCCGACGTCTACGCCTTCCTCCACCGGTCTGACCCTCACGTCTCATCCGCATCCGCACACGCACCCGCACGCGTAGCGAACTCGCGGGCGACGATAGCCTGCGTCAGCGTCCTCGCCTTCGTAGTCCACGGCAAGGAAACGGCGGGTTCGTGTGAGTACTTCCGGTCGCGGCGAAGAAAAGTACTAGGGAGGGAAGAAGGGTAGATTGCCCGGTGCGTTTGTAACTTATCGTTGTTTGAGTCTCCAATTTCTTGTTTTATCAGAGTAATTATAGTTGTTTTGTCAAATTAATAGAAAGTATTACATCGTTCTTCTGCGCGATAATGAAAGAAATTGGTCACTTGAAGAATAAAATTGAAAATAAAGTCCGTAGAATTTTTGCAGGTTGTGATAACTAATTGGATATGTTAATTATTAAATTTAATGTATACGCGAAAAGCAGAAAAATCTTTATTAAAATCTTATTTTTTCAAAAACCAAATTTTCAACAGATAATTCAGAGAAATAATGCATAAAACGCTTATTGTTACCTGAATAATTTTTATTCAGGAGAGTTTGTATTATTTTTCAGATACAAATGATACTACGAAATAACGATTAATGAATTATTATGAAATAGCAATTTTTGTTCAATGTTCAAAAATGACGTTGGAAATTAATCAAGTATCGAATCAGACGATGGGTGTAATGTTTTCGTTTGTCGGATCGAAGCGCGATGTTATATTTTGCCTTCCCGTTGCGTACGTGAAACGACTCGATAGCATAATCGGTTTACGTAGGGTGACGTTCAAAAAACGAGCGTATCATTTCGACACGACACTGGCCAAACATTTAAATTCCGTGCGTATTTTTCTGTCACGTCGATATCTAGACAATAGCGAAGGGAAGATGACATCTTTTTAAAACGGACGCACTCATCAGCTGATAGATAACTCGGTACTTGACACAAAGATGATAACAGAATGGAGGGCTGAGTTTCGTTGAAAAGTTTCCATTACTTCTTTAATTTATTCCTCGTTGCTTTGCGAATCGTAAAAAAGATTGATCAGAGTCATAAACTATCGCAATATCGTCCGAAATTGACGAGTCGTCCTTCGCCCGATAAAACGAGAATCTCAGTACTTTTTTCCATGTAAAGTAACACGAACATCCCGAGTCCTTGTCGTTTTCTCACCTTTGTAACATATTCCGTACGTCGCCGCGATTAAGCGACGGCGGAAACTCGTCTTAAAGGGAAGTAGATTTTATCAAAAAACGCTCTTAGCAAGTAAGATGTATGCGTCAGGATGGATGCACGAGAATGAGCGGCAATTGCGATTGTGGTGAAAAATTAGCGAGTAATGTTTCGTGTGCTGATCGCAAAAAAACGAGGCACGCCCGGAACGTAGTGATCGTTCCTGTGTAAAATAAAAATCATACGTTACGCTCGTAAAAACCTCCATCCAGTGTATATAGATACAATTAATCCCTGTTACACACACGTGCGACAAGAATAGAGATCGATTTTGCTTACCACACTCGAACCGTGTTACGATAACAATATCTCGTATTGTTCGCTTTCGACGTTCGTCGCGAGATAATTTACTGCTGGGTGACATTACAAATTTCATTTCATCGTCTAATACTGGAATACCAAGGATTTAAGTATATATATTATTTAAGTATATTTTTTATTTAAGTATGTATTATTTAAGATATTTATTTAAGGTATTTTTTATTTAAGTATGTATTATTTAATTATTTATTGAAATCTAATGCAATATTTGAATAGAATTTCGCTATTTAAAAACGAAAAATACTAGTACTTTACAGGACACAATTCCTGCTACATACAAAGAAAATAAATAATTTTTAGCAAAATATATTTTTAGCAAATAAAAATATTTTATTTTCGTATATTATATAGAATCGAAAATTCTCAATTTTGATTTGAAATATTCCCGATCTCATGACACATTTATCGATATGTTGAATCAAAATCGATCTCTCTACAATCGCATAATTTTCTATTTTACATTTCAGTTCTTACAACTTTTCAACTTGGTGTTTTTACGGGAGAAATAGCCGTAAGTTCGATTAAGTTGAACGCTGAAAGCCAATTACTCCGTGCAACTCGGAATCTCGGAATCGGTGTCGTAATTGCTTTCTTTCCTACCGTCCCCATAGCTCGCCGAGTTTACGTTTTTTCTTTATCAGCCCTTAATGAGCGGCCATCACTCGTCTGTCGCCCTCGATAGTACGGTCCGTCTGATTTCGGGCACGAAGAGAAAAATGACTGTCGTTTTTACGAAGGATAAAGGGAAAGGTACATGAAGAAAAGAAAGCAAGAAGACGCGCTAAGTGAACTGAGCCATTAGACGGCAGCTCTTACCCGCTCTTTGAGAGACGCAGTCTTCGCAAAACCGGCATTTAGAGCCTTCCACGCATAATTCCGAGCGCATAGTGCCGCCTTGTTCCCGACTTCTAAAGGCAACCACGTTCAATTGACGGAAAATTGCTCGCACCTTGCTTTGATGCTCAAATTAGAAACTATCCGGCTCAAGCTGCGCGACACGCGTCGTCGGTGATCTGACCGCGCATCTATGCGTGTCTTAATTACGAATTGAAGATAAAAGTAGCCCTTTACATTAGCGAAACAAACGTCTCTTAAACTTGTTAAATGCTGTTTAAATGCTGGAGCCAATCGCTGACTCGACCAAAGGATGACTGGATGTTTTTAGAGAAATAGCTCTCTGTCTCTTATAAATGAAGACGGTAAGTACATTATCAAAAACATAAATGTGCTTTTCATCACTTGGTATTCAAATTTAACAAAATATCTCGTGCGCTTTGATTATAAATAACACAACATACGGTAATAAAACTGACTACTCGTTCAGAAAAAAATCTATTACAAGGGACGTTAACTGCACGACAACAAAAAAAGTCTTATCCAGAAGAACAAAGAAACATGTTCATTCTCTCGTTCTTCTTATCTTGACTTTTCTGACGGACCTTTCGTTGAAAATGACGGTGTTATCGAAGCAGGAGTCAGGAGAAAGTTAAATCGACGCGAACGGGAATACGAAAGGAGAATCCTGAGAGAAAAAGAATCCGTGGGGGGAAGATGATCCGAGGGCGCTCGAAAAGGTAGGAGTGGCTGTCGGTCGGTCGCCGGACGATTCTCTCGAATTAATTCTTAGGGGTGGATTTGGGAAAGGGGCCGCTACCGCCGCCGCCTCTGAGGGGTGTGAGTAGAACGAGTGGACCGTGAAATAACCAACCCCCGCGCGACACTCGCAACCCCCACGTTTCGAACATCGACAGTGGCGTAACTTCGTTATAAGCTTCTGCGTATTGCCAGAGAGATTCTTTTTCCGAGAAGACTCTCTCTCCTCTTCCCACCTTCCTCCTCGCCACCGCAGTCGCAGGTGACGTAAGAAACGCTTAATTAATGATAAACACCGCGCTCGTTACGTCGCCAAGCGTTATGCTCCTAATGGCTACATCTGGCAAATTTATTTCCTCCGCTTGAACGTCGTCGCGGAAATTATCTTAATCGGTTCTAATCTAGCTATTAAGTAGCTCTACGTTCAGTTTACAAAGATCTCTTAATTGTTGCTGCACCATTATTTTGAAATATTCGCGGAATGTCGCGAGGTAATCTCATTTGCAAATCTCATGCAATACATAAACAACATCCTTCAACATCCTTATCAAATTGCCATTTGCTTGGTATGTAAAGAGTATCGTAAAACGATGCAATATTTTTCTTATCGAAAATAACAGCTTAAGTTAAATTAAAAAATTAAATATAACAAATAATTAAAATTAAATTAAAAATAATTGAAAAATGATTCGAGGAACAATATGATAAAATTTTGTTACTCCCACGTATTATCATATTTTATAAAATATTCTACAAAATACATTTTAAAAAATTATACGTGTTAATCTAAAGAATTATTAGAATTCGACAATTTGCACAAAATTGTCGCGTCGTAAGAAGTAAAGGTCTTTGATCCGAGTTCGTAGCACGAACAATGACGGGTTAAACAGAGTTGTACGCGATGTGTTCTCGGGTTCGTATAGGGATTACCCGCTTGAGGTCATGACGCCGCACGCACCGAGAGCAGCAAGGCACGCCACTGCAGTCACTCCGTTCCGGTTAAGCGTGTAATAGTTCAATAGCTGTCGCAGCCGTGTCTGCGAATACGTCGAGACACACTACTGCCGTTCCCCACGCGTATAAGCGCGTATTTATGCGAGCGTTTAATCGCGCATTACGCTCTGCGGTATTTCATCTCGTCTCCCCTTATCAAAGCGAGGAATATCATTGCGAGATTAATTCCGATTTTTTCAGAACGGATTACGTCAACCGACACTCGCACAACATCGACAAATATCGAAGAGTCCTTTCAACAAGCCGAACGTATCTTAATTAGATTTTCCCGTATTTCATCGCATTTAATAATTCTCGAATTTAAGCTTTTTGATGAAAAAATGTATTTTTTTGAGATGGAATTTAACGTGGAATTGAGAGCACTTGTCTTAGAAATGTCAAATTTTGCAGTTATATTTACATTTTCTACAAAATATGAGAATTTTGAATCTACACTTTTCACAAGTATAAAAGTTCCTAGTAGCCAATATGGAATTTTTTTTAAATTATTACAATCTTAACACGATCATTTTTATGCATGTGCAAATGCACACTTGAGATCACCCTCCCTCTCCATTTTCACGCGTCGTTCCTGCACTTTAGCTTAACCGGGAGATAAAAGGCGCTTCTTACCGGAACGCCTCGATACGCCTGCTTCCATCAAGTATCCATAGTTAAATCGGATAGCGGGTCTCGTAAACGAACAAAAGCCTCGACGGATCGATCGATCGGCCGTGAGCCGTTATCTTTCACGTCCGCGCTTCTCTCTTTCCTTGTTCAGTCTCTGTCAACTCTGTTTTCTGCCATCGCCATCGGAACGTCTCGATTGTTCTAGGTATTACGGTTACAACGTATGTATGCGCGCCAGGGGAGACCGACGATTATGAGCTCACCAACTAGCTTTTTCGCGCGCCGTTAGCTCCTCTCGATCGATGCATCAATTCGCATTTTCGTCACGGTTACTACACTAAATAGAGCGTAGGGTTAGACGAAACTTTATTTATTACAAAGTATTTTAATTACTTTTTTATTGCTTTAAAAACTTTATTTTTATTATAAAGTATTTATATATTATTATAAGAAAAAATATCGCAATAAAATTTTTACTTTGAGAAAAATCGGCTTTAAATTTCTCAAGAAAATAATTTATCGCAGGAGAAAGAAATAAATGCATTTGAAAAAGTAATATGTAACAAAATCTTGATATTTTATCTTCATATTTTACGACAATTATGTTTTATTTACGCAATTAACATTTGATACGAGAAAAAAAAAGTAAACGCTCGATATTACTCAAGTTTCTATGAAAAATATTGACTGACGACTCAATTGTATTTCCAGCCTATTTTAATTATTCTTCGTTTCAATTACGCAATGTCAATTAGCGCACATCATTACCTGATTTTTTCTCTCATTATTTTTCAGTATATCCAGAATATTGATAAATAAAGAAGAAAAGAGTTGTTATCTAAAATTGCCAACCGGGTAAACATAATGAATGTTTCTAACGAGCGTCCAAGTCAATCCGACCCAACGCATAAAGTCCAATGATTATGATAATTAACGCGGTACAAGTGCACATATATTAGTCCGCTTTATTTGGCCGAGAGTATAGACGAGCAAAAATTGCTCGCGTCGAGCACGTGTGACGCCGATGCGTGCGTGTATAAGTGCAGGAACGGAATTCGGTTCGACCTCAACAGTGCAAACAGAGGCATTGATTTCACCGCTTTCAAACACCCCCTAGCAAAGCGTCAGTCGCTCGGGGTGGTCCCTGCACGCGTACGTTTGTATGTGTGTGTGTATGTGTGTGTGTATGTGTGCGTAAGAGACCTGCGCGTTCAGACGAACCTGCGGATGGCTATGTGGACGAGAAGAACGACAAGGACAGTGGCGACGACGAGAACGACGACGATGACGACGACGTCGACGACATCGAGCGTTCCTTGTCAACGACGCGGCCCTAATAATAATGCTAATTGAAATCAGCACTGCCGCGAAAATCGGTAGCGCAACCCTCCGAGAGCTTCCACGCTCGAGTGGATTGCGCTCCAAATCGGATACCGACCTTTGCGTCTCCACGAGCGATTAAATTTCAACGATTCTACACGACGGTTAAAATATAAAATTATGTTTTCTCTAAGTATTTAATAATTGCGTCGCGTTGTCGAGTATATTCTATGCCGTTCGTTTAAATTCGCAAGATGCAGTAAATCTATCTAAATAAATATTTGTATACAAAATTTAATCCAAATACGCGATATATGTAAATGTAATCGAAAGAGATATATAAAAGTTGTTGTATATATTATTATAAATCTAGAAATAGATAGATATCAAATTTCTCGCTTTCGCATTAAAAGAAATTAATGCAAAAGTTGTTTTCTTTATAAATAAAAAATTCTACCAAGCTATTTATTGAAACTAATAATTCTTTCATATCCTTATTTCAGTAAGCTGCTGTTAAACATTTCTCGCGTAAAACGTTATTCAAACTAAATAAACATGATCGCCTATTGAATTTTACTGCCTTATTCATGTGGATCGATTTTTAATCACACTTGTACAACCCAACAATTAATTGAGCGTCAATGATCTTACATTTCGTAACAACATACCCCTAGCAGCGGAGGGTAACCAGCATAGTCTCGAATACGCGCATCATGATTCCCAAGATAGAAACATCGTCGGCAGCGATCTCGACAGAGCTCGCCTGCTCGTGAAACAATGGCGCGGATCGGTCAACTTTTTCTCCCCCCTCCCCCTTTCTTCCCTTGTCATTGTCGAGTACGCCAAGAAGAGAGCAGTCACAGGGTGGCAGTAACCCGGCCGTACTAGAGAGCGGATTCAGAACATGGGATAGGTGGGTGGCACGCGGTGGAGACTAGAACGGTGTCGGCAGGGGAGACGTAGGGCGAAGATGGGCACGAGAAGGGACGAGGGGGGCAGAGGGGACAGGGGGAGGGAGACTCGCGCGCGGGGGCGGAAGGGCGGCGAAGCGAACGTTTAATAAAAGATGCGCAGAGATAGCGCCATTACCCCGGCCTGCATTATTTACCGGTGCGAGGCAACTCTCTGGCCGCGTTCCGCCGCAGTCGCCGCGTTATACGTATGTAGATGTGTACTGCATGCGCGTGTATTGCGCGCACGCGCGCATATATGTATACGCGCGCGCGTGTGTGCGTATGCGTGCGTGTGTATAATCTTCTAACCCACCTACGAGGTCGAGCCTCGTCGTCTCGTGGAGCCGGGTGAATCTTCGACTCGCCGCGCGAGAGAACGCGCTAAAGAATAAGATCCTAAGACACTCCCCCGCACTCTCGAGATCCGCGGATACTTTTGTCGCGATCGAGCTTTGGGAACTGAGCCCTCTGCGCGCGAGTAAATCTTTATCCACCAAGGCATACTTTAGATAAGGTACACTCCCAGACAAAAGAACGTGGGACGCACCCTTACTTTATGGAAATAAGCTCTTTCTTTTTACTACGTAACGTGTGACTCTTCTGACATTTTGGACAGCTCAAAGAATGTGCTTCTTGAAACTCTTAATTCTTGATATCTGCAAACGTTAAATTATTCTGCTTGCTTTTAAATAATATTAGAAACAATAAAATCGGACATTTTAATTGCTAAATCTTTTTTCCATTTTTAGAAGTCTCTGCTATAAAATTGTTTTTAATTATGTTATAAGAGACAAGAACTTAGTCCCATTATAGATTACATCGCAATGTTTACTTCTTTTCATGCATAATATAAAAACTATTTTAAATAAAGATTACTCTGTACACAGAAAAAAAATAAGTGTCAAATCAAAACTTATATACTTGAACCGACGCGTTCATTGTTTCGTATATACGCAACAATTTATAATCTTCTTAGAAGAATTTAATAATTTTAAATTTTAACAATATTATAGTCTTATTTTAATATTGTAATTGTCACCTCAAGAATATATAATTATTTAATTCTACTTTAAGAAAATTATAATCTTTGATTTAAAAATGTTATTTTCTATCTAACATTGTTTCGTTTCCATTCAAGAAAATTAAATCTTAAATCATAAGAATATATTTTTTTTATTTGAATTATATAAAATGGCTTCATTCAAGTAAGCAATTATTCAAGCAATTATATTTTTCTTTAATTAACGCAATATAATCTCATTTCAAGATTTCCATGTTAAAACTAAATATATTTTCAAAACAAGAATGTCCTTTTTTTCTGTGTAGCTACCTTACTGTTACACATGCTTAAGAAGCATTTTACTGATTGCGTTGTAAAAATAGGTTCAAGAGTCGCTGTCGGATTCATCGCGCGCGCAGTCGAAGAAAGTCCGTCTCCTTGCTCTGTAAAGTTCTCTCCTCTCTCTGGCCGTCCCGCGTGCTCTACGAGCGGGAACCGTCGTAACGAGGAACATTACTCCGGGGGATGGAAAACACCGTTAATTACCTCCCGCAGGGCCGTTCGTTATCCGCTGGACCTTCCCCCGGTCGGTGGTGTGCGGTTCGCCCAAATTGCCTTCTCACTTCCTGGGCGAAGATCGGCGCGATTACGCTCAGGTCGGGGTGCTATTTCTCCTCTGGTACTTCGTTTGTTGTTTCACGAAGGATAGGAAAGAGGAAAAAAAAAGATCAAGGAGAGAAGGACATGAACAACAAGAGAAAGATTAAGGAGAGGAATTTAGAATGATAGAAATGGGTATAAGTGTGCTCGAAAGAAACCGAGAGGAATCGAAATTTCGAGCCGGTAGAAAAGGGGACGTGTTGGAAGAAGAGATCTGAAAGTACAGGACAAAAGAGAGACGAGAGTCGGAAGAAAAGAGCGAGTGGAAGAGGAGATACAGTCGCATCGAGGGATAACGAAAGAGACAGTTTCTCCCTCGGTGACGAAAGACGAGAGGGGTGAAGAGAAAACTCGGGGAGCGGTGGAAAGCCGAAAGGCGAACTTGACATTTATATCGGGGATTCTCGGCTTTGCACCAAGGAGAACCCTTTCAAGAGGAGGATTGCGCGCACGCGACCGCGTCGAATACGAAGAGGGTGGTTGTGTCGAGAATGTACATAAACTTTTCCGAATTCTTCATTCGATAGTCTAAAACCCCCTTTCCTTTTCCTTTCTTGATTCAACTCAGAAATTTATGTTTAAACATCTCGGCTCTTCTACAAGAACTCTTAATCAAACGTTATATTAATTATATTATTAATATTGTGATGCAATAATCCGTTATTTCTATTTATATGTATAATAAAATAGAAAGCGATAGCTTTTATATTTTCTACCTTGATAACTCATTACTATTTTCTCAATCTCACAATTAATATTCTAATTTTAATTTAGATAATTATCCTCGTATCTCTTTCTTTTTTAAACTTTTTTTAAGAATTATAAAAAAGGATTAAATAAAATTCTGGATAAAACTAATCATTGACAAAATAGCCATATTTTCTTAAGCATTTAATATTAATCATCTGCAATGTCCACGGTTAGAATTTTTTATTTTTTAGTCTGGCAGTTAAATATATTTCTTATTGATGTATATAAGTTTAATAATTGCATTTTTGCAAATAGAATATGCAATTAATAATTTTAAAATTAGCAATTTTCAAATAAATTATATTTTATCATATTTAATATCGCTAAATTAAAATGATATGGTTTATTAATATAATATTAAACCGTTTAAAATAGCATCTATTTATATAATAAAACATCAAATCGATAAACATCAAAAGTTAAAGATTTAAGTTGGTGGATAATGTTGCTTATCGCATGATAAATTCGGTTATCTATATTACTAGATAACTCGATCGAGCAAAAACAATGTAGCAATTATCACAAGTAGTATCGGAAATGTTGCCTATAATAGACGAGACAGGAAATATATTTGGTTACAGATGGTTGCGTTGTTGAAGAAAACTATATTCGCGGTAAGTGATAATTTTGTGTCTCTCAAGTTTACTGTATAAAGTAAAGTAACCTTTACTTCATAACGATAAAGTAAATTTTCAGTTATCCAACTGTAGAGACACTCATTCTACTATAACTGCAACGCTGTGGTTGGTGCTGCCTCCACTCCAAGGGTATCATCCCTTATACTCTGTTCACCCCTAGGATATCTCCAATATGTTCCGTTAGTCGGCAACTAAACTCGAATGGTAATGAAAATGTTATTTTTCTAAATGTCATAATTTGTTAAATATAGCACATGTCATTGTCATTTCTATAAATATTGCACAAATTATTTTAATCACTATTAATTATTATTTTTTATTAATTATGTATTTTTTCCAATATTTATTTCTTTGCCAATATTAACAATAAAACTTGATATATAAAACTGTTAAACTTATATTAAAAATTATTTGAAAAATTATGCAGGTAGTATGTCTAAATTTCTATTAATAAAAACTTTTAATATGATACATGTGTGTGTATAAAATACATCCAAAATGTGTACACAAAAAATTGATGGTACTAACGAATAGAATAATTAAACGTTATGTACACATTCTGAAATATTTTTTAACTCCTTTTTATTAGCGAGAATAAAAATCAATCATCAAGAAAATTGTCACGAAAAACATCACATGTATCTATACAATCTATTGCTGTAAGCACAAAATAGATTCTCATTAATTAAATAGCACTTTTAGCGGTCTTCAATATTTTTAAATAGCACAGAAATAAAAATGAAACTGAGCTTTAAGTTACATATTAGAACCTTGTCCATCTTTTTATCATGTAAAATATATGTTTTCACGTTTCTATTTAAACATGTATTAACTTACATTATTTAAGAAATCACGTGCCTTTTGAAAGTATGGAAATCTATGTTTCAAATCTATCATTAATTTTTTTCATTAAAATATATTGCCCCTTTTAATTTTTCAAGTTTTCAAAACTCTGAGAATATTTTTAACAATCACGAATAATTGGCTGCGATATCGTATCGTCCATTGTGCAAAAGTTTGCATCTATTACGTTAGGTATCTTAAGAAACGGTAATCTTTCACGATCAAAGAACAACGGTGGAGGAAAGTTTCATAGTCATAAAGGCTCAATATCGCGGAAAATAGCGAATGAAGTAGCAAACGCATTTACCGCGTCTCTCTTAATGAGCTCGTTTAGCACGGCTTCTCACGAGTCTCTGGAGATCCGCGTTAATGAATCGGAGCTGAAATTGGTGCAACGTGCCGCTAATAGTGCATCGCAATAAAGCGAATGTGCATTGAGGTTTCAATGTCTGAACGTGCAATTAGCCGTTGTATCGATGACAAATTGATACGCGTACAAGAAAAGAGAACAATCTTTATTGCATTCTTTCAATATCAGTTCATATAAAAAAGAGTGCAATGATATTTGTGTTCGTATACGATTTATCCCGATAAACATTGACAAACTGTAATTTCCGATAATTCCCCAAGAGTTTTTATTCGGGCTTTTTTCAAATATATTACTGCCTTTATTCATTTGTTGCTTACAATTACAAGAGCAATTTGTAAAAGATTTTTTAAAAATTTATCGTTAACAGAAAGAAAGAAATTAATTGCCGATTATTCAGAATAATTTTTTTTGCCTGCTAAAAATTACAAGACATTGGAAAAGTTTTCCGACTATAAAATGTTCATTTTTATCTCGTTTAATTTTTAATCTAGCAAGAGAAAGATATCATAGAATTGCCATCATAGAAAGAGAGAGAAGTATCACTCTTCATCCGAATAGAATATTTATGAATTATTACGAATACAGCCAGCGGGCCGTCAGCAAAGATAATCCGACAACTATTTCCTAGCGGGAATTCAATGTAAATGCTGATGTGCGCGTGGGGGTCGTGTTATTTCGAAGTTCGATAAGAAGACGCAACGGCGGCGAGCATGATCCCGGCAAGATGGCGGGGACTCGGCGAAATTCATAAGAATCCCGGTAAGCCAGGGGATACACCCACGGAGTGGTAGACGAAACCTCGTCGCGCGACGATTTCCCCCCTCGTCCTTCCCGCCGCTGTCCTCCAACCCCCTCCCCATCTACCGCGCGGTAACGGAAATAGGAGTCCTTCTGAAGAGCATATCTGTCGCGGGAGCTATATCGGCGGTAAACCGACAGATTGGAGCTTGCCGCCTTAATGCGCGCGTGGTGGGGGTGGAGGTTCGGGGTGGGTGACAGGGCAAACAAATTTATAGGTCTCTTATCCGAAAGATACACGGGATTATCCCTCGGGTCGCGCGCGCGGTGCAGGTCGCGAGGGACAGAAAAAGGAGATAGAGTGAGAAAGAAGAGGAGCGGGAGGCGACTCTCGAGAGGCAGAGCTCGAAAAATCGTAAAAACTTTATATAACACGGCTGAAGGAAGATATTCAGGGCACCTGGACGACGGGGGGGAAAGCGCGAGGAAGAGAGAAAATAGCAGAGAGAAGCATCAGCGGGGGGTTAACGTCGGCAAGATTCAATGAAGGGTGGTGAAACGCGACTGCCCGAAAGAGGGAAGCGGAAGGAAGGAGCAAAGTCTCGAAGGAAGCACGGGGGTTTTGTGCGTGAGCGATGGCGAAGCGTTTCAGCAACTACGAGAAGGAAGAATCGAGAGGTATCCGTTGTACAAGAAGAACATCCCCTGGAAGGAAAAGGGAGACGCGAAGGGGTAGTTGGGTAAATCTGCAAGCGAAAGAGGGAAAAGGGAGAAGAGGAGAGAGCGAGAAGAGCGTCAAGAAAGAAACGGGACGTCAGGAAAGAAGGGAGGAAGGAGGAATACGAGCTCGAAAAGTGCGAGAAGAGTATAAACAAGGAGGCATAATGGAGAAGGAAGATGCTGAAGAGAAGGACAAGGGCAGGCGAGGGTCGATTCATTCTAATTCGGTTGTGAAGGCTACAGCTTGTCCAACAGCTCGGCGGTATCTGTAGGGTGGCTTCTGGGTTGCTAGTGTCGCTGCCAATGTGACTGCGAACCGCGTTCCTCCGCCTCCTCGTTGTCCTCTTTTTCTGCTCCTCCTCCTTCTCCTCTTCTCTACGTAGATCAGTCCAGCTGATCCGACACCGTGATTCTACCTCCTCCGAGAAAAAGGACATTTTTCAAGCGGCTTCTCTTGGACACACGTTGTCAGGGTGACAAGTAGAGTCTGTATAGGGTGGCTACGCAAACTCGCGATGACGCGATAGCCGTTGGTTCCTAGAATGCTGTTGCACGAATGAACCGTTGTTTTCAGCTTTATCAAGCTACACACGACTAATAATGAAATATTCATATACAAATCATTTCATTGTGTATGTGAAATTATTTTGCATTTTTTATCATCGACTTATAATAGGTAACTTCTTAGAAAACATGTCGTAAGAATATATATTTCGATAGAGAATATATATTTCTCCACACATAGCCATAAATTTTAACAAATTTAGGTTTTTCAATTAATCATCTGTTGCTTTTTCAATTTCAACATTAAAAAAATATGTCAATATAAAAATTAAATGTTTTATTTATTAAATGTTATATTAATAAAAATTAATTTTTAATTAAGACAAACATCATTAATATTATTTCAAATTTGCGCATTTCTATAGTAGAGATTCATATATTATCACATACATACTTCTTCAAAGTCGTTACCTGAAATAATTTTCAAAATAATTACGTAATGTAATATTCAAGAATAAAATCAATCGGATCAATTCTGATTCAAATATCGACAAAACTAGAGATAGTACTGAAATTTATCATCATTGTTCTAATCCCATACAACTACAGACGTATATTTTGTTCGCAATTTTCTTGTAGATATTGCTCTCTTTATCTTGACATCAATTTTCTTACGTTTTCTTCTCTCAAAGATTTCATGCCGAATGTATAAACGAGTATACGTTATCTCTTATTCTTCTCGTTCCGCACGGAACCATAGCCGGCAAAATTTCACAGCGACGAAATCCACCGCGGTGACAAGTAGCGCCATAAATAGGCCCGATACGACGGATACGTCGCATTCTCGTTCGTTCTGCCATGCCACCTCGATACCTTCCCGTACTTTATTTCGATCCCGTTTCTCGGAGGAAGATCCGGAGCCATCAACGAGTAGATTCTACCATCCCCGTGCATGCTCGAATCAGGTAGTTGTACCGCTATAGTAGAAAAATAAAACGCGTTTCCTCATAGATTTCCCGAATGCATTTCACAAACGAGATTTCGTCTTTACTGTTTATCAATTTAAGAATTCATGATTTTTATCCTTCTCTTTCTCCCTCTTTCTTCCGAAAACTATTTCACATATTATCTTTCTGTATAATCTTATTTACTAATAATACAAGTTAAAGGAATAATTTAATAAACATTTGAGAAATTGTATTTATGCCATAAAATATGATCGAAATTTTTTTGTGTATATTAAAATGGGAAATATAAAGAATTTATTTCCCAAACAAGATTTCGTCTTTAATGTTTATCAATTTAAGAATTCATGATTTTTATCCTTCTCTTTCTCCCTCTTTCTTTCGAAAACTGTTTCGCATATTATCTTTCTGTATAATTTTATTTACTAATAATACAAGTTAAAGCAATAATTTAATAAACATTTGAGAAATTGTATTTATGCCATAAAATATGATCGAAATTTTTTTGTTTATATTAAAATGGGAAATATAGAGAATTTATTTCACAAACAAGATTTTGTCTTTACTGTTTATCAATTTAAGAATTCATGATTTTTATCCTTCTCTTTCCCCCTCTTTCTTCCGAAAACTATTTCACATATTATCTTTCTGTATAATCTTATTTACTAATAATACAAGTTAAAGGAATAATTTAATAAACATTTGAGAAATTATATTTATGGCATACTATAATAAAGTATGATCGAAATTTTTTTGTATATATTAAAATGAGAAATATAGAAAATTTCTTTCACAAACAAGATTTTGTCTTTACTGTTTATCAATTTAAGAATTCATGATTTTTATCCTTCTCTTTCTCCCTCTTTCTTCCGAAAATTATTTCACATATTATCTTTCTGTATAATCTTATTTACTAATAATACAAGTTAAAGCAATAATTTAATAAACATTTGAGAAATTGTATTTATGCCACACTATAAGATATAATCGAAATTTTTTTGTGTATATTAAAATGGGAAATATAGAGAATTTATTTCACAAACAAGATTTCGTCTTTACTGTTTATCAATTTAAGAATTCATGATTTTTATCCTTCTCTTTCTCCCTCTTTCTTCTCTCCCGAAAACTATTTCACGTATTATCTTTCTGTAGAATCTTATTTACTAAGAATACAAGTTAAAGAAATAATTTAATAAACATTTGAGAAATTGTATTTATGCCATAAAATATGATCGAAATTTTTTTGTGTATATTAAAATGGGAAATATAAAGAATTTATTTGTGTCGGCCGAAACTATAAATTGTAAACTCCGCTTTTAAAAAAATTAAAAATTATTATAATTATTTTTAATGACAATTATTTATAATAAATTATATATTGTGAACGATATACACATATATACATATCTATGTACAAGTCGAACTATCACGATGTATAATCGATACATATGACCCACATATTCATTCGTCAAATGGTTTGATGATACAATTCTCGAATGGTTTTTTTTTTCCGTGAAATACTGTATGGCAATTTTATTATCGGCGATTGGTTTCAGGCGTTAAACTGACCAACGTCCAACAATTATTGTAGCATTGCGTAGTGAAAAATTTCACACCAATTACACGATAGACCGACAATGCGTGCCCACACGCAAGATATATTTTACGCTTTTTATTATTGCTCGGCTTCTCTTCGGTCGCTTATTTATCAATTTATTTATTCACCCGACTAATTATCTATTCTATACATTTCTACAAAATACTGGCTAAAGTGAGAGATACAAATCGAATTTTAATCACTCGAAATGAAAGATCGGTATGCCGATAAATTAAACAATTCGCACAAATACAATATATGTAATACACAACATGTATAAAAACTAATTCAATATAAAAAAGTAAATAAAATTATATGGGATACAAAGATTCGGAAATATAGTATAACTTGTCGACATTTAAAATATTAAAACATAACAAACTCCAGAGAAATTTTACAGTGTAATAAAAAGAGGTTTTCGAAAATTTTGCAATTCAACTGAATAACTCTTGCGCTGATCTGTATTGCAATATCATGTATTGAATAATCATTATACTGCTTTTACAGCGGTTAAAAATAAATCCCGCTCTATAAATCTCCATTTTTAGAGATATGTGATGTTTTTATTTCTATTCATATTATATAATAAACATGTAAATTTTCAGCGTCATATAGCATGTTAAATAACAAGATCTGTATTAAAAAATCTCAGAAAGATCTGTCTTCTCAAATAAGATCCCATGTGCACAAATAAAGACATTTGGGACGTTTACGAATTAATTGATGATAAATGTCGGTTCGCATCATCCAGCCCGGCGAGAATTTCCTCCACCAACAGAACGATACATCTTTAGCGTTCAGCGGTCGATCGGGGCGCGAGTCCCGCTTCCATTCTCGCCTCTCTGACGTTAACGACGACATGTGGGCTCACCGAAGCAAAACCACCGAAGAGTGCCGCGGGTGTCGTAGGTGCGACAGCGTCCATCCATCTATCCCGCACGGTCGCGAGCTATTCGGGAGAGCAAAGCCCGGGCGCGCGTACAATATCCCTTCTGGGACATCTTTCGCCCTTTTAATGGCCCGGGCTGCGACCGAGGAGGGTGGATTCGCTGGGAGAAGAGATCGCATCTCGCGACCCGAAACTCGTCGCCGATCATCGAATGCATCCGCCCTGGCATCTAATCGATCTTATCGATCATACCGACCGACAAAGTCGGCGATGACGCCCCTCTCGGGACGTGTTTTGACTCCTTCGTGAATGGGTTGTCAAAATCGGAGCGCTTCGTGCAACGCGATGTGACACGCGCGCGAGACGCGAAATTAAAGAGCGCTCGCTCGTTCGACGGACATTTCACCTGCGCGATTGGTTTCGCGGCAATCATCGCGGGATATGACGGGATCGATGCACCGGCGATTGCATTCTCGCGCAGTTGTAACGATATTACGCTCGATTTTAACCACTCGCGCTCGAAATATGGTCGTTCGAACGCGATATGTCGCGCGACTCGGGATTTGGTCCAGCTAAACGATCCACTCTGAGTGAAAAAGGTTTTTTTTCACTTCGGATATATTGCGATATCATCTTTGATATTTGTGGGATTAATTAAATGCATCGCTCGCATTTATATATCGCTCTTGACTGGAAATGATTGAATATTTCCACATCGCAACTCTTGTATCGCTAATATTAATTAAAAGTGCGGAAAGATAAAAGATTTCCGATTGGTAAAGAAAATATTCAGTTATTAAAATTATCGTTTTCGTGTTAAAATTAAAATTAACGATTACTGATAAGCCAATTTTAACTCTCGTTAACGTGAGCGAAGGAAACAATCGTTCAGAAATAGAAGACCTTCCATTGTTAAATCCCGATTAAAAAAAGGATAGCACAAAGAAAACGAAAACCACCTTCCACCACTTACAATATACACTCATAATACACCGCCTCTTCGAAGAATCCTTAGTAAAAACATCCAGACAACAGTCGGACGAATATGTCCGATGTGCAACGTAACGTAAAAGTTTGCACGTTCCTCGCGAGTGTAAAATGTTAAATTAACATTCGCACGGGGTATGATTCGAATCTTGTTTGTTGTTTCAGGAGGCAGACAGTTAAATTACCGGAGAAAGTCAACAAACCTATTGGACGAGATCGTCCGGCAAATTTTATGATAACACTGAAGTGGCTTACAAATTATCGGTTAAGTGATACTAACTGCAGCCTCCCCGCGCGAGCGCTGCTCTACAGATGTTTCATAATGACGTTAAATGTTTCAAGAGCTTACAGGATTTCGCTTCAATATCGTTTAAGCCGTCCTGCCCGTATTAAAGTGCAGTTTACCGCGACAGTCTACTATGTATGTAGAAAGGTCAGTTTCATGCTAAAGCGAGCCATGCCGCGCGCATCGTACTTCTCTAATAATCCCCGTGTGTGGCTTTAGAAACCGCTCGTGTTTTGTGCACTCTTGGCAAAATAAAGCATGCTTCAACATTCGTCTTTCGACGGGAAGAATTTTGCGGAAAACGTGCCGCGTTTCGGGGAAAAAAAAGACCGCTTAACTCTCATCGAAAATGCCGAAAATCGCCTCGAAAGGACAGGACTCGCGATTCGCGTTTGCAAGCGCCGGCTCGTCGCTGGAAATAAAACAACGTCGATGAAACGAGCCGTGCCGCACGAACGAATTACAAGCGCGGAAACGCGAATCCGAGAACCGCATTTGCGGAACGTCGAAATATTACCAGTGCGCTCTGCCGAATTATAAAAAAATTCATTTTACGAGCGCGAGTTTGAAACAGAGTTAATTTAACGCAATTCCGTCCGACTGTTGTAAAAATTAATGCGGCATTCGGGGCTGCCCGTTATTACCTTGATTTATATGTAACAATATACGCATAATCCGGGAATAATATTAGCGTTGGCAAAATTACCGTCTTCTCGTGAAAACGAGAATGATACATGTCCGAGACACCGTGTTGTTTTACATGTTGATCCTGCCGAGAAGTAACACATAATGAGTTCTTTCAAAGGTCACAAAATTTCTAATATCAACCTGAAGGGGAAAGAAAGGAGAGGAGAAGGGAGAGAGAGAAATAGAGAGGGAGAGGGAGAGAGATGATATCATGTATTATGCGTAAACACGAAGAGTTATCGTCGAGTTGGCATCAGATTGTTGTTGCCGCGCATATAGCGGATATAAGCTTATAATATAAAATATATCCGATATAAATAAATCTTTCCATTAAATGTATAAAAACATTTCGCTACCGTCTTCTTCGGATAATCGGCTTATAACCATTCGATGCTATTACAGCTCTCTTCGGTTGCTATTATATCTCTTTTTCCTTCATCATTGTACTCCATCGTGATAAAAGAATAACGATTATTTCGACGTATATATTTCGCGTAGAGAATAAATATATCATTGATAAAATCGCGCTTTATAATTAAAGCTATATAATTTTAACGAATTGAGCAAAATATTTTTCTCCTGCTTAATTTCACATAAATTGCATATTAATATAACTTTACTTTGAGATTTAATTTGCCATATTTATTTGTAATTATCGAAAAATTATTGAATATGTTTGATCAAATTCCGAAAAAAAATTTTTTTTAATTGCCTTATTGTACAAGATGTGGAATTAATAGTACAACAATTACGGATGCTCGATATTCGAGAAATCGGACAACGAATTAAACTAATCGCGCCTTTCGCTCTAATCGAGAAAACTTTCACCCTCCCCGATAACTATTAGACCCGGCGATTCGAGCGATCAAAGTCACAAAAAATCAAAAAATGCGTCGTCGCGAACGGATCTGCGAGATATAGACAATACGCTCTATCGCGAAGCAAGCGTAATTCATTCATTCGTTAGCAAAAAGAGCGATTGTTCCGTATACCCGCCGGCAGTGACAGTTCTTGTCGAAGCGATCAGGGGATGATTTACGGGAATGGTCGAGAGCAATCTCGTGCGACGTACAAAGTAACGAACGAGGACGAAAATAGCTCGGGCAGGAGTACGTGTGTGCGCTGCCGATCTCCCGTCTCTTTCTCTCCTCCGTGCAATTTCCTTCCCTCGCGCCTCTCTCTCTCTTTCTCTCCCGCGCGTCTCGCGATGCGGAAATGCGGAAGGCGATGAGGAGAGAAGACGAGTGCTGCCGGCCCGGGGCGGTGGTCGTTTCCCGGGCAAGTAGCCGGAGTGGATGGATAACTTGGCCATTGTAACGAAGCGATGGCCTCCAGCAAAAGTAAATGATTGCCGGGGAAGCGGATACGGCGCTCGCGGAGGCTGCGCCGGCGGGTCTTTGTTGTTTAGAATAACTGAAGGGTTCCTCGACGGGGCCCATCGAAACCACCCAACCTCCCGCGCCACCCTTCCTCTTCCCCTCCAGCCCAGTTCCAGATCCGACCGTCCTTCCTCTCCCTGTTCCCGCACCTTTCCGCACCCCTTCCGCGTGCTCACCCTCGCCGTCGTCATCGTCGCTCTCTCGCGAGAGCCCCTCGCTTTTCGACTGTTACCGATAATTAGAGGTACGCTCGTGGCCACGCGACCATTTGCGCTTGGTCGAGGGTGTCCGCTCCCGGGTGAAATGCGCGCACATCCCCGGGACACCGCCAGTAAGGTCGCTAATTCATTCGCAACCCTCGGTACAAATATTTATATACATCGATAATCGTACGGCAGACTTGCAGAAAAACTTTTCTTTTCGCTTACAATTGATTTCATCCATAGCTACTCAATTTTTTAGTGCAATCCCTTTTTCAAGAAAGCTATTTGCTAATTTGAAAAACATATATAACTCCTTATAAAAGAAAAACGCTACTTTATGTTAATATCTTTCAAAAATATTCAATCTTTAGATAAAATTTAAATGCACTAGTGTGATTGTCACTTACTTTAAATAGTATAGTCTAGTTTCATATTGTTGGAAAGAACAAATCACTTTCGACAGGAATAACAAATTATTTTAAAACGCGATTTTCTTTGTATTCATAATATGTACTTGAAATCCAGTAGCATTGAAAATTTGACGCCTAAGGCGGCTGTATCATCGCTTCTCCCCTAGCTATGGCTGATTAGGATCAATTACAATCAACATCTGCACGCGGCAAGTTTCTACGCAATAAAAGATTAACATCACCTTTTAATAAAGATAATCAAACTAAGTGAAAGGAAGAGACGTTATTATTTAATCACTTAATCCTTCAACTTTGACAATGCATCTTAGTTGTAAAATATATTCTCGTTTTTCACGCACACAATCTTCTTCTTTTTAATTTTTATTACATTTTAAAAATCTCATCAAATCTTCATCCCTATAGTATTTTCTTAAATTATATTAAATTTTTTTATCTTTTATTCTTCACAATATAATCTCAACTTTTCTGTTTTTGTTAGATTATTGCCGTTAATTATGCTACAAATAAAAGACGCGGTATCTTTCCATCAGATACTTTTAATTAACTAAGTGCGACGAATATCCGTTCCATTGCGAGAACTATTTCGCGCGCACAAAAAAATAGAGATACGCTCTCGCTCGACGCTCCAATATTCAGATATATCACAATCGCGTATTGAACATACCGAGAACAATATGCTCGTCGCATCGCACATACACGCAGCCACGCATAATCACAGTGGAATTTCCACATTCATTGTAACGCTCGTCTACCCGCTGCGATGGCGTTTTTCTGGCATGCGCTCGATGAGTTATGTTATCTCTATTATCAGAACAGAGAGTACCTGGCGCAAAGGCCAGATATATACCTTCAGCCGCATTCGTCGGTCTTTGATCAGAATCTATTAAAAGGATCAGTTGCTCCATTGTGGGCCGCGTTCCCGCATCGATATTACCTTTACCCCGCTACGTTCGCTACCCGAAATATATCAGTCTCTGTCCCGTTACGAATAATATCGGGTGCAAGAGAGAAAGATGCGCGCCATTCGCCAGGATACACGACAGCCAATCTCTGTAATAGATCTTGGAAAAAGTTTCATTCACATGGTCTCTATCGTTGTTAGCTTAACGATACTCCACCGATACGTATCCTTTTGTACGGCGATATCCGGCCAAGAGAAATAATCCACGCGAGCAAATACTCAGCTTTTAACACACACACACACACACACATATCTCGCCGACTTTACTAATTAGAAACAAAAAATATTGCACCGAATTCGCGCGCGCAGACTCGTTTACCGCATCGTAAACTCCGCCATCGCGATGGATACGCATACAAGAGATATTTCACCCTTGAGCGTAATTACGTTGCGATAGCGAAGTTTATGAGAATGCATTTATTCATAGCTTGGGATGAACGAGAGTAACATCGATGATAAGGAGGTAGAAGTGCAAGTTTGATATCATATGCTGTTTTTTCTTTAACCAGTGCTCCGGAAGAGCTACTCCGCGAAATTTTCCCGCTAGTAAGTAAATATTTTTAGAATTCTATGGACGAAAATAAATTTTAATTTCTGGCATGGAAAACATTGGTTTAAATGTCACCTTTCTGATTAAAAGAGAAATATAAATTTTACAGGTAAATTTAAACAATATTAAAATTATCTTTTACGTAAGATGAAATAATTCGAGATGTGTTCCAGAAAACGCGAAGACTCTTTCCTCCTCATTAACAAGATTTAAACTATACTAATGTGTACAAGCATAGTTTCGACATTTTCTTAAAAAGGCAACATTGCCGAAGGTGATGAGAAATTGCGAGCGACGTCGTAGGCGAACAGCTAGCCCAGCCTTGCCGCTGGTGACAAGCTCGGTACGCTTGTGCATATTTATCAAGCGTGCGGCTACGCGATATCAAACAAGGTGCGTACCCGGGGCAAAAGGTAAGCGAAGACGGCGACGACGGCGGCGCGCGATGTCGGGCGTATCCGCCAGCGAGGGAACAAGCCCGCCCTCGGTCGCCTCGGATACATATCCTCCCCCGTTTATGTAAAAGCCGCGCGTACGGGTAACCCGCGGCTTAATAAAAGGACAGGGGAAACAGGAGGCGGAAACAGGGGGTGGGCGACGAGAGGAGGTGCGGAAACGCGAACGTGCGGAATGCGGATCGCGGCTCTCGACGACGGATGCTGCGAGCGGAAGGGAAGGTGGGGGGGGAGGGGGGCAGGGTGCAGAGAGAAGATGGTGCAAGAATCGAAAGGGCTCGAGGACTTTGAGTTCCAGTCGATAAAGCTATTAGCATTTAGACGAGCTGTCGTCGTTGTCGTCGTCGCCACCGCTGTTGTCGTCGTCGCTTTTCCTCTCTCTTTCTCCGTCTTTCTCTCCTCGTTCTTTTTCCTCTCGCACTCTCGCCGCAACCTCTCTCTCTGTCTCTCTCTCTCTCTTTCTCCTTCCCCATCCAGACCACCCTCTTTTCCCCCGCATCCTCTTCGCCCCCCCGCCTCGAACGGCAGCTTTGCTGAAATACATACCGATGTATCTCCATCCCCCGCGTACTCCACATCCGTCATCCTCCAACTTCCTCATCTTTCTATCTCTCTTTCTTTCTCTTTCTCTCTCTCTCCCTCTCCCTCTCTTTCCCTCTTTCCCCGTCCTCCGTCTCTCTCATCCTGCCCTTCTACCGCGATTCCTCTTGCGCACCACCCACGAATCTACACGTATATATACACATACAAACAAACACACACACACGCATGCAAGAGCGCGTTTCAACGGTACACACGCTGAACACGGCGCGCCATGACTCCACCACCTTCTATCGCCGACAGACCGAGCGGGCAAATAGTAGAAAAGGAGAGAGGTGGCCAGACGACGCAGTGAAAACGAGGAGAGAAAGAGAGAGAGAGAAAGTTGCCGATATAGAAAAGAGGACGTTTGCAAGGGTGGACGCAACCATCTCTACCATCACTATTCTTTCCACCTTGTAGAAAGGTGCTGTACTCCTCGATATGTTCCGCGTTACATCCTCTTACGACTCTCGCATGAGCGCGAAAGCGCGTATAAAATGGCACATTAATAGCAGTGGTCTAAGGAGATACTATCAACATGCTTTTCACAGGCAATCTATTTAAAAATAACAATAGCTATTTTCTATCAGTAATCATTCTGAGGACATAGAATGACTTCAAATAATTGGAAAGACTTTTATAAAAATGGAAGGAAAAAATCCTTCTGCAACATGATAAATTAAATAATTTTGCTTAAAAATTAATCTCTTACTCTCTCTAGTGTGTTACATGTACATTCCAACAGAAAGTTTATTTCAATAAAAATCAAATTAAGAGTACATTGTCGACATATTTAACTCGTAATTCCCATGGAAGAAATCTAAAAAAATTCATGTTTATAATTGTCAAGATTTTTGTTGAAAAAATCTGTAAGTGGAGAAGATGATTATTGTGTGCGACGGGATATACACGTAGTTGAGACGCGGGCGCACCATCACAAACACGCATACGGCGAAACGTTTACGTGTAAGCTAGCGGGTCCATCTCCACCAAAGAGATACCTATTAAAGGCATCTCCTCCCGCAAGCACTGCCGTTGCCGTGGTAACCGTGGCTCGGCCACACGCGTGTGACACGTGCGCGTCCCTCCTCGCACGTGTGTATTCACGTACACTCGCGTTTACCGGCAGAAACCGCACACTCTCTTCGTCGAATCGCGAATGCGCGCTCGTTGTACGCGATCTCACATGTCGAGAAAGAGGAATAGGGTGGAAGGGGAAGCGAGGACGAGGAGGACGACGACGACAACGATGAGGACGAGGACGAGGACGATGAGACACATATATATGTACGTCGCGTTACCGCTATACCATGCGGTGTTTCACCGACGAGGGGTGAAACAACCCTCTAATAGCCGGGGCGGCGCCTATAGCCAACCCTAATAGCCCTATCTCACCCTCGCCTCTCGCTGCGTCTTGCCTCGACTATGAGCAGCTTATCTTCTCTCTCTATCCCTTCCGTCGGCTTTTTTCCCTCTCGCGCGATACCGAGATCCCCTTCTCTCTCTCACTCTTTTTCTCCCTCTCTCTTGCGCTTTTCCTCAGTTTCGACATCTCTCAGTCGTTCTCTTGATCTGACCCCCTCTCTCTCTTTCTCTCGCTCGCTCTATCTCTATCTTTCTTGTCGACTACCATCCAGGCTGACTCGTCTCGCGCTCTATCTACTTTCGCTATCTCCGTTTGTCCCTATTCCCTTCCTTCTCGCTCCACTTCCACCCTCTCCTTCCGCTACCTTTTTCTCTGTTCATCTCCTTCGCTCTCTTTCCTCGTTCACCCCTCGCGCCTTTCCGCCCCTCGATCCGCGCCACCCGGTGTTTGTTTATTTGATGCCTTTTCACTCTCTATTAGTCTCCCGCGCTCCTACATTTTCTGATTAGCCGGATGTCGCGCGTATACAAGCTTTACCTACCGCGCCCGTCCGATTCCGCGCGCCGGCTTTTCTTTGAACCGGAGGCAACGAGAGCCACCCGATCGATCGTGCCATCCCACACCTCCCCCTCGCCCCTCGGCCCTCCTCCCCTTGCCGCCGCTCGTTTCCTCCCCGCTGCCACAATCCCGTCGTTCCCTGCACCGCTCTCTTCGAGCGTGCGTGCGGACCCTGCCGCGTGTTTGTGTTCGTGCGTGTTTAACGATTCGAGTTTTCGTTTCCGCGATGAACGCTCTTTCACTGACGGTCAACCGCGCTGCGCGCTCCGCAGAGAGGAAATAAGAGAATGGCCTCCTCTTTCGCGCGCCGTAAAAACGATTCGCCAAATTTCTTTATTCCGACCGCTCGCTTTCCGAACGCGATTTTTGCAATTTCCGAAGAAATCGTATCAATTTTCTGCTATTGTTAGCGCGCAATATTCTTCTCACTCCAAATTGCACAACGGAAATTTTTAATGTGTCCAATATTTATTATTTTTTATATTATATACATCTTTCAATTAGGAAAAATCCCTCTTTTTATAAATAATTCTCAAATCTTTTTGCTGCGTTAAATTTTGTACTACTTATATGAGTTGTCAACATTTTAATTACATATCGCAATACGCTTATATACACCTTGATATGTCACATTTAAGATTTACCGTCAGATATGAAAGAAGATACAGGGCATCTAGAACACAATGTACGCGACTTTTACCTACAACAATATAAAAGGAGTGAAAAGTAATAACATATGAAAATACGAAGATCCATTACACGTCGGTTCGTCAGTTCTAGAGTTAAAAGCGGAGAATAGTAGAGCTCGCGCTCTCTTCCAAATGCCGTCATCGAGAGAAACGAAACGTGGTGCATCGCGATATTACTTTCCTAACGCGCCCGTAGCATTTTTCGAAATTAAATGGAAAACATCATTGAGCGGGCGTGTGGCTGGCGAGAAAGGCAGAGAAGGAGAGAAAGAGAGGATCGATCGCGTGTAGGCGTCGAGACTGCGAGACTCGACGCGGGAGAAGCGCTCTGGCACCTCTTTCTCGTCAGTTTTTCACGTGCGGTTTCATTTAGCCAGCCGACAATATCACGGAGACCGGACCGCACAGCAGAATATCTCTTTCCTCCCATCCTCCATTTTACCCTCTTAAAACATATATACCTCGCCATCTTTCTGTCTTTTCCCTTCTTTCAGAGATCCTCGTTTCGCTTTTTATTTCTTTCGCGCGTGTAATCATCGCCAGGCTCCATCTCGGTCCCCAAAAGAGACCACTTCTCCCATTCCTGTCTAGCTATCTCTTGTCGACGAAAATCCGGGATGCTATTGCACGCGAATGTGCGTTACGCACGTAAACTCGATCTTCCGCATCTCCATTATGCGCGGACTGTACAACTTTACATGGTCTCTCGTTTTGGCCCTGATCTCATGACAGAATTTTTTGGGTTTCCTTCAAAGAGCTCGGATCGGAAAGCAAAAAGGAGGAGAGGAGAGAGCGGATGAAAGAGGGATAAACGGAATATTTGCGCGGGGAAAATACGCCGGGTGAACGGAAAACCGCGAGAGAAGAATGGTAACCAAGTTAATCGTGCATTATTCACGAGATACATTTAGCGGAGTGTAACATTAATGGCGATGAAACGCAATAAAAATTATACGCCAAGCAAGCTCCTTTTTGCGAAGGATGGATTCGAAATATGTAGTGCATTATTTAGAGATATAATTAAAAAAAAATGTTCAATCGAATGGTTTCCATCAAGTCCGAATGATATATTTATGTATAGACATATGAGCGAATAAAAAAAATTACGCACCATCAAATTTTCAAAAAGCTCATCTACTGATTCTGTTATTTCGGAATTAATTTTTTTTTGTTCGATCGGAATTAATTTTTAATTTTTTGGAAAAAATGATTTAACAAGTATCAATGATCTCTAAATTATAAGCGATTGAAGATAAAAAGCACATAAATTTTATGAGTTAACAAAGGAAATGCAAATTTCCGATATTTTAATAGAATCTCAATTATAAACTTTTTCATAAGAACGAAAGCCAAAAATTCTAAAAAAATTCTGTTTAAAAAAAGCTTGTCTGACATCCTGTATAGAAATAGAAAAACATACTTCCTTATATATTGTACTAATATCCGTTAAGAAATCATACGACATCATCCAATGAAGTGTACGTTTCAAAAGAGCAGTAAATTATGTAAATAAATTTTATATATAAAAAGTAATGGATGTGTCGCGCGATACCATATTTTACGATACATTTTAACTCGAGAAGAGAGTTAAAAATTTACTCATACGTAATACAATGCGATATACGCTGCTATATAGTTTACTGTTTAATTAATCATGCATTAAAATAAATGCGTACGTGTATTTTTAATTGTGCGCTTAATAATTCGATATCCGTTCACATTTTACTCGTATTTACGAAAGTCATTATGAAATATTTTGTATTTTGCAGAAATAATGACGTATCAATTTTTCAACTATTCGCATATCATTAAATATTTAACACATAATTAAAGTTATAGTTAATGTTTTATTAACATGCGAAAATAGCAATCGGCACAAATTTTTAATGCAAACTTTCATTGATCTTTTAAATCTTAATTAATATAATTAAATTTCAGCAATGTGTAATTTTTATGTTAAAGATGTTTTATTAACAATACAAATAATGATAATTTCAGTTAAATAACACGCAAATCTATTTTATTATTTATTTCCATAATAATTGGAAAATAATATCATGTTGAAAATTATTAAGAAAAATTATTGCAACATTAATATAAGTAATAAACGAATTACACACGTTTTTTCAGGAGCATAAAATAACTATTGTATATTAGTTATTATGTGAATAGTGAGGATAAATATTAAAACCTTATATATAAGAATTTAATATTTATTATTAAATAAAGGATATAATATTTATTATTTATTATTAAAACTGACTGTATATATATGATTATTTTTTTTTATTTCTAAAGGGTTTTATTCTCCAAATAAATGTGAACGAGATGGTTTCAGAAACGCCTTAACACTTCGTATTTCCTGCTCCTGGCAGAAAACCACACCGAGGCTATTCACGAAAGTTGTCTAATTTGACCGCTACGATTGTCCTTAGGGAATATACCCACCCTCGTCCATTAACACAACCCCCACTATACCTCAAAGTGTAGATCGTAGCCCTTCTCTGCTAGTCGAAACGTGAAAACGCCATTATTAAGCGCAATATCGCGTTATCTCCCGCCGCGATATTGTCATATGTCGCAACTTATTCCGAGCGACGTCTCTTTTTACTGAGAGAAGTAACTTTTATGATATCATCTATGCAAATGTGTGAAAAGTTCAGCATCAAAGCTACGTAAAGCCACGTTGCAAAATAAAAGGCGAAATTTAAACGACGAGGGAAAGGGGAATAGAGAGGAGAAGTTTTCATTATTCTAATAATTTTACATACATATTTATAAAATTGCACTACAGGATATACTCTCTGCAAAAAAATCATGCACAGACGGCAACACGACAGAGCACATGCTTTTAAAATAATAATGAGAGTGATAATTTAATCTCGCAATTTATTTATTATTTACACGATTTTAACCTTTACGCTTTGATTGTCTTAAGACGTATGATGTTACAAATATGATAAAAAATTTTTATTTTATATTAAAAAAAGCACGTTACGTTAATTTATTATAATTACAAATTCTCGGATATTTAGATGTTATGTTTATAAAATTAAGAATTTATTTAAAAAGACATACGGATGCAAATCAAATTCGTTAATTTTAATATCTTCGTCGTTACTTTAAATCGTGAGCATTTCGTACTGCGGAAAGCATTTTGCGGCTTGGCGCTCCTTGAAAATAAAGTTTACCTGAAAACAAACCCCGGTACAGCTCCTTTTAATTCGCGTTTACTGTGAACGGCGTCACGTAATTAGTCGCCCGTTCCCCGAGCTTAATGTAAGGTATTAAAGCCGGCACTGGAATCAGCCAGCATACCCACCTTTTCTCCTTGGCGCCTCGTCCTACGACTTTCAGACTCCTCGTTTATCCTTCCTCTCGTCGCCATTGTGTCCTTCTCCTTTTCTCTCTATCTCCTTCCTGGCTTTTAAACTGTAGCTGTCGTTAATCGCTCGTTATCTGTAAGTATCGCGCATTCCTCTTCTCAAACAATACTGCTCCCTTCCTCCCCTTCTCCCTAGCATAAGTAATTCAATTTTCCCATCCCCTCGCAATGAAGGTGATTTCCGCATCGTTGGAAATTCGTGATATCAATGATGCTTTTAAGATTAGAAACGACTATAATTAAGCGAATATGTGCTATCGACTTAAATATCACGATCCGAAAATAAATCTCATGTTGTGTGAATATTTAATATCTTTTGATCAAAAATAAATTAATTATACATAATGCATTACTCTCATATCTGTTTGCAGAGATTACAATATATCGAATGTTTTAAGCATGATACACTTTCTTTCAACTGGAAATCTTTTGATGAAATTTTTTTAAAAATGTCAAAACACAGCAACAGCTTTATATGATTGAAATTGAAAAATATTTCACGAGAGAACAGAGGAAAAAGAGAATTAAATTTCAGGTATGAAAATAAATAACACATCTTATTTCTAGTTTAATTATAAATAAACTTAATATAAAGATTTTATGCAAATTTTTATTTATAAAAATATTCAATATTAAATGAAATAAAAGTTTTCCGGAAAGAAAGTGTCGTTGAATCAAATTTTCGTTGGAGAAAGATTGATATGAACACTAGAGAGAGATAGAGAGCAAAAAATCTATAGTCGAGAAGGAATACATTCGGAACATCTTGTATACAGGGTGACCCATTTTAACTTAGGCAGCCAAATAACTCGAAAAATAAGCAAGATAGAGAAAAATGTTTTAGACAAAAGTTGTATGGTTTCGAGGGGGCCATAAGATGGTATCATTGGTTTGACCTTGAAGAGTCATTTGAAGGTCACGTGAAGGTCACTTCAATTTTTTTAAATGGAACATCCTATATATTTTTGTACATTCTTGTAGCTCATCTCGAGAGCTTTCCAAAACACTATAATTAAGTACATTTTCGTTAAGTACTTTTTGAGTTATGAGGCTTGAAATAATTTCTTAATTTTACATAAACCGTAAAATATCTTGTAAAATATTCATTTTTCGATTACCTTACCTTAATAGTTTTATGTACAAAATAATGAGAGGAATCAATTGGTGTAAAGAAAACACATAGTTGTTTCGAAGAAAAAATATGTAATTTGCAATTAACAATTCCATATTTTTTCTTAAAAACAACTATGTGTTTTCTTTACACCAATTGATTCCTCTCATTATTTTGTACATAAAAGTATTAAGGTAAGATAATCGAAAAATGAATATTTTACAAGATATTTTACGGTTTATGTAAAATTAAGAAATTATTTCAAGCATCATAACTCAAAAAGTACTTAACGGAAAGATACTTAATTATAGTGTTTTGGAAAGCTCTCGAAATAAGCTACAAGAATGTACAAAAATATATAGGGTATTCCATTAAAAAAAATTGAAGTGACCTTCACGTGACCTTCAAATGACTCTTCAAGGTCAAACCAATGATACCATCTTATGGCCCCCTCGAAACCATACAACTTTTGTCTAAAACATTTTTCTCTATCTTGCTTATTTTTCGAGTTATTTGGCTGCCTAAGTTAAAATGGGTCACCCTGTATAATCTCTTTATACATAATAACGTGCGGGGAGAGAAGCACGGTCTAATTACTTCGCAAAGTAAATTCTCGTGGCAGGATGAAAGGAATCCCGATAACACAAATCGGGCGTGCTAAAATGCGGAGGCTGCGATCATTGTTGCGGTGCACGGTAACAGTATAAATTTCACAGCAGGTCGGCGGCTCCCGATTTGCCGACAACCGGTCGAGAGGGAGCAGGACGGAGAGAAAAAAAGGGGCACGAGACGTAGAAAGAGTGGGACGAAGAAAGCGAAGCGACGATGTAAAGAGAGGGAAACGTCGAGTGGTTCGAGAAAAAAAAAAAAAGAAAAATACCGAACGCCTCGCAGCCACCGTAGGGAGATAACAAGAGAGGAAACGTGAAGATACACAAAGAATCGAAGAGAGAGAAAGGGAGAAAAAGAGAGATACAGAAAAGGTGCAGACAGAAGAAAAGTGAAAGGAGGGTAGTCTCCACCGGTAGCAGGACTGGTCGCAATTCTACGTCGGGGCTCGCGCGGCTCGCGAGAGAGTGGTTCGGTCAGAAGTATAACGGGGACCCCCCGCGGTAGCTTACCTGCATCATCGACTAATCACATCGGATAATAGGGAACAAAGGCGCCCCTGTGAAAAGTGAAGCATACCCACCACTTACCTCTCTTTCACCCTCCGCCCCCCCACCGCCTTCCTTCGTCCCGTCACTCTCTCTTTCTCTCCAACTATCCGGTCTCGTGTCCCAGGAGAGAAAAAAAGAAAGAGAGAGAGAGTGATAGAACGAAGACAGCACCCTCCCCCTCTCGCGAGAGAAGAAAAGAGAGAGGACATAATCCTCTTACGCACCAGGCACAAAGTAAAATACAGGCGGCACAAGCGACGCACTCGACCGTGGACCGTCCCTAGTATTACGCATCGGCACGAATGAGGAAGAGGAGGGAAAAAAAAAAGAAAACGAGAAGGACGAAACGTAAAAGTAAGGAAGACGGAACGAGGAAGGGGGCACCTCTACGTAGGGGATACATGAAGGTGCCGACGAGAAATCGACGCGCCAGGAAACCTTCGGTCGCATTATGCACAGCCTCTACACCCGCCCGTCCGCGAAATCTCTTAAGCGGCTGCCAATTTGAGCCGAATCTCGAAACTTCAATCGCCAGCACCAACCCCCGAACCCTCTGTCCCCATCCCTCCTTCCAACCGCTTCTGAAACATGAGCCGCTCGCTCTTTGAGAAAGCTCTCGATATAACCTCGTTATAGCGACTCGTCATTGGCTCGCGTCTTTTTGTTCCGTAATCTTTTCTCGATATACATGTATATTTATTATAACGCTTTTTTTTAATAATCATCTTCCATTGATATTAAATGGAAACATCTTCATTATTCGAGCAACACACAAATTCATAAAATTAAATATACGACTAAGATTTCCCTCTAATATAAATTAATTTCCCTCTAATATTTCCTTTTTATATTAATTAACAATACGCCTCTCTGTGTATCTTTCTTTATTTTTTTAAATATAAATAATTTAAAATAGTAAAATCTATATAATAATCTTTAAAAAATCTTTTACTTTTTAATTTCTGATAGTATTTTGCTGAAGATCTTAAATGTTCAACTCTCTTATACATCGAGAATTTCTAAATATTTGAATTTTAAATGCGTTTTATACACAAGAATTATACCATTTTTATAGTAAAATTCTGAATCGTGCAGTTGGTCCAAAAAAGGAATTTTCTACGAATTCACGCAGAGTACCGTATATAACGATATGCGCGATAATAGGATTTCACTATTCGCAACGATTGCGACTATCGACTCGCATATTCCAAAACATTCGGTCGCCTCTGCATTTAGGATACATTGGGTGAGAGTCCGATTCTACAAAGCGCAGTGCACTTTGACTGGACGGTCTAATACTCTTCTCATAATGCGTTTTTCTATTTTCGATAGGCTATTCGACTATTCGAGGCGGTATTGCAGATTACTTTGCCTGTAACTAAAATGAAAATTAAAAATCCAGAAACACGGCAAACTGTTCACTTTTTCTACGTACTTATAATTATATACTTTTCGTTAATGCAAAATCAATGATTTTTATTCAAAATATTATATAAATATTTTTTCAAAATACGAATATTATCGTTAGACATTTATTTGATGATTTATTTATGATGAGATGCACATATCATGCTTTATATATTTATACAGAAAAAATATATATAATATTTTTATATATATCCATAAAAAATATTTTATATATATATTTAAAAAAATTATTATGTCATTCTACACATTGTTAATATTAGTTGTATTAAATTACTTTTGGATTATTATATATTTTTTACATCATTGATTGATCACACATTGATAAATTTCATAAGATATAATATTAAAATCTATAAGTAATAATGGTAAACATGTGTATGCGATTATACAGTGTTTTTAAAAAGTTACCATTACGTGGAATCGTATCGTGACTTGAACGTGGTTACAAGTGTATAGCGCTATTCAAACGCATTAAAGGATATTTAACCGAATCATAATTGTATTGTGAATGGAATATGACCATCCGTCATAACGTAAATCGAGTACGCGCATAGAAATATATACCGATTAATGTGCGAAGCCAGCGATATATACATTTATATTAAATTCTATTAGATGTAACGTAAATGATCGTACAATATCGATACGAAAATCATACTTTATATTAATGTGTTAATATTTGACTTTTTAGCAGATTCACGAGAGATGTTTACCAACAATTTTCTTGAATTGCTTGTCATTACATATCGACATATTAATATAGATTATTTTGGAAAATTAATGTAAGAATATAAAGCACATAAATATTCTAAATATATTTACACTCTCTGTTTTTCACGGTTTCAAAATACAATAACATTTTATCGTATTTTTCCACTTTTTTATATTTATTTATTCTAATTTATAATTATAATATATTTATTATTAAAAGATTTTTTTCAATTTATCTCAAACACATAATTTTTTTTCAAGATTCATGTTGCATATTGATTAATAGAATCTATAAAAAAGAAAGAGAGAGAAAGAGAAGGAATGGTGAGAGTGTACTATATAAAGTACAAAAAAAAAGGAAACATGCTCATACAGAGAGTCACTCTGTCGCAGCTTATCGCATTTTGCAAAACGCACTACTAACGACGCCGACGTTCACAATTATTTCTTTATTTTCTCTCGCAGACGTGTAACAATTTTTATCCCCTTCTATCCTTTCGCCTCCGCAAGCAAAGACCGAACTATTGGCTATTTGAACCTGCGAGCGGTCGGGTTGCCGCTTTGCGGCTTTCCGTGCGAATCCCGCGAGGTGTGGCTATCGTGGCGTGCGCGCCGCTCATTTACATCCGCCCGACTTGGAACGTTGCCGTTAGCAGCGCTCTGCCTCTTTGCGTTTTTATAACGGTACATCTTGTTTATGCCCGCGTATTAATTATCTCGGCCGCGGAGGAAAGGGCTAGTTTTTTCAGACGCGGTTTATCGGCGACATCGAACCGGTTGAACTTAAATGGGATTAAATAACGTTTCCTCTAATTAGCTCCGTGGATTACAGAAAGACGAACTTGATTGGACGGATTAAGAGATGTAACGCATTAAGGTGTGATTGTCGGGAAAAATATCCCGTTTGAGAATTATCGCTCTTTAGGAATTGGATGGTATATTATTTTAATTATTCCCAATGCTCCAAGTTTAACTAATTGTCGAAAATTAATACAGAGACTGATTTTTGGCAAATATCGAACTCCTCTTGACAGTTTCTAGGAAGACCTAATTATGGTATTACAAATTATTTTATACCAAAGATATATTTTTATCAAAACATGTAAAATATAATAAAGAATATAAAAAAAATACATTATTAATAAAAAAGAAGAAATTGATCAAAAACAAAAAAAAATATTTCAAATTCAAATTTGTCTCGATTCAACAACATTACACTATATTTTTAATTCTCCTTAATTACATTTTTCCAAAAAGAATGTTTCATTGATAAATGAATCATCATAATAATTGCGCGTGTTCGGATATTCAATATTATTTTGAACATATTTCAGGAAACTGAAGGCAATAAATAATCAATCCGCGATCCACAAGCGGAATATGGCGATTATTATTTCACGGATGCAGCTCGAGAGTCCGAGGAAGCGTCCTCCAATCGATAAACCTGACGCGTAGCCCGCTAGGAAAGCAAACGGGGAGAGGACGATCGCATGTCGCGGCCCGAGTCGTCCGCGTGATCTACCCTTAATTTGCGTCGCCTTGACGAGTATTTAAGCCCCCGCAGTACTCCTCTTAATTTACCTGGACGACAAACGTCCGATATCCTCTTTCAACGGATGCGTTTAATGTACTTGCACGCGCGAATGCAACGCGTTAATACACCGATGCGTATAATGCATATAGGTACATAAGGCACAAAGAAGGTAATAGAGATTCTCAAAAAGAGAAAGAGAGAAAATGAGAAGATCCAAATGAGAGAGCAAAGAGAAGAAAGAGAAAGAGAGAGAGAGAGGGAACGAGCAAGGATGAAGAGAGCCGGTAGATTAGGTGGGTATATTGTGCGGTTGTGAACGAGGACGTTGGTATAAGTATAGATACACCAACGGCGGCCACGGGTAGGAAGAGACTCGACGAGGCGAGCTAGAAAGGCAAGGAGAGGGGTTGGCGGAAAGCGGGAGGGCGGAAGGGTAGGCTATAAAGGCTAATTGGTTAAAAGCTCACCACTGGCTGCAGGCTTAAATCAAGATCTTGGAGTGTTATAATGGATAAGTAACACGGCGTGGCACGGCCACCGCCACCGGGTTGTGTGTTACCCCCACGTCGTCGTATCCCACCTTCCCCCCCTACCCCCGGCCCCCGTCGTCTCGCGTATAACCACCCCGTCGCCGTGGGTTCGCGTTTCGAGCGCGAAACGTCGAGGGCGAGTATCTTCCGAGTTAAGGACGGCGCGACCGACGCGATTGGTCCGCGGCGAGGGTTACCCCGGCGGGTAGTCGAGTCATCGATCGCATCTCCATCCTATGAGAAGTCCGCAAAACCAACCCCTGACAAGCTGCAGGCTCCGCCCCGCCACCTACCTACCTACCCCAACAGCCCCGACACCCCTTCCGACAACTTGCAGCTTAGCCGTCCTCCGCGCTCGCTCTCGCTCGTCATCCCCCTCTGCCTTCTTCCCTCCCCCCCGGTTCCCACCGCGCGCGCCAGCGTGTTCCCTCGTTCCGTCTCCCTCCGACGCCCTCTAATTTATCCACTCGCCCCGTTCCAACAAACGACGCTCACCCCAACCAGTCTAGCTATCGCGCGGCGCGCAATAACTACCCCGTGACTCTCGAAGCGTGACTCCGAAGCGCTCTTTCTCTCTATCTTACTTTCCGTCGCCACCGTTCTCCCTCCTCCTCCTCCTCGTCGCGCTCTCCCCCTCTCCCCCCCCGTGTTCCTCCTATCCTCTCGCAAACGGACACGCGAGTGTATATGTGTTGCACGTATATATGTGCGCGCGAGAGCGAGCCTCTCCTCATCCGTGTGACCTGCGGTTTCTCCGGCGTTTTCCTACCCTTAATAGCGAGCACACAGGGCTCCTATCCGCCGCGGCTCGTCACTTTGCGCCGCGAAGCGTATCGCGGGACACGAGGGTGCGCACTGCTCTCTCTCTAGCACGGCCGAATATTGTCAGCGCGCGCCGACGCTCTATCGTTACGTCGCGCGAGTCGAAATTCCGACGCGAACGTGTCATCGTGTCGCGCTTCGCTCGCGGATCCCGTGATTTTTTGCCACGCGAACCGACGCCGTCCGAGCGATCCGACGTACGCGTAAGCTCTCTCTCCGCGTCTCCTCGACGTCGATCCGCGAATCCGTCGCGTTTCGTTGGACCGGATGGAGGACGAACGTGCGACGATGACTCTTCCCGCGATGACGGCCACGCAACGTTTGTGACGAGTGCCCGACGATCAGTGGAAGTGACTCGAGGAAAGTGACGGCACGGATAGCGCACGTTGGCCTGGTGTTGCAAGCGCGAGAAACGCTTTGCGCGCACGAGAGCCGTGAACGAAAGAGAGCGGAAGGAGAAAAGGAGAGGAGAAGTTATCAGGCTGGAGCCGATAGAGGTGGTGGTGAAGAAGGAGAGAGCAAAAGAGAGAGAGAGGGGGTGTGATAGGTGGCGGAAGGACGATAGGGGGAGAGGACGAAGGGTGGACCCTCCAAGTGTCTTGTCTCTTATCATCCTGTCGTCCAGGGTATCGCTTACGAATGTCGCGCGATCGAGCGATCCGTCTGCGATCCACGACGACGCGCGAGACGCACGTCCTGGCGACGGCCGCGCATCATCTACCACTGACGAACCTCGTCATCTGAGTCACGATCAACGCGCTGTACGTACCTGTGTGTGTGTGTGCGTGTGTGTGTGTCATCCTGATATGCGATCGTCCACCGAGGACGGGCCGCGCGAGACGGATTCCGCTTAACTTCCGTCGACCGGTCGGCCACTTGCTCCGAAAAGCATCGAGAAGAAGAAGAAGGACGCGCGGCTGCGAGGAACGGAAGTTGGCTCAAAGAATCGTGTCGGGCTAGCTGAGCTAGCCGCGGAAGAACTGCCGCAGCAGGAGGTCTCCCCGGGTGGCCAGGAACGTAGGATGTCCGGCGAGACGGAGATCGAGGTGTCGGTCGTGTCGGAGGAGGATCTAGAGTTGGAGGGCTCCAGGAGCAGCTCCACGCCGGCGGAGCTGCTGTTGCAGGAGAAGAACGGCAAGTCCGGCTGCGGCTTGAACAATCACCACCACTCGTTTAGCTTCGACTCGGTCAGCAAACCGGCGCTCAGGCCTGCCTGCAATCCTCAGTACACGTCCTTTAGCATCTCCAGCATCCTCGGCAGACCGGAATCGCCGCCCGTCGATTCGACAACGTCCACGGGTTCCGGGGAGAGACAGTCATCGGACGTCGACCGAACGTCCCCGCTGGCGCCGGCGAACTCGCAAAACTCGCAGAGGGTCCCGCCGTCCTGCGGCAGCCCCGGCAGAGTCTCGTCCTCGCCAACGTCCCTGAGGTTGTCCGGCGGTCAGCGCGGGATCCCTGCGACCGGCCACACTGGCTTGGAAGCCAGAGCGAATTCCGCGAGTATCGGTATCGGATGTGCTACCAGTCCGACCGCGACCTTCTCGCCGCCCGGCGACGCTTCCACCAATCCGCTGCTGGGACACCAAACCTCAGCAGACCTCGCGATGCTATCAAGGTACGTGGCCTTGGACTCGATTTCCTGTCTTTGCGAATTCTCTTAGCGACAACCGGTGAATTAATCTTTTCGCACCACTTTTCATGCGTGAGACTGCAAAATCGTATAGATGATGAGTCTCTAGTTCTTGGAAATTTGATGAGACGGTTTGATTTGATAGATTCGTAGATAAATGAAAACTCTTGAAGGATAAAGTCCCACGATGGCTAAAGTAAATAGTGTAAAAAGAACAGCTGTTAAAATTTTATTATTTAATTGATACGATTAATTCTTATCTTCATGTCATATGAAAAATATCTTGTAAATAGTTTGCTATTACTTTAAACACATCGCGAATAAATAAAAACGATAAACAATAATATCGATATTGTTATCAATCACATTTTCAAAAATTGCCGTAATTTTTGTAGATCATTAAATGCACTTATCAGCTGCAAAAAATAAGTTTGTCATTGCATAACTCTGTCTGAGATTACGTAACGTCTACGAAAATATAAAGTACTGACAACACGAATGACTGTTGGTTCTACATTATTTACATATGACAGAAAGATATTCTTAAGCTGAATACAAGGGTTAGGTGATGCGTCAATGAATTTTACATGTCTCGTTCTGAAAAGTAAGATACACAGCTAATATATAGAACGTAATGGATGTCATGCACTTTCACTCGAGAATGTAGCCTTTTTTAAAGTCTATTTTCCGTAATAAAAAAAATTTGCATACATGTCTCTTTTTCTCTTTAATTTTTAACATTGTTTAGCTTGATATTTTTATCTCGTTTAAATTCCATTGAAAGTGCATTTCATAACAAATTCTCTTTCTTTTTTATAATCTTCTTAATTTTCTCCAATTCTAGTTAATTTTTAATTGATTATTGAAAATATTAAGAGGAGTTATTTCGAAAACGATCAGCTGTTCTCTTGATTTTAAGTTTAAACCCTGAAGAAAGGTCAAAATCTGCGACAACTTTATATGTCGTGTGACAGGAACAGACAAGGAAACCGTGAAAGTGAAGCTCTGTTTCTAAATTCAGTCTTAAAAACGACTAGCCGAAGAAGCTTTGCGTTATTCTAGCGCGAACGATGTTTTTATTTTTTATTTCCATGGAAAGCAAACGTTGTATTTTGCGAAAAGGCATACATAACAACGTTTTTATAATAATGCTTTTTACTAACACGGCGAGAGCACTTTCCAACGTTGCAAACACGTGTATCGCGAGCGTGTCAGTTATTTGCGCGTACAACATACACAATACCTTTATATTAAACTCAGTTGATGCGGCAATGTGACCTTCGGTTTTATTGGTTGATGGCGTCGAAATAACTGGCCGAAATTCGAACCTTTGTACTGATTGGCGATCGTCATTCATTTCACGTAGAACGATATGTCTGTCAGTCGAGTAAAACACGAGCACACGTCGATAGTTTATTATTTATAACATGCAGCTTGTAAAACATTTTTCTGAGATTTTTTAATTTTTTAATGATAAAAAAATTAAATGGAAATAAAACAAATGCATTTCCGCATAATTCAACAATTAAATGCTATCGTTTAAAGGCTAATTCAATGGTCGGCACCATTTAATATTAATGCAAAAGTGTCAGCAAATGGAGTTGCTAATACTTACTAATGATTAATTAATTCGCAACAATGTCGTTATTCATATTCGCCGCTCGCGTAATTGGCAGAATTGTTGAATAAATTAAGACCGCGCCCTTCTCTTCTCTCTCCCAGGCAATTAGAAACTCCACCGCGCGCTAATGTTTTAACGATAAAAATACACATTCGTGAAACTTTGACACCCGAGAGATTCGACAATACCATCGCGACGGATTAATATCCATTGCTTTATCATTGTTGTTGACATAATTTTACACGCACATGTGTGCAAATGCACGGAATGCTCTCTCTCTTTCTTTTGCATTAGGAATGCAACAAAATGCACTAACTAAATTATAAACGTGTACAATACTCGTTTAATAAATGTCTAGGAAACTTTAATTTGTGCCATATGAAATAATTGTTGTATTTTCGAAATTGACTGAAGAAGATATATCTATGTAAGATGTTCGAAAATTACCATTCTCTCTCTTTCTTTCAGTTTTGATCAATTTAAACTTAACTTTCTTTAATTATATAAAGATACTTAATAAATACACTATTATGTTTTAATACTGTACGAGTTAATATTCTAGAAATAATAACAAAATTTCCTTTTTAATTGATTCCGCATCATCCTTGTTTTAACAAGAAGTTTATTAAGACTTGGTTACTTAGTTGCTTAAGAAGTTCAAAATTGAAAATTATTAAGCTGCAATTAATAATGAGCACCCTTGTTCGACATTTTCGCGGAAAGAAAGCTGAACTTCCTAGATTCACCTGGGAGAAGCTTGAAATATTTTGACTCGGTTAACGCGGGACATCCTGTTCCATAGCAATATCCGCGCACGTCGACCTGGATCACGGGTAGAAAGGGATGTATCCGGGGGACAGTTTTCGCGCGAGTCGTTTAGACCAAAGATTTTCGTAGGCGTGAGCTCACTCCAGATCAAGATACACGACATATTGGGGGGTGGCGAGACATTAAGGGACAACGAGTGGGCGCGTGCGGTGAGGATTATATTATGTGGGAATGGACCGAGAAAGGGTCCGTAATGGGCCTATTAGGCTGTCTCATTTAATAACAACCGTAGCAACCCACCCTCTTACATTACTTACGTTACTTAGGAGGGCCCCCGCGCTGCTATCGGATATTGTATCTACGAGGAATCCGAGCGCGGCACTGTGCGCCGCAAAGGGGCAAGAGAGACTCGAGGGTTCGAGATGATTTTATCAGATTTACACCCCCTCCCGATTGACGGCCCGTCTTTCCCCTCTTCCTCTCTCCCTCCCTCCACCCTCGCTCTCGTCGCCCTTTCTCCACGTCCTCGCCATGCTTGGCTACCGCCGCGACAGCGCTACGTTATTGCTTGTTTTCCACCCGTTTACCAGTTGATTAAGTTCCACTCGTATGCACCGTTGGGGCACACTTCAGTCAACGAGAAAAGCCTCGTCGAACGGAACCCTTCGCGCAAACAAACTTACCGCGACTGATAAATGGTAAACGTAAACAGATTTTCGTCCAAGGCATATAGCAAATTTTATTCTTGCCGAAGGACGAGATTTTGACACCCACACCAGATTATAAACAGCATCTTATGATCAGCAAAATCCTCGTAAATTATATCCTTGTCTTTATCAGGTCTATAAAAATTTATATATTTATATTATATATTTAAAATAAAAAATTTTTAAATAAATAAAAATTTATATATTTATAGAAATATTTAAATGTATAGAATTTGTAGTGTATATAAAAATTATCAAGTATTAATTTTTTTAATTAGATAAACTAATTGTAAAAGCGATGCTTACATTGACGATGTAATGCCACATCCTGAAAAATATAATCAACTTCTTTCTTGTTCCGATAAAAGTCCATCCGCAAATGCAACTTTACGTAAAATGGATATAGTGATGCACTGATGATTTCATTTCTACGATTGCACAACAAAGAGCAAAAGAAGCGCGTCTCGCTCATAATAATCGCACCACGCCATAAAATTACTATATATATCCTATTTGGATCCATTTGCGCGTTTAAATACAATTCGACAAAATTTGAAAAATTTGCGCAGCAGCGTAGAATTTCGCGATGATCGTGCGTTCACGCAATACACCGTGTACGTATATGTACGGACAATGTATACGTATATCCGGAGCATATTTCGCAAGCACGCTAATTAACGTTGCCAGCTACTGCCAACAAAATTCCCTGTAATTCCCGTCACGCGCGTCGAGATACCGATAGGATATCCCCCTCAAGAGGGGCAGTAAAAAATCAATTAGGCGTTGAGTGCATAATGGATGCGGATGAAACACCGTACACGTATAGTCCAAGGTTAAGGAGCCTAAGATTCCCTCGAGAAACAGGCACCTATCCCGCGGCCCATTTAGCTGAAAAGCCAGCAGCCCTTACGTCTCTCTTCCGGGAGGAAGCGCGCAAGTTCTAGACCCGATTTATTATTAAATCGCCGCTCTACGCCAGCTTTTGAGATTCTCGCTCGCCAAGGTCGTGGAGAGACGAGTGAGACGCCATGCGATCTCGGCAGCCTCCATCCTCCTACTTATGACTGATCAAATAATAATATTTCTCCGCAGGAATAAGTACGCGCGCAGATTTACGCGTGGGAGAGAGAGATACGTCCGATATATACTGATGCACGCTTTATGAAATCGTAACAATCGCACACTGAGAAAAAATCTGGTTGCATTAATTAGAATTCTGGTAGATTCAACCAGTATGTCTGTTGGAAAATGGACGAACCAGAATTCTTGTAGGAATTACCAGATGAATCTGATTAATTTCTTCCTGTTAAATTTATCAAATTTTCTGGTTAATAATACTAAACTCACCAGCACCAAGTCGTCTAAAATTTTTTCCATCTAATCTCAAAAGTCTGTTTAAATATTCTGAATTCCAACAAGATTATTGAATAAAATTTATTTTAAATTCAGTTTGTTAGAAATTAAACTGATAAACAGTGATGCAAGAAGAGGATGAAGCTCAAACACATACATCAGAGAGCTAGCGTCCTCTTTCTGGCACTACTGCTCGTAAGAGAAAAAGAATATACTTTGGATTTAATGTTAATTCTAGTTCTTTATATACATTTCATGGCAAATATTGAATACGAGTTAAGTTAAGAGTGGCTCGTCGCCTAGCGGCAAGCAAAGAAATTAATGTAACAAGAAATTTTATAGATCCAACCAGAAAATACTAACCAAATCCTTATAGTAAAATCTATTAAACGTTCTAGTTATAAAAAATCGAGTCTTATCATGATAACTAGAAATTCTTGTTTGATTTAACCAAAATGTCTTCAATCATATATGTCTTGTTGGTACAATCAAACGATTTTTCTCAGTGCATCTCCGAGAACCTCCGACTTCTTAAAATGCGACTTGAACTGAAGAAATGTGCTTGAGGATTGACACGTACACGCTGCACATTTTAAGGGATCCGAATTGACCCAAAAAAATTGTGGGAATTAAAAAGATGGGCGTCTTCGTATTTTAATCAAACTATTATAAAATTTATCTAGAAAATTGAATTTGCCCATCGCGCGTAAACGAATTAATAACACACGCATTCGCATTTTGTCGCGTTTCCAATTCCTGCGTTTCGTTCGTGCGGCTCGCAAAAGCCATTGATTCGAGTATGGGGTATCGCGAAAATATTTTTTGCTCGTCGCGATTTTGCGAGAGCTTATATTCAGAAACGTTACCGCGGGCGCGATACTGCCGCGAACGAAAGGATCCGATAATCCGTGACAGAGACTGCCTCGTTAATTACAGCGCTGATGAATGATTCGTTAATTAGGGTGGAATCGCGCTACAAGTTTCAAAGGAAGATACGATAAAGCCTATTGTGTATGATCGCCTATTCGCGAACGATATGGATGTTTCGACGTTGGGAACAAATGCGGAATGAGCGACGGCGGCGGACGTACATATGGACCACGGATCGTAATTGCGGTGAGATACAATTCTCTGCGTTTCATCCGACACTGATTCGCTCGCAAAATGGTCTCTCGATTAAAAAATTGTACAAGAAGACGCGAAATGTATAGCATAACGTATAACGAATCGAAAAATATATAATTTCATCCCGGCCTTCGATAAATCAGTCTTCAACGTAATTTGCATCCTTATAATGTCTAATATTATTTCTCTGTAAAATAATTCTTTGACAAAGAATTTATGTTAGAACGGATAATTCTGATAATAAAGTTTCCTCTAGAATATGCATTACAAGTTAAAGTTACCTCTGGTAAAGATGAAAGTAAATTTTCCGTTTCATCCATTACAAGTTAAAACCCAATGAAGCTAACTAGCAGATTTAATCGAACACTTTGAAAGCCAATAAATTGTTGTTGGGTCATCCCGATGACGCTTCATAAGACACTGCTGATAGATTTTGACATGCAATCATATGTGTGTATAAACGAAAGAAAATTAAATGAAAAATGATTACATAAGTAGGATTTATTTTTTAATATTATCCAAAAGTTAGTAATAAATATAAATTATCATTCGTCTATTTCTTTTCTCTTTACTCTATTCTCGTTAATATCCCAATAATCTACTTTTTCTGCTATTTCTTTGTTTTTATTCCTTTTTCTCAATAGAATAATGATCGCATGTTAAGCATACAGATTGCAAACCGCTTTAGGCGCACTTTCGCTAGTGAACACGATCGACTTCTCTTTCTTCGCTCTTAACTATCCCTAGTGTAACGATACACGACGAAACGTATCGTGTTACGAGCGATCGTTAACGGCATAAAGAGTTTATATTTGAGAATGGCACTTACTCATTGAACGCAAGCAGAAGCAGAATAATAATCAATACAAGCAAGCGGTATAACATGTTATTAAAGACACGGAGGGTAAACTTTAACGGAAATTTTCAATAAAAGCGCATTGCTCGTATTAAAAATATATACAGATTTAAAAAAAAATAGTGCCAATGCAAAAATGTTAACAAATTTGTTCAAATCAAGTTACAAATAAATTAATAATATCGATTAATGATATGTTGAATTATAAACATGTATTTTTTCTCTCTTGATATATCCTTGAAATTTTTCTCGGTAAATAATTTTAAAAGTAAGTATTTTAATTATTAAACTTTAAACATAAAATTGATGATTTCATATAAAAAATAATATAAAATGAATAAAAATGTATTTTCTAATTCATTAAGTAACTTTTACTTTCATATGGAAAGTAGTTTCATTACCAAAGTATATTACATCTAAAAGATTATATTATAATATATTATATATTTAAAATTATATTATATCTAAAAGAAAAAAAATAATATATGAAAAGATTATTTCTCTTTTGAGATTTTTCTTTAACTTACAAATGTGATAAAAAATCATTGTTAAAATTATTTTAAAAAAACTTACTAAAAGATATTATTACAAAGCTAATAGATTATATAAGGGGGAAATAAACATTATTAGTTAGGAATTAAATATGGACGCGCGAATACAATTGTTACACTCGAGAGATCATCGACAGGAGAAGAATGGAAATCAGAGGCAAGACGCGCGAGTCAAGTGCATGCTCGATGGCCTGGATAGAGAGAGCTCATTTGAGAGAGGTATCGCTGAAAAATACCTTAAGTACCTACCTACGGAAAAAGAACTCGTAAACCGACTAGCCGCCGAGTGCTCGTGGCCGTTCAGGATGTAAGTTCTGCGGAATTAGACAGTAAAAGGTGGAGGATCTCTTCACCGAGAGAAAGCCGAGTGTTTGGTGTTTATACCTGCTCCTTCAGGGAAGGGTCCCTGAATGCTTACAAACAGGCGGTTGTCAGATTTCCTTTATCTTTTACGCGGCATTTGTGTGTCCCGGACCATCGTCTCTCCTCTCCCGTTAGCCATGCGAAGCCCTCTCGAGCACCTCGATATCTCGTTTCGATGCCGAGGAAATCGGGGGAGGAAATAAGAAAGAGGTGCCGAAGATCGCGTGTCACTCAAGAATTCTCTAAGAAAGAATTTCTCTTAATTCCTCCTCTTCGCTTCGATCCCAGCAAGTCTCGTTATCGTTGTTATTATTATATTTATCGCTCGGAGTAACACCCTCATCTCGATGATAAACAATTGATGTGTGAATTTTATTGAACAGATATCAAATCATATAGAAGCATTGCTGATTTGTTAAGACAAGAAGCTGAAAAAGAGATCGATGTTAGATCAATTTATCAAAAATGAAGAAAAATTTATTAAACATTTCTCTAAAAAAAAAAACCGCGAATGCATTATTGTAATTTTAATTGGCTCAAGAACATTTCGAAAAAACAAGAAAAAAAACAATAATACTTTTTTGGAATTTAAATAGTACGAAGATGTTTCTGATATCAAATTGTAAGATTCTTGAATTATGCAATCTTAGGAGATTAATATCGCTTTATAAAAGTTAAGAAAAAAATATTACATTGTTTCAAGAAAAACGAAGAATATCGCTAAAGAGCTTCCAAAATGGATTAGCGAAATAAATTTCATCAATCGCGGACAATTAAACTAGCACTGCTCTAGCGAACAAATTGTTTAACCTATCTATTACTGTAGGAACAGGACTATATCGTTGGCTAAGCGACACTAGATGCAAAGTACTCGCGATGTCAATACCGCTTCATAAAAGTTAAGAAAAAAATATTACATTGTTCAAGACAAACGAAGAATATCGCTAAAGAATTTCCAAAATGAATTACCGAAATAAATTTCATCAATCGCGGACAATTAAACTAGCACTGCTCTAGCGAACAAATTGTTTAACCTATCTATTACTGTAGGAACAGGACCTATATCGTTGGCTAAGCGACACTAGATGCAAAGTGCTCGCGATGTCAAATACGCTTTCGCGAGACGAGACGCGTATCGAAACGAGATCAGATCGCTCGTCGCAGACGAACTGCCGGGGAAGCGAGGAAGAGGAATATAGGGAAGTGCTAGGGCTTCCGAAGCCTCCTCGGCCCACATGCCTAACCAACCTGCCTGCCGGCGATCTTGCCTGCCTGCCTATATTTCTATCCGAATCGTCGCCGCAAATCGGTGTTGCTCGCATTAAGTTTCCGGCGTGTATAGTTGCAACAACGGCCACTTAGCCGCAATCGGAAGTAATGATCGGGGAAAAACGAGAGTGTTCTCAGCGAGCAAATTTAACAGCTGAAGAACTGGCCGTGAAGACCCAGTGATCTGATGAATAATCTAAAGGCTCTGACCATCGCGCCACGAATTGCAAAATTTCACAAAATGCTTTATCGTATCATATTATCGAAATGGAATATACATTTTTCGAGACTAGTACATGGAAACTGTTTTTATAATTAAAGGAACCATTTTAATTAAGATCTTTTCCGCGCGCATAAGATCCCACCATTAGACTCGCCACTGGAAGGGCCCACGACGCAGGTATAATACCCTCCGGTTAACGCGGCGATCTCTTCGACAGCTTCTTGCTCTAAGCGGATTTTTGCTCTTAATAGCCAGTCGAGCGTTTATCCGTAGCACGTCTGGCCATTGTTGCGGCGCAAACACCGTTTCCAAATATTCCGACAGTGGAAAGCTTTGCTTTCTCCCGAGTGGTTGAGTAAATCCGAAGTAGTAATGGCCGCCGGCTATACTTATCCACGTATGTAACAAACGCATGCTCGAATTATCACAAATACAGATTCTCTTCATATTTATAGCGATAACTGTATTCGTGATTTTTCGAAAGTAAAGTCGAAATTCGTATGCGATGTTCGTGGCAGTTAATTCTTTTGTATAAAAGTTGATGTAAAATTTAAAGTTCACGGATTTTGCAAGTTATCTAATACCAAAGTCAATTCTTAAATTACATGATCTTACTTTTGGCGTAAAAACATTACTTTTCGCGTTCATATCATGTTAAAATATATAATCTAATATAATAACGCGAATATTACGTTAAATTAAACATAACATTTAAATCTCTGCAAATAATAGTTACATTATAATGTAAAAAAAACCATCTATAGACTATGTTTAAAAAATCCCGACTTAAACATTAATCGATTTTTTCATTTATTAAAGAATTTTTAATATCCAACATTAAGTGCCTCAATAACAGAAAGACTTCTTCAAATTAAAATACTGAGAAAATAAAGTCTTCTTGCATATTTAAATAATAATAAGAACGTTTGTTTATTTAATTAGAGTCAAGAAATACATCTAAAAGATATTTTCTTGCTTTCAACTGCTTTTGTAACGACAAAGCTATCTCTACGATCAACATCTTAATTTAAAAAAAAAAATCAAAACCGATCAACTAGACACATCTCATTCGTTGAAAAATCTATATCCGAATAAGATTGACAATTGAAACCTAGTTTAAATCTTCACATACCTTTATTACGAAGAAAACCTCGTCTCCCATTAACTCTCTCAATCACTAGATATATCTCTCTTCAGTCGATAGATCTCTCTATACAGTACTATGTACCAGTAAAACATCGCATGCGTCATCTTGTCGTAGATTGATAGCGAGCCGATACCCGGTCGGCATCGGCGGCCTGTTCTACCCGTCGACGCTGCAGCATCTCCATCAGCATCAGCAGCAGCAGCACCAGCACCATTCGCGGCTGGCCGCCGCGGCGTCGTCCGCTCTCAGTAACGCGGTGCAGGTCGCCGGCCAATCTCCGGACATCGTCGACGCCGACGGTATCCGCGGCGTCCTGCTCGGCGGCACCGGCTGGCCGTTTCCCTGGAGGCCGACCCACAGCCTGCAAACCCTCGAGCATCCCTCGCCGAGCGACGTGGTCGGCACCCTCAGCCGCGTCAGTCCCGCGTCCGCGTCTTTCCCTCAGCGAGGTAAGTCCCAGTTCCTTCTATCCATCTCTGCGTACCTGCGAGCAGATCGAGACGGCTTATTTAGGATAATCCAAGAGGAAGTACAGTCGAAGGAAAAGTGTACGTTGTATGAAACATGTCCCTTCTCTCGAAACCTTGATTAAACGAAAGATAGAGATATGAAGATGCAAAGTATTTCATATTTAATATTTTCATGCATAATAAAATGTGTGTTTAATATTTAAAAATCTGATTAAATTATCATATTTAAAAGGGAGATTAAAACATATTCACACGACTCGAGCTTTTGAAGACTATATGCCACAATTCACGGATGTAAAATCGCAAAGAGAAGGTGAAAAGAAACCAGGGTTAACGCGAGACCTCTCATAGATATACAGATATATTGTCTACATGCGTTGTATAGAAACGAGTACGCGTATATCTATCTGTATATCTCTTCGCGTATACAAATATGCGTAAGGCTTCCACGGCTTCCACCACGACAAATCAACGTCGATCGCCTTATCGTTTCGCTTCTGCCACCTTGCCTAAGCACTTACAATAGATAGTTACTATCCGCACCTATAAACACATCTACGATCGCTCACTAGACTCTTTCCACTTGATATGTCCATGTCACATATAATATTAAATTCTTACCTACGATGATAGTAATAATAATTTTTAGTTATCTTAATTTTCCAGAGATTACATATTATATTTAAATTATATCCTAAGGATCTAATTTAAAAATTAAAAATTAATATAAACTTAAATTTAAAGGCCATAAGAGCTAAACGCGGATGATAGTGCGTAAGTTCAACGAGAAAATAAGTTTTTCGTTGAAACTTATTTGTGTGCACAGGGCACAAATTTTCTTGGTACGATACCAAGCAAATTTAAATAATTCTCAATTCGAGAATTTATTTAATTATTATCCCTCTTTCCCCCCTGTAATGTTGTAGGCGAGAAAAATATCGGGCCAAAAAATATTCAGCGACTTTCGGCCCGATATTTTTCTCGCCTACAACATTACAGGGGGGAAAGAGGGATAATAATTAAATAAATTCTCGAATTGAGAATTATTTAAATTTGCTTGGTATCGTACCAAGAAAATTTGTGCCCTGTGCACACAAATAAGTTTCAACGAAAAACTTATTTTCTCGTTGAACTTACGCACTATCATCCGCGTTTAGCTCTTATGGCCTTTAAATTTAAGTTTATGTTTTATACACAGAGCCTAATTTCTTATATAGTTATTTAAAAATTAATAGATATAAAAATAGATAGATATAATTTAAATATAAAAAGTACAGAAAAATAAAGACAATAAAATACTTAAGGACATATGTGTATGTAAAGGAAATCAAGAGATCTTGTCAATGGATATTGTTTCAATAATAATAGTAATGATATTCACTTAATGAAAAACTGAAAAACATGTATTTTTAAAAATATGTTTCGTTCGATTATATATTTCTCCCAACAAATATCAAATTATTGAAAAAAGAATCGTATTTAGTTTCGTTTCAGCTGACTTTTTTATCTACGCTACAACGATTATTTATAAAGAGAAAGAATTAAAACCATCCTACGCATATTAATGACACTATTATTAATAATAAAATGATCATTTATCTCCGATCACAATATTTTCAAATGTCGTTATATTTATATTTTATATTTTACATTTTATATTTTATATTATTGTGAAAATATATATCCTATTAAAACAATTATTGCAATGTTTTAGAAAAATTTAATTACCGAATAATTTCCATAGCAGAAATTTTCTGGAAAAAATTGCTGAAATATTCGATTTATCTCGTGAAATATTGCATGCCAATTAAAAAACATAAATGTAGAAAAGAAAATATTTACAGAGGAAATGAATAAAATTGTTACGCGTTCCTTTTCTATCGCCATGTACTTTAAAAGGAAACGCGGCGGCGGTATTTTATACAAATATGCGTACGTCGCACAAATAATGTCATCGAATGATGTATCTGCGTTTACATACGCAATTCAATACGCAACAATTATATCAAAATGGATTAATAGAATATTAATTAGCATTCTATTAATTGATTAAATATTCAATACGGATAGAGAAATTGTATAATAGCGATTTATCGGAGTCCGCGTGAGAGAATTTGTAAATCCAAAGCGCTCTCAGATTGATTGACGCATGCAGATCATATTTAAAAAGAAGGGCGATTAACGCATTTACCTTTCTCTCATTAACGATTTGATTATATACGATCAATACATAATGTGGGTCTTGCATATAATTAATTATAATGCGAGGTAAATACGCAGATCGCGCGGATTTATTACAAATACATGGAGAAGGTACACAGTAATGGAAACTCAAGACGCGTATATTTTTTTGCGCAGACGAGCTCGACGACGATAACGGCGACGATCGTTTGCACCGTGCTAGGAGTCCGTCGAGCGGCGACGAGGTTCACGATGATCTCGGCGATGCGGACGATTGTGCAGACGCCGACGGCGAAGGCGAATCCACCTCGACGAGCCTTCACGGTACCTCGGCGGGCGGGGGTGGCGGCGGCGGCGGTGGCGGTGGCAACGGCAACAATAATAGCGGCCAGAACAACGTGCAAGTCGGCGTCGACGGTCGCGAGTCGAATAGCATAAAGCGCAAGAAGAAGACGAGGACAGTATTCTCCAGGTCGCAAGTGTTCCAGTTGGAGAGCACGTTCGACCTGAAGCGCTATCTCTCGTCCTCGGAGCGAGCCGGTCTCGCCGCTTCTCTCAGGCTCACCGAGACCCAGGTGAAGATCTGGTTCCAAAATCGGCGGAACAAGTGGAAGCGGCAGCTGGCCGCTGAACTTGAGGCCGCGAATATGGCGCATGCCACTCAGAGGCTGGTCAGGGTGCCGATTCTTTATCACGAGGCATCAGCCGGCACCGCCACGTCCGGCGTTTCCGTATCGGTGACGGCGCCAGGACCACCGGGTCCGCCGGCGCCGTCGTCGGTCGGCGCGACCTCCGCCTTGTCGCATTCGGTCGGCGTCGGTGTGGGCGTCGGCGTCGGCGTCGGCACCTCGTGCGCGCCCACCACGGCGCAGCCCATCTTCTATTCCCATCACCATCAGCACCACCATCACCATCCGGCGGCGGCCCACGTGCAGGCGCACAGTCTCCTGTCCCACCAGGTGCACCCGCAACCGCCACCCCCACCCCCGCCGCCGCCCAACGGCCAACCACCGCGGACGTCCTCGCAATAACACCGTCCGACGACTTACGAGGGTAGCGTGCATCTGCTGCGGGAGACGACGGCGCTGAACGAAATGATCCCCTTGACGACTTCGTGTCTAGGTCGCGCCATCAGGCTGATCAACGTAGACGAGTAAAATGCGCGATACGGGCCTCGCGATTGTCCGCAACATTCTTTAAAACCGAGCCCGCGACATCGCGGACACACGACACAGCTGTCCCCTCGGCGGTAATCGAGAGCGATGGAACTTGAATGGTTTTCTAATACGGACTATGGGCGATGTGGATAAATGTGAGTATAAGCGGGGAATGTAGAGTCTTTGTACAAATTATATAAGAAGACTAAGGCCCAGTTCAACAGTGGCCAGTTAGCTTAACTAGTAGTTAAGTAGTGATGCCAATCACTGAAACAAAATTCGGTAAGCTATTTACAAGGTTAGATTTTGACAAGTTTACTCGTCCAATATCTTCAGCCAAGCCTCGTCTTTGTCTCTAACACTCACAGCATCAGTCCGCTTATTTTCTATTATCAATTTGTATTTTTTTATTAATGATACAAGTACCAGTTTTTCCTCATGACAAAAATTTGGTGCTCGTATACGATTTGTTTTGATATCCATTTTCGTTTTGCGATGAGGTATCGTAATGAGAACAAAGCTGAATATTAATTATTTTAGTGTTCAATATATATGTATATATATTTTCAATATTTCTTATGTATATTATGCGAAAATGCAACTTGTCAAAATCTAAATAGTACCTTGTAAATAGCTTACCGAATTTTGTTTCAGTGATTGGCATCACTACTTAACTACTAGTTAAGCTAACTAGCCACTGTTGAACTGGGCCTAAGTTATGTAAAATGTAATGCTGAAATACTGAACACTCTACTTTCAGATAGATATATATTTTCCTGGACAAAATTAACGCATAATTTCTTTTTCACTTTTTCTTTAAAATTTAAAATTAAATATCAGCTTTTAAAGAAAAAGTAAAAAAAATTATACGTTAATTTTGTCCAGGAGTATATTATGTATACCTGATGATAATTATTTTATTCTCTTTCTGTATCATTTCATCGCAATAAATAAAATGTTAATAAGTTGAAACTCTACATTTTCTAAACATAAGCTTATACTTATATCTCTATTCACATGTCTATTCATATCTTGTTATCTAGAAAAGTATATAATATTTTGCAAATTATTTGATAAAATTATTTTTGGTGCTTGATAAAGAGGTTTTAAGTCGCAACATACACAATTTCGTTTATCTTGAATTATATAAAAGATGTACTAAATTGATAATGCATTGCGCTATTATCGTATTATCGTAGAAATTATATTGATAATTACATTTAATTATCATTGGATAATATTTCGCGTTTTATAGTAGATAGTTAAATTTCTTTCTCTCTGGAAAAATAAGACGTTTCGACTTATGCCTTCTACACCGAGTGCCAGAGATATTATGCTAGTCCGCGCAATTGTGCTGAGAATTGAACTGTGATTATAATGATTTTAAACTCCCTTCCTCGAGCCACGGGCGACGAAAGTTGGCCGCGATCTCGTATGGTTTCCCTTCCGGTCTCCTTTGTCGCTGATGCAATAATATCGCGTCCTATAAGTTGTCGCTTCCAATTTATTTGTGTATCGCACACGCGATGCGAAAAATTTCACGATATACCATCGAAGACGGGAATTAAACTTTACTTGCGATTCATTTGATATTTGGAATCTCTGTAGATAGGAATAATAATAGAGCGATAGAGCGACTTGTGCCGATGAGAGAAACAATTCGCGCGGATGCGAGAATGAAATTTTCAAACCGTCCCGCGCGCGATTGTGCGACACCCGATATTTTAATTGTTATCGAATCGTTTCTCCAATTGTTTCCCCTGTAAATAGTCTTTGCGCAAAATGTAATTCGCGTTTACGTAATTTTGAGCGCCGAGGGAGACGCTACGAGCCCGTGAGCGGAAGCTGCATTAATGTAATCCAGGGATTAGAGTGTCGGTGCAACTTCGGTGAGTTCAATTTTCAATAAGGAAAAGAGAAATATTGTAAAAGTGTGTGCATTGTGTTTCCATTGTCGCGTATAAACACGGAGATTGTTTTTGCGTGTCTGCAGAAATTTGAACTCGCTAAAATTACATTGGTTCCAATACCTGATGTATAAACGGGATTCTCGCTGTGGTTGTAAAATTGGACATATGGACACACACTCTCATACATATATGTACACACACACACACACCACACTCACACGCACGCACACACATACAAATACACACGTTAAGACACAGGCAGGGTTCCTACGATATATTCCACATGTTGTGATAAGTATCTAAACGAATAATTTTATTAAACAGAACAGTAGAGTTACGAAATACCGCCTCTCTCATATTGTATATCACCTATCTATAGACGTCAATTAAAAAGAAGATTCGCCATACCGTGTTTTATACGGATATTTGTGATCCGGGATCTCAAATTATTGTACAGCCGATCGTTTTCGTAATCGCTAAATAATGATCGTTGAACCATACAATACACGTCGTTCGTATTTCCTTTACTCAGGATCGATATTGAACAGCTAGACCGCGATCGTTGGATCTCGTTTGCAAAGTAAAATCGACATTCGCCTATATTCGATATAGGATCGAATAAAAAATACGAATATTGCTTAAATTGCATTTTTGCTATGGTGCCCGCAAAAGGATAGTAATGGAACAATGGAACGCATCGGCGGTGCTCACACAAAAATCCCGAGTCCAAATTAATCCCGAGTTAAAATTAATTGTGTTGCGCGGCTTTTTATAAGGGGTCGTGTCATAACTAAACAAATTGACACAGAACAAAAATGCAACGTTCCGTTTTCAAAATAAAATCGACGGGCGATTCTTTGATGGAGTCGCGAACAAATCAAAAAGTGCATCGGTTAATCAAACCTATTGATATCCATATTTATATGCCTATGCTGTCTACATTGAACACGATCACGTAATATGGATAAACAAAAAAAGTGAACAAAAAAGATTGTCACTGAAAAAGGACTTTTATATTATATTTCTCTTACATTATAAGTTTCTAAACTTTTCACACATAAGTGTAAAAACGGAAAATATGGCATAATGGATTCTCTCTCGAAATTTAAAGTAAGAATTTTTAAATATTCTCTATCGGAATTTATATCAGACAGTCTAATCATTCAATTCGTGTAAAAGAGATAATCATTAATCTAAAATCAACGTGTAAAATGCCTTTTCTTGGAGCAGTAAATCAGTAAACTATGAATAATAATTCGTAAAATAATTTAAGGAAAAATAATTAAACATTTCAAAAGACTTTAATTCTAGAATCATTAATTTGAAATGGAATAATTAGAAATTAACAACAAAATCTCGATACATGGCACAGATTTTTGATGATATTATTATCTAATAAATATTCAATTTTCTCGCAATACATAAGCGTTTCACGCATATAACATCATTTTTCATTCTTTATCTTTTTACACAAATAACGACAGATCTTTATAAACTTTTTTCAACGTATTACATTCAAAGACTTGGATATTGCAAAAAATTTAGATGTAAAAGACGCATACACATATTCTTTAGATATCTGTGGCTTATGAGATATTATTGCATAATCAAAAATGTAGTATAATAATTACAAGTGTATGTGTGTGGTTTTTCACGCGCTCCACTCTTGACAAGAGTGAAGCATCAAGCGTTCCAGCACGCATTTGACGCATGTATACGCGCATTCACGCACGTCGTACGTCGAAACGGCAAAACTGGCAGCAACCACGAGGGAGAAGTGACGGCAATGCACCTGCATCGCCTACATTCCGCATTCGTTGCACATCCGTATGCGGTGACAATGTATCCGAGTAAGTACACGCGTAAGTACGTGCACTTCAATCAACGCTCTCGCGCCATCACACCTTCGTCTCTTTGCTGCTCCGATTTCTCTGATCTACCTTTCGTTTATGAATTCTCTCTCTCTTTCTCTCTCTCTCTCTCTCCTCTTTTCCTATCGTATCGTGTCCCAAAGTAATTTAACACGTAAGGGGATGACAACGGACTTGGAACTCGCGTCCTTTTAAGGGTCCATAAGTGACGATCATATTACGTCAATGAATTCAGAAAATTTGCCGGAACAGATGAGTTTTTTTCGTGTTCTTATATCGCGATTGCCTCTGATTAATAACAGTGAAATAGCAGTAAAAACTCATTTTTTTGCAGAAAAGAAATATCGCAGCATTAATTGAAAACAAAGTTTATCCAAGATCTTTTATAATAACTTTTATAATAACTTTTATAATAACTTTGATAATAATTGATATCAATGTTAATCTCTTTCAAGTACAAACAGCTTCCTCATCTTAAAATCTAATAAGAATAGAGATAAAAATTATTTCGTTCAAATTATTTCGAATTTATAATTTCGAGGAAGTTAACTTTAACGAATTACATCGATATGTTTGAATCGATTGTTTAAATCGGTGAAGAAAATAATTCCAAACGTGTCTTTGTAAATTATCGATATTACAGAAACCTTATAATGTACTATCCTGAAGATGTCCATGCGTAAACCTAAATTACCTCAATGAGAGAGATGCGGATTGATAAAAAATTAATTGTCGAGCAGAAGGTCGTTCAATTTGCTCGCAACCTCGTCGATCGACTAATCGAGTTAATTACCGTACACGGGGATAACACCGCGATGACTTTGTGACAGCTGTAGCGACACGAAACAACGTGAATGACCATCGCAGATGACGTCTCTCGGAGTGAGAGGTGAGCGTACGGTCGATTTATCGCGCCCCATTATCGCCCCCGCGATCGTTCCGTGACCGTTATTACCTGCCCGTAAAGAAGACTCGAGGCCGGATAATTACTCTAATGGAATAATTTTTTGGAAGAATCTATCGTTGATGCCGCGGGCGTGCACGACAAAACACACGATAGCATAAGCCACACCCCGAAGAACCGGCGTCCGCGATCTGTACTCGTTAACCGCACGCATACACGCACACACACGCACACATATATATACAATCTTCCGTAAAAGGAACCGATAAACATAGAAATAAATGAATAAATGCATCGAGCTCTCGATTATCATCGCATTACTAATCCCCGGAGAATGCAGCGAAATTGCAGTGAGATCTCGATAAGATACCCTTTGTTCCCCTATCAATCTTTAATTTTTCTCCGTAATTTATTTTACCCCGTAAATAGAAATATATAAATAAATTTATTATTTTTGCGATTATTTTGAATGCTTTTTCTGAATATTTTTATGTGATAAGATTTTTCTATATTAAATATTTCAATTATAAATATATAATAATAATAAAGATCATATTTTATTTCGACAAGAAATTCAACAAAAATTATGCATTTCGGGAAAATCGCGATTTGTTTTTGTTTCCACAGATCTTAGAATTTATTATGGTGAATTTTTTAGCGCAACATTTTTATACACATGCAGTAACAGGAAAACCAATGTCAAATTACGTCTTGTACTCCATTGGGACTTCCTCCGAGGGTTATATTAATATTTATGATACTCTGTAAAATGTATCCATGTTGGAAAAGAAACTTTTGCCCATGTATCTCTAATCGTCCCTCGCGATCTTATGTTTTATTTTATTTTTATTTTTTTTCACGACATTCTTTATACCAAATGTGCGATGTCTTGAGATTATATATTAAGCTCCTTAGAGATCAATTTCTTATTAGTGTTATGTTATAGAAATTTTTCCTTTCTTTGTACGAGTTCAAATTGCGCTGTAAATACACAATATGCAAAATATACATCTCGTTGCTGGAAAGAAAGTCAACAACATCTTCAAAAAATGATTATTGAATCGCTAACATCGATCGTCATGTTTACGGTATTCTAGCGTTAAAGTTGAACACACGCGCGGTTTTCAACGTCCGCATTCGAGGTTGTCGAAGTAGTTTCCGAGGCCGACGATAGAATTCGTCTCGGGGTAGAGAATACGGGGTCTGACGCGGCGACAAAGAGGGCGAAAGAAAAGGAGAAAGGGAGAGAAAGAGAGAGAGAGGGAAAGAGGGAGAGAGAGAGGAGAGTCAATGGGTATAAGCACTAAGCACGTAACTATAAAAGGAGCCGGGGGTTGCGAATCGTCGCTAGATTAAAAAGAGGCTCCCTTTTTCGCTTGCTCTTTTATGCCGGTGCGCGCCGCGCCCTACACGCATCGCGCGGTTCGGTCTCCTCGCCCGTAACGTTAACGTTACGCTTACATATACACTTACGTACACACACACACATGTATAAATAGGTAGGTAGTATATATACGAAGTATTCGTACATTCACGCGCATTCGATATCTCGCGACCGTCCGCTGGAAAAGCAATTCGATCTGGCAGCGCGAGCACGGGGTACAGCCACCCTCCTCTCTTGCCCCTTTTTATCTCTCTCCAGACCTGTTCAAGCATCGGATTTCCTGATGCTGAATTCGACTTCGCGATGTGCCCACTCTTGCGTTTATCGGAAATGCAAATTGTGGCGAGCGCGAGCGTGATTTCCGCCGGTTATCGTCCGAACACGACTTAATTACGTAAATCGCTTCAAGTAGCTAAAGATATTCTCTTCATCTGAACATCTATTCATTTAATATTATAATTTAATATTATTCATTTAATATTATAATTAATAATTTGCTTATTCCCATATCAACTTTTGCATCTTGCATGGTTTCGCAGCAAAATTTACTTCAGATAGATCTTCGAAATAAACAATTTTCTTCAAACTTGGTTATTTTGTGCCGCAAACTTAAAAAAATTGTAAAAAATTGTGTATAAAAAAATTAAGTTGATAAAAAAATTATTAGCAATGATGATTTGATAGTCTAAATATTTAAAAATAAAATCCAAATATTAAAAAAAATCTAATTATTTAGAAATAAAATATTTCAATTATAAATTATTTTAATTATAAATTTAAAAGTATTTAATTATTTTTACGAGATATATGTTTAACTCATAAAAAAAGTAATAATCATTCCGGAACGGAAATTAATTCCAAATTTAATCTATTTAATATATTTATACGCAAATATTCATATTTTTTTGCGCGCATAAAGTTACATTTAAAGGTAATAATTCCGTATCATAACACAAATATTTGAGAAACACAGTAATTATTAAGATAAATGCCTAACATCCTAACAAGCACATAATATCTGCAATCCACAATGCATGTCCATCTGCTTCTATCGCATACACAAAGCCCACAATGCTCATATTACAATAATTAATTATTATAACTGATCATATTACTATTCACAAAAGAGAATACAAGTATGAATAAGCAGATAACAATCAGCTGTTCGACCAAATTTTGACTCATAGACTCTATGTCGCTGATTATTTTCTTAGATGAGTGTGTATAAGTACAAAAACTTTAATTATAAATTAACAAAAAATTAAAAAAAATGTTTACTAACATTTTTTCAATCTTTTTGTTAATTTATAACTAAAGTTTCTACAAAAAATTAATTTGATCAAATTAAAAGAATGAAAAAAATTATTTCAAAATTATTGTTGCATTCAACTCGATTTTCACTTTATCTTTGTATCATCTCATTATGCTTGCCAAGCTTGAATTATACGAGTTATGATCGTTTAATTTCTCTATCATTTTTATCTCGAAAACGAGAGAGATGTCTGGAGAAAGAATGAGAAAGAAAACGTCTGTACACTCGCGGATACAGGCCCATCGGTAAATGGATGGATGAATCTGGGCGAAAAAGGGTGCCTTTGAGCTGCCGAATCCGTTGCTGCCAGATTAATTAACGAAGCACTCGCCCGGGGACCGGAGGAGGATCAGCAGCAACTCCGTTATCAGGGTGGAGAGCTAATAGACAGATATCCCTGCCTACTTATCTATCAGTCCACCTCTCGATCAACCACTTTCTCATCGAACGGCACTTCCATTCACGTCAATCGTTAACTAATCGCTCATGTTACGACAATTATCTCAGTTTCAACTGTGCTTTCTTTATTTAAACATTTTATTCTCTCGTTTCCCACGATAACAATGTAACAAAAAAGAATGTTATAATTTATTTCTTTTTTCCAATATTAATATAAACTTTACAAATATGTGTTCTGCTAAATATTAAAAAAAAATGGAATTAATATACATATGATAAAGTAAAAAATAGTTAATTTTAGTTAATTTTATCATCTCCGAATAATTAATTTACCGAATAACTTAATAGTTCACATAAAAGCCCAATTAATAATTTTAATTCCTTTTCTCTTAGTACTAAATATTATGTAAACGTATGACTAAAACATGTAAAAATAATTATTTTTATATTATTAATTATTATATTTATCATAAGTTTTCTAAAATAACAAGAAGCCTAAGTGGATCATAAGTAATACATATTTCATTTAAAAATCATTTAAATTAAGAGTTTAATAATAACTATAATTATTTTTCCATATATATTCTAAAAGCAATAATTTACTTACCTCTGAATACTGCGAATTTAAAATTTATTATTTATTCTCGTGGGGTTCCGTAGCGCTGAGGAAGAGTTTAAATATAATCGTCGGAATCATCGGGCGTTTGTTTCGCGTTACAGATCCGCCAAAGATTTCGAAGCGTCCATCTAAGTAATTACTGAAGCTTAGGAGTGTCGTCGGGGTTGGGACCAGCCCGATGATGATTAAATGTGAGAGATAAGATACAACTGCTTCCCCTCCACCGCGCGCATGCAGTACTTTCGTGTTAAACCGAGTCTCTTAATTGAAGTAGCAGCCTTTTGAATATTCTAAAACGACATACTATCTGAAACAGTATAACGCAGCGGTTAATGATGATCCTCGAACACGCATCAAGATCTTCATCATAAACATGTAATTAAATTCCAATGTTTTTCTATTAAAGTATTTATCTATATATTTATAAATATTGCTTTAATCTTTTTTTAATTTCTTTTTCACTATCACATATCTAATTTATGTAATATTATCTATAATATATTATACAATTTTACAAAAAATGTCAAAAAACATATATCTATAATATATTATACAATTTTACAAAAGCTTTCAAAAAACATATATCGAAAACACAAAAGAAAATATGAAAGAGTTGGGGCATAGCCTACCCCTATATATAATATTTCTTCAATACTCAAATTAATTCTCTAAAAAACTGACGTACGCAAATGCGCCTTTCTCTGCGCTAATAGACTCGTCTGCTCTCTTGCGCTTTCGTTTTCTAAAGCACAACGTTGACCCCGATGTTCTGGGGATAATCGACTGAAAATAACCCCAAGAGACGAGCACCGGGACCCCCCCTGGATCTCTAATAGAGTCGTCCTTCAATACAGCCTGGTGCATCTGTTCCTTTTGAAGAGGACGAATGACTCCGACAATTAGAAAAGCAAGAGCAGCAGAAATCCTATCGAGAGATCGCGCGCTGCACGACCTGCGTCTTATTTTTCGCTTACAATAATCGGGATCGTCGAGATTACGCGATTATACATCTGCAACGATATTATCCGAGAACGTAATAGAGGCCGCATCAATCTCAGTTAACCTTGAGGAGCATGAGTAAGTGAATGGAATAAACGCGATATAAAGAGCCATAAATCTCTAGAAAATTTTAAAAATATAAAACATACTAATATAAATTCTAAAAAAAATAAAAAAATTTTTCCAAGGAATATTTTATAAAAATGTAAGGTATTAAATTATATAAATTTCGAGCTTAACGTTTCTAAATAAATCAATAAATTTTATAAATTTGAAATAAAAAAAGTTTTTTATCAAATCTTAATAAAAATTATACAACAAGCGAGAATAAAAACTATGCGATATACTTCAAATAATATCAGAGATGAATTCTCCTATTTAATTCCATTTTATTATAGTGTAGTTAAGGATTAACGTTAGTACGGTCAGATATAATTGACTTTTGTGCTTATAGAATTTCCTACAATTAAAGCATTTGCATAACGCAATAGCGTGTCGGAAATATCTTTTCATCAAACTGATGAGCAACCAGCGCGGTGGCGTGTATTATACAGGGCGATCCCGAAAAACGATCCGTCTATAAAATGACGTATTCCTGACACCTTTCTAAGACAATTTTTCCTTTACCAAAATTTGATTTGAAGCGTAGTTTTTATTAAAGGAAGTAGTTAACGTATGACGGATCGAATACAAGAGGCAGGCAAGGGTGGCGCGATTCACCATCAGACGCGGGTGCTTACGCGGGGCGCCTGCTGCGATCAGCTGGTCGCTATACACATACAGACACACATGCGAACACATACATTCTCTCTCTGTCTGTCTGTCTGTCTGTCTCTCTCTCTCTCTCATTCGCTCACTCACCTGTAATTTTTTTTTTTTTTTTTTTTTTTTACGAGAGGGGAAAATGCATTTTATGCATACCCACCGGTTGATCCAGTGAGTTATGTGGGACTCGAGTACCAAGTCGAATTACCAACTCGGTACTCCCTACCCACTAAAAACCCCTCTCTTTTCACGAATTTCCTTTGACACACTGTCCCTCTGACTTCCCGAGATCTGTTTTCACATAACGTCAAAAAATAGTTATCATTACCTTGTTCGATGACTTTTGATGTATTGCTGTAATTGCTTGAAGGAGAAATGAATTTTCCGATAGATCGTACGTTCTCAAATTTAACGTAGATATCACGTTGCAAAGGACAAGAAATCCACACTAAATTATTAACTGAAAGTTTTTCTTCTTTCATGAACTGTATTCTTTTATAAACTTTAACGTAATCACATTTATTTACTCACTCGATGAGACGAGAAATTTACTAATGACTCTATCACTAATCACTATTAATCACTGTCGAATAATAACTGTTGGCGATTAAAAATCACTCGATGAAAGAAACACGCGCGGACACGTTACTACACGACGCGACGACGCGACAATGCGAGGATAATTATTCGGCGACTGCAAGCAGTTTTTTGTCATGGTAGGTTGCGGTAGGTTAATGTACTACTGGCGCTATCGAACGCGATCATGTGTTCGATTGAAGAATGCGGTAAACATAATAAACATTTAACATATTAATATTATTATTATCATGAATGTGTGTGATATCCATACATCATATGATATCTATTTAAAAATTAATTAGATTAAAGAAGTGTTTTTAAAATATTTATTACTTTTACTATTATCTTAAATAAATATTTAATATTAATATTTTATATGATAATAGTAAAAGTAATAAATATTTTAAAAACACTTATTTAATCTAATTAATTTTTAAATAGATATCATATGATGTATGGATATCACACACATTCATGATAATAATAATATTAATATGTTAAATGTTTATTATGTTTACCGCATTCTTCAATCGAACACATGATCGCGTTCGATAGCGCCAGTAGTACCTTAACCTACCGCAACCTACCATGACAAAAAACTGCTTGCAGTCGCCGAATAATTATCCTCGCATTGTCGCGTCGTCGCGTCGTGTAGTAACGTGTCTGCGCGTGTTTCTTTCATCGAGTGATTTTTAATCGCCAACAGTTATTATTCGACAGTGGACAGTGATTAATAGTGATTAGTGATAGAGTCATTAGTAAATTTCTCGTCTCATCGAGTGAGTAAATAAATGTGATTACGTTAAAGTTTATAAAAGAATACAGTTCATGAAAGAAGAAAAACTTTCAGTTAATAATTTAGTGTGGATTTCTTGTCCTTTGCAACGTGATATCTACGTTAAATTTGAGAACGTACGATCTATCGGAAAATTCATTTCTCCTTCAAGCAATTACAGCAATACATCAAAAGTCATCGAACAAGGTAATGATAACTATTTTTTGACGTTATGTGAAAACAGATCTCGGGAAGTCAGAGGGACAGTGTGTCAAAGGAAATTCGTGAAAAGAGAGGGGTTTTTAGTGGGTAGGGAGTACCGAGTTGGTAATTCGACTTAGTACTCGAGTCCCACATAACTCACTGGATCGACCGGTGGGTATGCATAAAATGCATTTTCCCCTCTCTCGTAAAAAAAAAAAAAAAATTACAGGTAAGTGAGCGAATGAGAGAGAGAAAGAGACAGACAGACAGACAGACAGAGAGAGAATGTATGAGTTCGCATGTGTGTCTGTATGTGTATAGCGACCAGCTGATCGCAGCAGGCGCCCCGCGTAAGCACCCGCGTCTGACGGTGAATCGCGCCACCCTTGCCTGCCTCTTGTATTCGACCCGTCATACGTTAACTACTTCCTTTAATAATTCAAAAACTACGCTTCAAATCAAATTTTGGTAAAGGAAAAATTGTCTTAGAATGGTGTCAGGAATACGTCATTTTATAGACGGATCGTTTTTCGGGATCGCCCTGTATACACAAGGTGATAGATTGTCGGGGACAGACACGATAGAGGTTTGTTCGTTTAATACTCACTCTCACCTATTTAATACAAATACGTGTATTAAGTAGGTGTAGAAGTGTATGTGTGTAACTGCTTGCTTGCATTTAAATTACATATAAGAGCTAGCGATGTATTTTCTTTCTTATCTTTCAAACCGTTTCTCTCAACATAAGTCTTTTAAATAGACTGAATATAAGCAAAAATAAATAAAAGCATTTACCTTGTCTCATAAAGTAAATTTGTTTGTTTTGTGTTGTTCTAATTACACGCTTCACATTTTCTTCTATATAATACAAATTCTAAATAAATATATATTGCATGCGTTTAAGAATAAATCGAACGTAGAATCGTAGGAATGCTGTAAATCTACACAAACTATTCCCTGGAAAAAAAAAATATCAAGTACTTTTATCGCTACCTATGCATTACGAGGGTTGCTCGACTAAAAGACGCCTTACAAAAACGGAATACCCGGCTTTAAGTCCCAGCTGATTGCAAGTTGCTGAGCAGCGTTGTGATTACCAAAGCGCAGTCTGTGCGATCGGCGGTCGTTCGCGGTTGAACGAAAGTGCTAAACGACCAATAAGAAAGTAATAGCAATACACAGAAAGACAAAGAGAGAAAGAGAAAGAGGGGGGGAAAGGGAGGAGGAGAGGCAAAATCCTGGTGCTGGACCGGCGAAGGGATGGCTCCGCGCGCAATTACGGATTTTGAGTGACAGATGCTCGCCCAGTCGGCAGTCGGAAGATTAAAACAAGTAATCAAAGTCCCAGTAGCCACCCCGGGATGGATATGGATGGATGCACGCCTCTGGCCCCCTCTCCCTTGCCCCGTTTCACCCTGCTGTCATCCCGTGCATCCTCTCCTGGTTCCCCCTTCCCCTTCCGTTTTCCCTCTCTTTTGTCGTGTCTTCTCGCTTCAAAACCCTCGTACCCCACGAGTTTTGCTCCTCCTTTACTCATCTTATTCCCTCCTAGAAGTAGCAAACCACAAGAGGGTAAGCCCCCCGCTACTATAATATCCACCTATAGCCGTCATCAAGGCGCGCCTTGAATGCTCCTTTAAGAAAATGTTCCTTTCGCAAGCAGTCGCGTAGGAAGATTATTAGGCGTCTTGAAGAGACGAGTGAGAGCGGCAAGGGACTGGAAATGAGTTATATTCAAACGACGCGAAAATAATATGTATAGGCTTTATTTTTATCAGCAATTTAATTATCATTCAATATATTAATCTAATCTAAATATTATGAATGTCATTTTTCTGCTTATATGTGAAGCCTTAAGAGCGAGACCATCGGATCTAGATAAATTTTATTCACCGTTAAGATAACAATATTCGATAAAATAAAAATTGGTATAGCACTTGCCAAGATCGCGTAGGGCGCAGGCACAATTAGGACTCGAAACCTTACTGTTACACGCTCGACTGTCCCACAATAGAAGAACCGTAAACCGAGGGCGGTGGACAAGAAATCCCTCGATTAGACTCTGCAAAATAATGCCGATATAATCTGACCACTTAATCGGCAAAATATAATGGTGAATCGGACAATTATGATTGCAATTTCCCCTGCCCCTAGCTACAGAGTACAAAGCAAATTATTTCAGAAAACTACGAATAATATTGCCCTTCATTCAAAATGTGCATATATCGATGTAAATAAATACTAATGAAATCTATAAGTCGAAAAATAACCACTTTGCTTCCTCCGCATACAGCACAGAACATTGCAGCAATATTGCGGCAATATTGTAATGTTGCTACAATAGCAAGATTACAACATTGCAATATTGCTGCAATGTTGTGTGCTGTATGGGTCTAAAACAACCCAGCAAACACAGAATATTGCAACAATATTACAACATTGCAGCAATGTTGCTGCAATATTCTGTGTTTGCTGGAAAACTAATAAGTAATAAAAATAAAAATAGAAATAAAAAAATGCAATCGTGCGTTTACTTCTACCTTACTTTCCTATCTTTCCGTCAAGATTTGATATCGCTTTTATATTTTTAAAAAATGATAAAGACAAATGTATGTATGCGAAAGTAAAAAGAAATTCCATTTTATCCAAGTAAAACCTGTAAACCCTGTATCTCTGTATCACCGGAGTAATTTCTTTTTCTCCTATTTTACGCTTTGCGACGATAATGAAGCCGCGTCGCTGCGACATACAATTTGTCGGCATACGACGGTACCGCGAGACACGCTACGCTACGCGGTGACGCGAATGTGATTAGTCTCGAGATTTTCAAGCACGCGCGGGGATGGCGTACCAGGATTGGATTTGGCGGGGGCGCAGGGAATGGAGGATGAGCCATTTATCTCAGGCGTCGCTTTTCAGCAGTTTTTCTCCCTCTCGCGATCTCCCGTCGTACGATGCGCCCCGACTCTTTGCTTCCCGAGGCTCTCGTCTCTGGTTACTTTATCCCTTCTTCCCGGGGCGTTCCCCGAGCCGGCGTGGTGCCCCAAGACGCGTGTATATCCTCTCTCTCCTCCTCACGAAATAATAAGCTCGCTCTACTAAATTTATCATGAGCAGCTTTTAGAAGTGGCAGCCTGCGCCAACAGCGCACCTGCCAGCTTACCTGCCCGCTGACATTATAACGGCTTTTAATTCCGTCATCTACCTTTCGCGCTGCGTTCTAATTATCTTATGGCATCCGCGCATATACACATCTCGCTCTCGTGTTGCAATGTAATTTTAGTAACCATGCTAATTGCTCATATTCTACGCTATTACATTTTAGCGTGAACTGAACAACCATCGTTGAGAAATAATTTGTGAAAAAAATAATATAAATGTTTATATTGAACATTTGATAAAAAAATAAGATATTATTTATATAAATTTAAACATTCCTTTCCCACAACATGAAAGATTAAAACTGCAGGATGCCATATATGATTGAAATACATACTATTATTTGTGTGCCTATATATGTGTGTATGGATACATATATAAAAATTAACTTAAAAATTAATTAGGATATACTTTATAATCTTTACTTTATAGTCTTGATTAGAAAAAATATAAATTGACATTATGCTGAAATTTTTAAGTTGTGTGTGTGTGTGTGTGTGTATATATATGAAGATAATTTTATTTAAAAATTATAGAAATTATTAATAAATCTCACTTTTTTCATTTAGAGTAAAGACTTTGAGTTACAATTGGAATATTATACTTTGTGATTTTAAAAGAAATAATCTGAAACTGCTGAAATATGTACGTGTATGTACTTTAAAATAATACAGATTAATAAGAGATCTTTAATTTTATGATATATATATATATATTAAAGATCTCTTATTAATCTGTATTATTTTAAAGTACATATACGTACATATTTCAGCAGTTTCAGATTATTTCTTTTAAAATCACAAAGTATAATATTCCAATTGTAACTCAAAGTCTTTACTCTAAATGAAAAAAGTGAGATTTATTAATAATTTCTATAATTTTTAAATAAAATTATCTTCAAATATAGAGAATTTTATCTCAATTTTCAAAATTCCGTCTAAAATTATTATATAATTCTCTGAATAGATTAAATTGTTACAATTTGTAAATGTATTTATCTATTGCAATCATAAATAGGAAAAAGATCTGACATAAAACATTCTAAAACCTGCAAAAACATTAATTAAACAACAATTTGATTAATTTAACTAATTCAAGAGAATTGCTCTTTTTTTTTATATTTGCCCTAAATTATCTATATCATCTGAATTTCTCTTAAGTTCTTCACATATAAATTTATGTAAAAAAATGAATGTAATATGTATATGAAAGGAGCATATAAATGCAATAGATTGTTTTATGAGATATATGTTTTTTGATTTTGTTCATTTCATATAAGCAATTGAAATATTAATCATCTCTATTATACACATTTTCTAATTATATAAATCATATCAAATTACAATATAATCTATCGTACATATGCCTGTCTTTTAAAGAAATCAATAAATATATTACCTAAATTAATTAACTGAGTTAAAGTACTCTTTGCTGTCTTTTGGATTTGGTTTAATAGTTTTGGAATCTGGCTGCCAGTTTGCAGGACACACTTCTCCATGCTTCTCAACAAATTGAAAGGCCTTGATCAATCTCAATGTTTCATCAATACTTCTACCAACCGGAAGATCATTGACGCTAAATTGTCGAAGAATTCCCTCCTTGTCTATGACAAAGAGACCTCTAAGTGCAATTCCCGAATCTTGCAATAAAACATTGTATCTACTGGCTATTTCTTTGTTAAAGTCGCTTAAAAGAGGATAACCCAAATCTCCTCCAAGGCCACCTTGTTTTCTAGGTGTATTGATCCATGCCAAGTGGCTGAAATGCGAATCTGTTGAAACTCCAATCACTTGTGTATTTAATGCCTCAAATTCAGAGACTCTTTCACTAAATGCTATAATTTCCGTTGGACAAACAAATGTGCTGCAATTAAAAGATAAAAATTACTTATGGACATATTATAAAAACAATAAATAATAATTTAAACAAAATTACTTACAAGTCTAATGGATAGAAAAAGAGAACCACATATTTTCCCTTGTAATCGCTCAATTTAATTTCCTTAAAGTCACCTTTAACTACTGCAGTACCAGAAAACTCTGGTGCAGGTTTCTGAATTTGTGGCCAATTGCTAAGCAACTTTGAACTCACTGTAAAATTACGAATACATTCTGCCACCAGTGTGTTATTTCTCTTTGCCAATGATCCAGTTGCAGTGACAAGCTGTAAATATATTCACATTAAAACAGCAAGAATTAAACTTAAGACTTTAAGCGATTCATGATAACATTCAAATCTATTTATAATTTTATGTTCTATGTAGATATATGTTCTCTAATGTATATATATGTGTATATTCTCATATGTATTTGGTATATGTGTAAATTTTTATTTCTTCAAATGTTTCTTCTCTATTGACACACAAAATAACAAATAGAAAATTCTGTCTTGAATATCGTCATGAATCAACACTTATAAAACGGATTTTACACTTATATCGAGGTGTATATTGTTTGAGATTTATATTGTTATAACGATGTTTGTATAGAATGAATCGGCAAAATGCATAAATATATAACTTAAATCAAAACATGATATAACATATAAATTTAATAATGCTTACCAATTTTCTACCTTGTAGGTATAATGGGGCGAGTGATCGAAACATTGTAAAAACAAAGATCGGTTTACGATACAATTATTTGTAGAACTTGCAAGACTTGTAGAATCGTAGATTCGAAGGAATCTTGTACTGTAAATATGATAAGTTTCGCCAACCTTTTATTCACTTTTTTTAATATGCATATTCCGCAACCAACAGTTTCGCGTGGGAACGAAGAGGTTACGAAATATTTTGAGATGCAAGAATAAACTCTCCATAAATTTTATCGCATTTACACTAATGTTACGTTTACGTTATATATAAATATTACAATGAATATTCAAATAAAGCCTACGGCACACGGTACAATTTTTCGTACTGGATTTGATAAGATTTAGTAAAATATTAGAAATGCTGCATTCTGATTGGTGCATTTTTAGTATTTTACTAAATCTTATCAAATCCAGTACGAAAAATCGTACCGTATGCCGTCGGCCTAACATACGAAATATTTACGATCGTCAATACATAGAAATAATTATAAAATTAGAAAGACAAAAGAGAGAGAGAGAGTTGGCAACACTTATTCAAGTAGAATAGAAATTAGTTTACATTTAAATTTGAAAAATGTGCTTTTTAGAAAGAATTATTGTATGACATGTGTACAAAGTAATTGAAAAGAGCAATATTAATCAAATACAATATAGTATTTACCAAATGCATAATGTAAATTATAAAAAATATATATATATATATATATATATATATATATATATATATATATATATATATATACAGGGTGTTTCATTTTAATCAGACCAGTCGAATATCTCGAAAACCAAGCCCGGGAGAGAAAAATATTTCAGACAAAAGTTGTTTGGTTTCGAGGGGGCCATAAGATGGTGACAATGATTTGACCTTGAACAATCATTTGAAGGTCACATAAAGGTCACCTTAAATTTCTTAAATGGAATACCCTATATATTTTTGCACATTCTTGTAGCTGACATCGAGAGCTTTCCAAAACACTATAATTAAGTACCTTTTCGTTAAGTACTTTTTGAGTTATGAGGCTTGAAATAATTTCTTAATTCTACATAAACCGTAAAATATCTAGTAAAATATTCATTTTTCGATTATCTTACCTTAATACTTTTACGTACAAAATAATGAGAGGAATCAATTGGTGTAAAGAAAACACATAGTTGTTTTGAAGAAAAAATATGTAATTTGCAATTAACAATTCCATATTTTTTCTTAAAAACAACTATGTGTTTTTTTTACACCAATTGATTCCTCTCATTATTTTGTACATAAAAGTATTAAGGTAAGATAATCGAAAAGTGAATATTTTACAAGATATTTTACGGTTTATGTAAAATTAAGAAATTATTTCAACCCTCATAACTCAAAAAGTACTTAACGAAAAGGTACTTAATGATAGTGTTTTGGAAAGCTCTCGAGATAAGCTACAAGAGTGTGCAAAAATATATAGAGTGTTCCATTTAAAAAAATTGAAGTGACCTTCACGTGACCTTCAAATGACTCTTCAAGGTCAAACCAATGATACCATCTTATGGCCCCCTCGAAACCAAACAACTTTTGTCTGAAATATTTTTCTCTCCCGGGCTTGGTTTTCGAGATATTCGACTGGTCGGATTAAAATGAAACACCCTGTATATATACACATATATATAGCACACACTCACATACAAAGATAATATAATCATGTTTATATTAATATAATTATGTTTATTCAAGTAACAACATTATAGAAATTTTATGTTCATTGTTTTTAAATGAGTGTGTATACACACACTTATATAATATGTAAGCATATCTTTCTGTGTAATATAAAGATTTCAATACATGATCACATTCAAAAAATGTTTGATTAGTCACACATGTGTATACATATACACAACACTCTCAGACTTTGCATTGTTTCTACTAAATCATATATATATTAATATGCATCATAAATCTATCATATCATAAATGTCTTAAAAAATGCTATTCAACAAAGATAAGGAATATCTTAATGAATTATTTTTGTTTAACTAAAATTTCAAAGTAGAAAGACTTAAAAGTAAAAATGTAGGATTGATGCTCACGCAAGAGAAGAAAGGAATTATTTGTCGTTTATGATATAGGAATAAAACAAATACGACAGTTAAGAACTTTGATAACAATTCTATGTTAGACCTTATGAAACATGAATCAGCTCTTAATTAGCAACTTATCATCTTTATCTTTTTCACTAAGAAGACGAATGATCACACAATGTGCGTTATTTCTTAATAACCGCACAAAACAATATTTTCATATATAGATCTTATACATATTATATCAATTTGAACAAGTTCTTTCAATTGGAAGCCGTGGCAGTCGCACTCGGCGCAGGAGTGGATGTTGACGTGGACTCCTCTGTCACAATACGTCGATTCTTTTTTATCCTTTTCCATTCGCCGTTTGTATAATTCATTTGGAAATGGGTTTCGACTAACATCGGAACGGTTGTGCCATCCGATTGCGTCACTTCTTCTATATTTTCTGATAGCATTACTGTAACTATATTGCCCAATTTTGGACAAGGATTATCTACAAACAAAATCAATAATATTATCAGTATGACTCATAAAAAAGAGATATAATGAATCTATACAGAGGAAAATAGACATACCTCTAGACCCAGCCATAAAACCTAAGATAAGAGCTTTTTCTGGACGTGTTACTTTATTTGCAGTTCTAAACATTTCTTGCGCTTCCAACATTTGCTCTCGCTGTAATTTAGTAATGATAATCTCATTATTTTAAATAATATATCTCTATTAATTAAAATAATACATAGCTAAATAAATACTTTTTTATAAACTTAGGATCAAAGAATGAAATGAATGAAATTTGTATAAACTTACCGTAAGAGACAGGCCTTTTCTTGTATTAGCTGCTGCATTAGGTTGCGCAGTAGTCTGTATACGTATCTGTGTGACTGTTTGAGCTGGTCTGACTGTTTGCACAGCAACAGGTGTACTTTCTACAGGTGCTATCACCGTCGATGAAACTACTGCTGGTAATGCAGTAGTGGGCGTTGTAGGAGTAGTTAATGTGGTAGCTATAACATAAAATAACTCTATAAAAATCTAAACGAAAACTAACATAATCCTTAACGACTACGAAGTCAATCTTACGTGTTTGTGGTGCGGTCGTAACTGAAATGCTGCTTGGCGTACTAGGCGCGACATAAGATTGCGCCGTAACAACTACTGGTGCAACCGGCGTAGCGGGTGGATTTATCGAGGCTAATCCTTGCGCGTACTCTGGAGTTGCCGGAGTTTCCGCGACTGGCGGGACCGCTGAAGCCGCTGCCGCTGCAGCGGCCGCTTGCGCTTCCGCGACCTTCTTCTGTTGCTCTTCCAATTCCAACATCCTCTTTCTCTTTTTTGCCTGTGCGTATCCGAGAGGTTGCTCATTAATGTCAAGTAATTTAATACCACCATCTTTTCGGATTCTACTACTAATTGACGTTCTGTTGGACATTGAAGTGCTCGTAAGCGAAGGAGATCGAAAACCGCTCGTTGGCACTCTGCTTGGGATCCCTTTCAATGGTGCTGAAATATTTGAATACAATCATGTATACTGCTATGATATTAAACAATGATTCAATATTTATAACGCTATACTTACTTGTATCAGTCATTTTTCTCGGCATGCCTCTGCTTCTTACCGGTACAGTGGGAGCGGTACTCTTTTTGAGATTATTAGCAGCATCAGTACTTTTTTGAAGCAATTCCGCTCTCAAGGCTGCGCTTTTGGGCTTTCGCTTGAGAGTGAAATGTTTGACCGGTGTAGGTTGTTGACCTACTACCGAGATTAATGCAGTCTTATTAAGATAATGACATTCTAAGGGAAGCATAGCAGGATCATTTTGTTTCTTCAAAAGTTTCCGAAGATCATTGACCAGTTCGCCAAAAATAGGTCTATGTTCATCTAAATCAGTAATATCTGTGTTCAAAGAACCAGTTGATGGAAAAGTTTTCATCGCTTCGGATAGCATCGATACCCATAGCTCGCTGTCCAAAGACGCAACTTCAATAATCTCCTCCAGCTCCACACGCCACTGTTATCCACAAATATACAGATAAAAAATTTTAATAAAAGATTTGGTAAATGTTTACTTTACGTCACACAGCTCGAAAAATTTTTATTTTCACATATGTTGTAGAGGATACATTTCCTAATACACCGTTTGAATTTTGTGACTCTCTCTCTTTGTTCCTGAGATATGCAATTTTGAAGTTTCATACTTTCATGTCATCTTTTCGTTATATCCTATTTATGTGTTTACATTTTTTGTTTACATTTGCTCAACACGGTTTCATATTATATTTTCCTTGTGTGTTTATATTTTTTTGTTTACGTTTGCTTCTTGTGACTTCCATGTCGCTAAGCTATAGAAATATCACAAATGTATGTGTACACACACACGCGCGCGCGGGGGGGTGCAAGGGGGGCCGAAGGCCCCCCTTGCACCCCGCGCGTGGGTGTGTGTGTGTGTGTGCGTGTGCGCCTATATTTCTTCTTAAACATACATGATGTGGTAAAATTATATTGTATTCTTGAAACTTTTTTTGTTAATAATTTTTAATAAATTTATATTAAATAAATTTATCTATTTAATAAATAACAATAAGCGGCTAAAACCTTCTGAAAGTTATTCAGAAAGATGACCTCAGGAAATGTAAACAAAAAAATATAAATATATTTAGAAAGTAACGAAAAGATGATACAAGTATAAAATTTCAAAATTGCATATCTCAGGAACGAAGAGAGAGCGCCACAAAATTCAAACGGTGTATTACTTAGGAATGTATCCTCTACAACATATGTGAAAATAAAAATTTTTCGAGCTGTGTGACGTAAAGTAAACATTTACCAAAGATTTTACAAAAGAGATTGTAAGAAAGACTCTACAATTGTTCGTTATGAGTGACAATGTTTAAAGAATTGAAATTATATGTTATATATTTGATAACAATTACAATTTATCCAACTTATCAAATAAAAAAACGATAGTTTTTGTAAACATTAGTCTTATGCCTGTTTCTACCAACGTCGTTTAACTTTAATCTTAGCTTAACTCACTCTTTGTCTCCTTCTAACTGTTCTTTTAGAAAGAGACAAAGAATGAGTTAAGCTAAGATTAAGTTAAACGACGTTGGTAGAAACAGGCATTATTTAGATACTCTCCACGTGTACTAAACGTTTCAAAAACATCGCATTCTTGGAAAAATCAAATAGATAGCGGTAAATAATAAACGAACTAAATAAAAAACGAATGCATCAATGTCTCCGAATTTTCCACAGAACGGTCATCCTTCGACAGAGCAAACCTTTAATGAAGGAAGAGAGAGAGAAAGAGAGAAAAAGAGAGAAAGACAGAGGGAAAATATCAGATGAGAGCAAACGCGCGCTTACCTCTTCCACATTGCGTCTTGGTATGTGGAAGAATGACAGGAGCAGTTTGAGCTTGACCTGTGTTTGCAGGTCGGGAAAACAATCCTTGATGTTCCGCAGTACCTCGGCATTGAGCTGCGAGCAGATCGAGCTGCCGGTCCAGCTATCGTTTGACGTACCGAGCTTGTTATGCAGCCACAACGACGTATCGCTATCCCTGACATTCGCCATATTGGAGTCGTTTACTTCCAGCGGGCGCCGTACCTCGCCGTGGCGCCGCCACAGGCGGTTCACGCCACAAAGCAACGATTCGTATTAAGTTAGCCGGAAATTTTTCAGCCAACCAAAAATCTCCTTATGGAATCGTTTGTATTTTGTATGAAGATGTTTGAAGTGTGATTAAAAACGTTTGTGAGCAATTAGAATAATTATAAAAAATTAATCATTTTTACAGTATGTAGTTAGCCAACATAACTAAATATTAAAAATTCTCCTTATGAATCGTTTGTATTTCGTATGAAGAGATTTGAAGTATAATTAAAAAGGTTTGTGAGTCATTCGTTTAATTTTAATTAAATTTTTTTATATTGTGAAGTTAGCCGGAAGCTATATAAAATGGACGCCGTCCTGTGATTGGTCGATTTGCTTATGATAAATACTAAAATTTTCTCATGTGTACTGACTTTAAGTGTAAGCAAAACGAGCAAATTTATCTCTTTTGTAACTTTTAATCCATGACTAATTTATTATTAATTCCGCATAATCGCATAATATATCATGGATCGTGGATAAGCGTAGATAATTGAAATATGTTTTTCTACCAATAAATAAGTAAATCTTTTTAATTGTTTTCAGAAAATGATCACAATTTGTGATTATGTATTTAATTGTTATTTTATATTCGCTTTCAAATAATAAGCTATATAATAATAAAATTTATATAAAAAGATGGTAATATATGTAATCCAATTAATTATAATTGACAAAATAATTTCTTGTGAAAAAATAAAAGTAAAAAATATAGAAGAATTTTTTTTATAGCTTGTATAAAAAATCAGTTTTATGCTAAGTATATTATAATTTTCTGGACTGTAGTAATATTTAATATATAATTTTTGCTATATAAATATATATTTCTGATATAAAATCTATTTCTACAGATAGTCCCTGGCAAAAATGAGACGTTTCATGAACGTTTGTTTGGCGTTTATATGAACGTTTGTGGAAGTTCGTCGAGAGTTTAAAAACGATTAGTAAAGAGTTTGTAGAACAAAAATTGCAACACTGCAGCGTTTGAAAGACGTTTGTACATAGCGTTTTTGAGAGTTTGCATAGCGTTTACATGGCGTATGCAAAGAGTTCTTTAAACATTTATAGATCCTCTATTAAGTGTTTAATTTCATCTTTGGAAACTGCGTGCATCCTCTATTAAGCGATTACCCGACAAAAACAGTACGTGAAATCCACGTTATTACCACGTAGATTAATATCGTTGAATCTACGTGGATATTCAAGTGGATAATCCGCTCAAAAACGGTACTAGAATCTACGTGGAATCTATGTGAAAATTTCATGAACTTTCGAGACATATTACTTTTTTCATTTTTGATAAGTGAATATCTTGGACATTTATAAAAGTATATAAATACACTCGGCCATAAGAATAATTTTATTTTTATTTATATTTTATTTTTAATATACGCAATAAATAGGCTATCTCCCATTTATCCGTTTAATTTCAAATAATCTGTTCCATATTCTGAATCCCAACAAGCGATCCAGATTATTAAACAAATTATTTTAAATTAAATCAGTTTATTAAATTAAACTGACTAAAGAACCGTCTACAATGAAAATAATATCGGTGCAGTGGACGGTGGAGTAAGACTAAGAGTAATGCGAAATGGAAAAGAATCATTCGCTTACGCCTTACTCCACCGTCCACTCCATATTACTTCCATCGTAGACGGTCCTTAAAAGAAAAAATAAACTTCGGATCGTGTAGTGAGACCTCCCCCACCACCGGAGTTTCCAGACCTGTATGGTATGTAAGGCTGCGATTTCATTACCTATCTGACGCTAGCGTCTAGTCGATCACGTGACCTCTTTTTGGACGCTAGCGTCAAAAGAAAAAAGCTGGATTTGTTCAGCTTCAAGCGTCAAGCAGTGCCTCAAAAATGTCTGTAGAAAACGTAAGTAATATTGTTATTATTTATTTATTTATTACTCATTACATTTTAATAATAACAATAAATTTGCATGAATATATTTATGATAATTTCACGACGTAATCAGTTAAGTATTTTTTTTTAAATGAGTAGAAAATTCAAAATACATTTTTAATGAAATAAATATTTAATTGATCTATGAATTGATATATGAATTGATCTACTAACTTTTATGTAAATCATTAATATTAAATAGCAATATTTATAATAGTTTAATTTGAGTTATAATTCCAAAGACCTAACCTAATCATATAAATTACTTCCAAACATTATGTCCAAAAATTTCTTATTTTAACTATTAACATCAGAACATGTAATATTGTAATTTACTTGTAATAATAAAGTGTATAAAATAATATCTATTATATTTTAATATTCAATAGGAATTTGAAATGGTGCAAACATGTGGGCTTTGCGAAATGGTCATTCCCATTGAAAATATTAATACTCATCCTTGCTTAGAAGGATATTCTAAATATTATGTTGATAATTCAACATTATACTTTTATCCAATGACAGGTACATATAACAATCATAATGACAGTGCCTGAGGATTATGCAAATTATTTCTATATGACGCTTTGTTACAGATGACGGACAAAACATAATAAGAAAAAGTTTAATTGAGAATGATGAAATAGTAGTAATAGAGGCAAAAGAAAACAATAAATAAAATTTATATAATAATTCTAATAAGGAAAATTTGTCAAGTAAGAAATATAAATTGTAATCACTTAAAAATAAGATGTAATATTAAATATATAATTTTATTTTATTTTTGCAGATAATATTCAACATTTAAAAAGGAAGCTCCCAATGACAACCAATATTCCAGAACCAAAAAGAAAATTCAAAACAGGTTTGTCATTCGACGAAGAAGAGCTGTTGATTCTGGAAGTACAAAAACGAGAAGCGTTATGGAATTTCCAATTAGATATTAAACAAAGAAATCCGAAAGAAAGAAATAAATTGTGGCAGGAAGTTTCTGACGCATTAAATGGTAAAAATAAAAAAGAGAGTCTTGTTTTTTAAAAAGCTTTATATATTTCTTCCAATGTTTTTTTAACATTTTATATCTAAGATGTCATTACATTTTTTTAGGTGTAATTAGTCCAGAAACAGCTAAAAATAAATTTAAATCTTTACATGATACTTATCGTAAAATTATTCAATCTGAACAAAAGGCAAGTGGATCTGCAACACCAAATACTACTCGCTTGTGGCAACATTATAATAATATGGAATTTTTGCGTGACTCTTGTTTGGTCAAAACGTAAGTTTTGCTTTCGTATTTATTAAAAGAGTGCATATGTAAAACAAATATTTAAAATTTTCTATTAATTTTGATATTATTAAAGAATATTCAAATTAAATTTGAATTATGAAATTTAAAAAATTTACATGTGTGTACCTAATAAATTATATACATATTTAATTATTCATTGATACATTTTAGCACAGCATCAAATATTCCTAGAACAAGAGCATCGTTCAATGATTCGGATCAGTCATCAGAAGAAACTAGGAATGTTCGGTCAGGTATATAACATTTATATGAAAATTTATATTTGTCTTTTATATATGATTGAGATTGAAAAAAATATTTATAAATGTGATTTACCTATTGTAATCTATTGTATACACGTACAATACATTATACGCACACGCACATATATATATATATATATAATTATTAATCTTTATTACTTTACAGCTAAAAAAACAGATAATCTCAAAGAAAACAGTGCTATTGAGAGAATTGCTAATGCTTTTGCGATACTTCCAACGATGAAATTATTTTACCGCCTCCACCTCAGCCTGATGACATCGACTCTTTTTTAAATTTGTTGGGGTCTCGAATTCGTCGTTTATCCGAAGAGCAAAAACAGGAAGCATTTCAAAGACACTTACAGTTGTCATATGATATGCTAAAAGAAAATAGTATATAAAATCAAATTCTAACTGTTATTATGAAACTAAATTATCACAACTATTGTTTTGTTTGCTACATTTTATTGAATAAAGTAATATAATAATGTTCTTTATAATAATGTTCCTAATAATGTAAAATTTTTTATTAAAAAGTTACAAATAAAAGATTCAATATAATTAACTTATACTTAATATTTATTTATATATTAATACCTATTTACGCAATTAATACTTATTTACACAATTAATACTTATTGACATTATTAATTATTTTATTTCTTTATTCTTAATATTTTAACAGTGCTCGAATTGCCAGGGAACTGCTCCTTCGCTATTAAAATAGTGACAAAATGTATCTCTTATCATCATGGCTTTACGTGAACCTAAATTAGAATCACATTGAGTTATATTTCGCAAAGCACCTTCATCAGTTATATCTGAGCTCAAAGTATCAGATATAAAACTGTATGAATTGTCTTGATCAATTAGATTGGATGGTATATATTCGTTATGATCAATATCTTTAATTCGCAGCCAATTGTGTAAACAGATAATGGCCTGAACAATTTTCATACATGTATCAACTGTAGTGTCAATGGGACGCCTTAATATCCGCCATTGGCTACATAAAATTCCAAAAGAACTTTCGATCATTCTTCTTGCTCTACTTAGTCGATAGTTGTAGATTTTTCGTTCTTGATTTAAACCTCCTCTTCCAGGATACGGTCGAAGTAAATATTCTGATAAAGGAAAAGCTTCATCACCCACGATTACGAATGGTAGAGGTATTTCATCAGCTAATATAGTTTGTGGTTCTGGTAAATTCATTTCCTCATTATGAAATTTTTGTCCCATTAAAGAAGATCGAAAAATGCCACCATCACTACGTCGACCATATGCTCCAATGTCCACAAAAGTAAACATATAATTTGCATTACATATTGCCAGAAGTACTATGCTGTGAGAATTCTTGTAATTATAATATGAAGAACCTGCGTTATTAGGACACTGAAAAAAAGTATTACAAAAATTGTTATCAATTAAAAAATAATGTTAATAATGAGATTTAGGAAATAATCATTTTACTGATTTTACTTGTATTACTACATGCTTTCCATCAATAGCACCTATGCAATGAGGAAAGTTCCATTTTTCCTCAAATTCATCTGCTATGCGTAACCAATCTCCTTCACTCAAAGTAGATGGAAGGACTTCCTCGTGAATACAATTCCAAATGACATTACATGTATCGCTAATAATGTTAGAAACTGTTGTTACACCAATTAGATATTGATATGATATTGATTTCATAGAATCACCAGCAGCTAAATATCTGTAAAATGTAATATATTTAAAATGCAAGTAATAATAAACAGATTGTTAACATATTGAATGTCGAGCTTCAACAGAAAGATCTGTCTCAGTCATTAGCGATGGCACTCAATGTAATAATATAATAATATTATAATTAATAACAACATACTTTAATGTTAAACACAAACGTTCAGGAGCGGATATTGGCTCACGAAAGGGAGTTATCTGTTTACTCAAAGAAGGTCCTACTATTTGTAGCAATTCTTCTAACTGTGTAGCAGTCATTCTAAAATAATTTCTAAATGTGCTGTCTTCCAAAATAATATTAGGAAATATTGCATGGTAAAAACCATGCATTTTTCTATTTTTAAATAACGGTGCAACCCAATAACGTTTTTTGGTATATTGTCTTTTCTTCATTTTTTCCAACTCATGAATCACTGCTGTACAAATCATTTGACGTATTTTATTCTTCTCTCGCCTTTTTAAATTTATTATTTTTAAGCATTCTCTTTGCCATTCGTAGTATCGTTGATTACATAACATTTTTTAAATGAAATTAAGATCTGTTAACTTAGACACGTTATTACTTTTAAGAACAACTTGATGAAAGGTTATTCCGTTTTGACGCCAGACGTTAGCGTCAATCAGTTTTCATTGACGCTACGACGCTGCGGCGATATGACGCTAAAAGCCAGCGTCACAGCGTCAAGTGAAAACGCACCCTAAGACCGTGGTCTGCTCACATAGCCTGTCAGCAGGCTCTGTCGCATTTCTGCTGTCAATCTGCTATCAGGTTTTGTGCGCAGGCTCTGCGCGATTTCTGCTGCCAGTCTGCTGTCAGGTATGTGCAGACTCTGCGCGGTTTTTGCTGCCAGTCTGCTCACATTGCCTAACAGCAAGCTCTGTCGCATTTCTGGCACCAATTTGACAACCGCGTTTAATAGAGCAACTTCTGTATCAAATTTTGTTCTCTCTCTGACAGCATAAATTGACTGCAGGTTCTGCTTAAATCCGTTCGCGCATATTTGGCTATCTGGGAGTATATGTTCTCACATTGAGAATATGCTCAAAGATGTCACAAAGGATTATCGATACAAAATTCGAATTATATATATGTTCACTTTTTCATCAACTGTGTGACTGAAAAACTCAGTTATGGAAATGTATGTTTTGAATGAATAATACGCCGAAATTTGATATAACTATTGCGGGAAAACAGAAGGTGACTTTATGTATCTCAGAAAATAAATTATATAAGATATTATGGGTAAATTTTTCTTTAATCATATTGATTATAGTTAGAATAAATTTTCTTTAATCATACCGATTATATTGAGAATAAATTTAATTAAATAATATTATACATATATATTTTTGTAAAATATTTCTCTTTTTAAGCAGAGCTAATTTCTACAGTTCCTTGGAGTTTGTCATTTATGTGGAACATGTCTCTGTAAATTTTCTTGAGTAACAAGCATAAAGGTCTTAGCAGAATGGCCGATTTGTATTTATATCAAAATATTCGTTTCTATTATTACTAAATCATTACAACATATGTTTACATACATACGTTTATCCTTGTAAACATATAAGACTTGAGTTATAACACAATATTGTGTGTTACCTAAAGCAAGGATTTAGAGCATGAAACATTGTCTTAAAATTACAAGTCAACCATTCTACTGATTTTAAGAATTCTTCTTGAGCATAAAAAAAAAACGGATTTGTTTCACGGGCTTCGAATATAGGGATAAACAGTCACTATTCTAATGCTGAGCCACATAGTTTTCTCTAACTTCCCTTAACTTCCTTATTCCTTATATATGTATATGCTCGCTTATATATCTTATAATACATTGTTATTATTTAAAATTATAATAAATATATAATTCTCTTTTTATTATTTGATGGTAATCTACTATAGCTACATATATATGTGTATGGAAAGAAAAATTACATGCAATTTGTTTATCCGTCTTTATTAGATGAAGAGATATATACATAAAAAAAACATATAAATACGAAGAAAATAAATAAAATTTGGCTTGAATTATAATCGAGATCAAATCTGCAGAAAGATCAATTCGAAATATTATATATTATATTATATATTATATATATTATATTATATATTATATATATAATATTATTACATTATTCTTTGAGTTTGTTTTTCCAGTTTCATAATAATTTTAATATTGCACTTTCCAAATTCAATGTTGGCTAACTTGATTTATTATTATTTTCAACGTTTCAAATATATATTATAATCTTCGCATTGCAGATAATAACAGGTAAAATATAAATAGCATGCTTAAAATTAAATACCTGAAAAAAATTAATAAACTGCAGTAAATCTTAATAATTAAGATTCAGATCTTGACAAATAATCCTAAATAGCATATCTGGGTCATATTATCGTGCTCAATCAAAAGAGAGAATAAAAAACATAAATTCCAGAATTCATACATTAGATATAAAAATTAAGCGTTATAACAATGCAATACAACATTTTTGCATTGACAATTTTGTTTACTTTGATTTTATATTATCTTAATAAAATTAAGAAAAAAATTTTCTAATCTTATAATACATGTATGTTCTCTTGTGTATAATCCTAATTTTATTAAAGTTCTGTTAAACGAATTGTTTATTTTGCGAGTGTGAGCGGCATTGGAGTTCACGTGTGCCAATCAGGTGCATCGCGTGCGTTCAAGTTATCGATAGCGGTCTGTGAATGTAACAAGATATTACAATACATTAAGAATATAGTAATAATCTGCAGCATTCTAATATGCTGTATTAAGACTGCGCAAGACATAGTATTATTTTTATAGTATTTAACTTTCTGAATGCCAGCAGATGATTCATCAACATTCAAATCACGAAAAGCATTCTCAATAGCATTAATATAAAATATAAAGGCACTCTATATCAGTTTCTATATCAATGGCTACAGAAATGGAACTCGGATTATATTCCACCGAAAGTCCATTTAATACAATTTTTTCATCTTAAATAAATGTTTATTTATAAAATATATAGATAATAATAATTTCGATATTTTCGCGCGCGATTATTTTTATATATAATATAATCTCTAAATTAGATAATTTAATTATTAAACTTAAATTATATTAAAATTGTGTAGCTGATGTGTTTCTTTTCAGCAAAATTATTGCTTGTAATATCTTTTCAGAAAAAAGCCACAAGATTCTGGAGAGAAATTAGAAAAATTCTAATATTTCTATGATAAAACATCATATTGGTGACATTGTTCTTACTTTGTAGGCAGTACAGTGCGTTTAACAATATTTGAATAGAAATTTCTCAAGCATCTATATCAGAAAAAGACTGTGTAGCAAGAACTTTGAATATTTAGTTAAATTACACGAATCATTACACTATACAGAAATATTAAAAAACAATATTTTATATATTGCAAAATATCTAATTGAGAGAATCATTGCGTTTTCGACCTGTCGGGTTCAATCGCTCCAAGGTAGTTTACTAGACGTTATTGACCAATCACAGCCATTCCCTGGCGAAAATAAGAAACTTTATAAAGCGTTAACAACCGTTGAGTGAAGGTTTTCTGAGAGTTTATATGCTTTTCAAACTTTGTAAGAGCACTTACATAACGCTGTTGGGTTTTGAATGCTTATCAAACGCTGCAGTGTTGCAATTTTTGTTCTACAAACTCTTTATATAATGTTACATGAAAGTTTTGCAATGCTGAGGTAACATTTTTCAGAGTACGTTCAGTAAACGTTGATACATCTTCGTGTACAGAGTTTACTCAGACTTTTCAAACGTTTACGTTTACACTATAACGTACAAACGTCTTTTAAACGCTGCAGTGTTGCAATTTTTGTTCTACAAACTCTTTACTAATCGTTTTTAAACTTTCGACGAACTTCCACAAACGTTCATGTAAACGCCAAACAAACGTCTCATTTTTGCCAGGGTTCTTTTGAAGAATGACTGTGGTTGGTCAATAACGTCTGGTAAACTACCCCGGAGCAATTGAACCCGACAAGTCGAAAACGCTATTAATTCTTATAGAAGCTTTCTCTTCTCATTCAGTCTTTTGATGTTTTAAAAACTGCACATGCTGTTACATTTACAATTTATGTCACGGTCAACATTTTGCATGATCATACCTGGTATGTTTCTCAATGGCAAGATGTTAACATTATAGTTGGTACTTTAAAAATAGTACTTTCTTTAATATTAAGTTTTTTTATAATAAAGTTTCGACATTGGTATACATATATATATATATATATTTTACTATTTTATATTATGTATGTTGCTCATTTAATTTGTTATAATTGGAATTTAAATTATTAATTATAAATTAATATATACATTATTGTGTCCATCATTACATATGAATCTTCTGATATTGTCATATAATTTGCAATTATGACAAAATATGTTGGAAAATTATCCTCTTCGTAAGTATACATATATAATACAACTTGAAAATTATTATTACTATAAATTACCATTACAGTGGTATCATTCCCTATGAAGTTCTAGGAAATGTCGTAATGTAACAGGCAATTCTGTGCTGCAGATTCCGTATTTACAAACAGCCTGTGCGGCTTGACACTGAAGACTAGTATAATTAAGGAGATTCACGCTATTTAGCGGATTAGAGGATATCAGTCGTAGTGGTGTATCTCCCGCTTTATTTGGCGTATCTGAGTGTGCGCCATAATCCAGCAACAATTTTATCAGCTGTTTTAAACAAAATTTTTATGTGAGTCATAATGTTTAACTTTTAAAACTTTAAAAAATATATAAAGAAAAGTATACTTACAGGATTGTGGAAATTGTACGCGTTGCTTGCTATATGTAAAGGTGTTGAACGCAATGTGTTTCTAGCATCGACATATGCTCCACAATCCAAGAGTAATTTAACAACATCCAAACGTGGAAAAATTGTCTGAAAATATTCGTCAACATATTGCATATGTATTTTTCATTTATTATCTAATCATGTAGTCGTTTTTTATAATAAAATATATTCACAAAGCAATGGTTTTTACTTTATTACTATTTCAAATGAAGAATTTTTCAGATATTTTAAAGATGCGAATAAAATTTTACTTTTCATTTAATTTCAAGAATTAAAAAATTTTAAATTTATTGAATAGAATAGAGAAGTTAATTTTAGATGTATATATTTATGAAGATAATTAATGTTGAAAATGAAAAAATGAGCGGATGGATAATTTATTGTAAAGTTTCCACTTTCTTGATACAAAAGTTCATACTTACATGTATATCGTCGGCAGAAGTAAAGTAACTAGAGTTAATTGTATTTAAACTAGAAACACAAAGATGAAGAAGCGTGTCCTCTGTGTAAACAGATCTTGGATTTTGTTTTACTAAACGATGAACTAGTAGGTGCATTAAAATTTTCTCTTCATCAGAATTTGCTGTTTCTACTAAGAGATAAATTAGGTGCGTTACACATTTTAGAATACGTTCATAACTGTCTCTCTGCCTCTTATGTACGGGACGTTTCTATAACATAACATTAATATAATTAATACATACGTTCGACAACAGAATATATATACACACACACAACACACACACACACACACACACACATATATATATAATTACTTATAAATTATATAATATGCGCAAATTATATAATATACGCACTTCCAATAATTCTCTAGCTTCCGTCAGCTGGCTAGAGAGTAATTTAAATATCGCTACTACATCACAAAATCTCGGTATTCCTCGATTACGATCTATCACTTCCAATGTTTTTTCATTTAGATCCACCATAAGTCTTACAAGAGCTTGTGCAGTGAAGCAGGTATCTGCATATAAAATCTAAAAGATATCAACAGAATTTAGTTAATTTTTTATATACAGTGAAAAAATTATGTACACGTATAATTGCATCTCATCAGACATTTAATAGGTTTTACATACTGAATCCTTTTCAATTCTAATTTCTAACACTCGATGCCACAAATCTATACACTGTTGATATCTAAAAATAAGAAATACATATTGTTATAATTGTAATAAAATGTTTCAGAAAAATTGGACAAACTAGAATAGTTGAATATAATATAAATATAATAGTTGACTACATTATAACATTCAGATAATCTGAATACCTTAAAGAATCTGCGTACGATGCGCCTCTAAACATCAATCGGAAAAGAGTATCCTTGTGATGTGGACCTAATATCCTTTCACATATTAACAAACTCTGTATTCGTATTGCGTCTAAATCGAGCGAAATGGCGTTTAATTCTTCCATGGTTGAAAATTCTACAGCGTTTTTGTAAGTCTCGCGTTTTGGTAACACAGGTCTCTTTGACAAAGGCACTCCGTCACTTGAGTTGTCTATTCTGAGGACCATCGCCGCCCTCCAATACTGTAACGCTATTGGCGTATCGCTATGATCATCGAAGAATGTAGATCCCATTAGCTCGTTTGCATCTGCCAATCTTTCCGCGGAATATGATACATTTTCCACTAAATCATAAATATTATATGTCGTGATTTTAATCAGTATAAGCCTTATCTTTTATCATAGAAAAAAAAAACGCAAATTATACAATGTTATATTGAATTATTCTTACCTAAATATTCAAATATCTGAACGGCTCCTTTAAGGCAGGCAGTCTGGAGGGCATCATCGTTATATCGAGATCTGAGATGAGGGTCCGCATTATGTTCTAAAAGCAGTTTGGTAGTTCGAAATCTGTGTTCTTGAATGGCGTAATGCAAGGCAGTTTTGTTTTGAATATCCGTCGCATTCACATCCGCGCCGTGTTCCAAAAGAAAAGTGCACAACTCCACGCTTTGTATAGAATTTATCAAGCATGTTCCGCCATTGTAATTTGCTTTTAGTATATCGGCGCCATTTTCCACTAAATACGAGACAATGTCTAAAAAATATTTAAAATCATTCTTATTTTAAAAAACTCAGTTATATATTTCACACCATCTATAAACAAAACAACCACTAATTAAACAATCACTAGTTAAAGAAACTAAATATTTTCTAACGAGACAGAGAGGAAAAGGAAGAAAAATCCTTAAGAATTAAAGATTTTACCACTATACCGAAATATATCACTTCTTCCATAGAGAAATTATTTGACATATTTTGCATATAATTGAAATGAATCAGCAAACAATGATTTGATTTGTTAAAAATTAAATGCATGATTCATACACATTTTTATAATATTGGATGATAAATATTAGCCATTAAGTCTCACATTTTGCTTAAATTCTTACATTCCAACTTTATGATCTCTTCCTCTCTTTTTTACATATTATTTCATCTCAAATGCAAAAAGGAAACACAAGCAAAACGAGATTATTACATGCATTATAAAAGTAATATATAAGCAATAACTGTAACATGTAACTATTATAAGCATTATAAAAGAATAAATGATGGCGCAATTAAATCTTAGCACACATAGATTTGACCTAGACCTGCATATGATTATATTCTTGTTTCAATTTGATAAAAATATATTTATCCAATTCTAAAATTTGACTTCTTACTTCTTACTATTAATTTGACTTTTACTTCTTACAATATTTTGGTTACTATATATATATATATATATATATATATACATACAATATATACATACATATATACACATAAATATATATATATATATATATATATATATATATATATTTATTCATTTATCGAACTGTTTTTATCGAATTACTTTTATTCATTACATTCCTATGTTATATACCATATTATTTTTATCTTTTCTAATATGAGATAATTTGATTGTTTATAGGAATATATAGATTAAATAATATTATAGAAAACAACGCTTCTTGAAAAAAATGTAAAACACATTATATCTTTTTGCTTATTTGATCTATCAATTATATTCTGCATAATTGATATATAATTTCTTACTCATATGAGTCATGAAACATGCAGACCTAACAGGTGTAGATCCAGAATCAGAGACTGCATTCACATCAGCTCCATGTGATATAAGGCATTTTATAACTTCTAAATTTCCAGATACTGCAGCACACCATAATGGGGTAACACAATGAACTGATCTATCGTCGGGTACTTCGTATTTTCCTCTCTGTTCGATATCCGCGTCGCATTTCTTTAAGAGATATTCGACAATCTCTACATGTCCTCTTTTGCAGGCAATGAACAATGGAGCACAGCCATCTTTCATGTGAGATACAATCATTTTTCGTACTTCTCTTTTGTATTTCTCTAAACGATTTCTCAAAGCGTAAGTCAATTGCGCTCCTGGTGCCACATATTTACATTCGTGTATAAGATCGCAGAATAATTGATCCATGGAAAAGTTCCAACGATAATTATTATTAATTGTCCACTTATTATACATTGTTCACTTTTCAAAACGACGTTTCAGACGTTGTGGTTTTTCTTCGGACTCATAAAACTGAAAAGAATTTTACCTCTAGAAATATTTATTTATAAAAATTCTCTGAAATACATTGTGAAAAAGCAATTGGAATATTGTAGCAGCAAGCTGAGAGTAGAATCCTTAATAAAATAACAAAATATTGAATATCGACTTCAATTTCTTAAACAATATTAACGCTATTTTATAAAAACAATAAATACATTCTTGTATATATGTTATAAAAAAATTATTATATCAAAACGAGTGACAAATTATCCTACATATTATACATGGAAGTGCATTTGACACATCACACATACACATGTAATCCTTTACTCTTTCAAGATGGTATCTTGATACAAAATACATATATATAGAAAAAATAAAACCCACAGTCGCATCAGTTTTTCTCCCGAAACATATATATCTGCAAGATTTAAGAAATATTCAAAGAAGCTACACACTTGTAAATGTTGAGTCTCTAACACACATAATAGCCATGCATTTCTGTTAATTGTATGTATGTATGTGTGTGTATATATGTAGCGAGTAAAGTATAACCTTCAATGTTACGTCAAATCAAGATCAATAGGAATTCGCGAATCTCTTGTAACGCAAAAGGCGACAAGCGACGCGATCCTAGAACTTACCCGTGACATGAATAATAATTTGCGAGCGCATTTAACAATTGTTGCAGCTATGAAAGACTAGAACCAGCAGCCAAACCAGACCTGATTAGAGCCACCAAACTAATGCAGGTGTTTTGAACTTCAACAAAACACGTATTATGTGCGGAAACCGATACACGGCATCCCTATGAGAGAAGCCATTGAGAATCCGCCTTAACTCTCCCTCTCCTGCTCCTCCCTGCCCTGACAGAGCATGCGCGGGTCACCTGCTGCGCAGCGGGAGCTGCGTCTCTCGTCATAGTGTCTCTCATCCAGCAAGATACTTGCTGGGATGCCGTGTATCGGTTTCCGCACATAATACGTGTTTTGTTGAAGTTCAAAACACCTGCATTATGTGCCTTCGGCCGATACACGGCATCCCTATGAGAGACGTGTTTGATATCTGCTGGTGATCAACTTAACGCTATGTGATGCTGAAAGGGTTAGAAAAAGGAGTAGATAAATCTATACATTGCGAATAATATAATTCTTGTTTATTGCAATCTCTCCTAGACCCTAAAGGTATTTAAAAGGAAAAAATAAATACTCTTCTTTTCTTCCTTTTCTTATATTGGTGAAAAGTTATTAAATATTGGATTAGAACTGCTTTGGTTCGTGCTCGATATCTCTTTGCAATAATGTTTTCTGAAGGTCTCAACGCATCTCCAGTTTCCTCTGTCTAATATGTCCTGGACTGGCAGGTCGTCCAGCCAGCCACGGGAAGCTACTGCCGCTCGAACACTTCCCGGAGAAGAATCTATTCCTGCTTCCTTTAAAACAGAACGGACCCATCCAGCAATTGATGTCCTAGACGCTGCTTTGACTGGACCTGCTACCGTGATAAAAAGTTTATCCAATCCTGTATTTGCTCGTCTCTCCTCTGATTTCTTAAGAAGAGCTCTGATCCAAGTGATTGGACAAAGCCAAATGTTGGGGTGTCTTGATAGCTTCCATCCTGATTGTCTGAAATGCCCTCGATCGGTCTTTGAGCCGAAAGCCGGCCATAGAATTATCGTATCTCCGAGATTCGTAAGAAGTTCCTCGATATCTTTAATAAAGTGAGATCATGGATGCGACGTCCTGAAACCGACAGAAGTAAAGCTGCCGTTCTTCTCGAATCCTCAAAAAAGGATAGGTTCCGCGTTCCTGTGCTCAACCAATCCAGTAGCCGTTGAACGTCCCAGATCTCTGCTCTCGTCTCCTTGGGTTTCTCTAGGGAAATTGCTCTTAAGACTTGGCGTACTAGAAAGTCTGATGATAGGGGTAAAGTCGACTTCCCAGAGCAGAAAGTAGTAACTGCTGACTTATGGACTAAGATGGTACTGTAAGCAAATTTCTTTGTGATGAAAAGATTTGCTAAAAATCTGCCCAAGTCCCTACCTTGTGGATTTCCAGGGTCAATACCGTTGTCTCTGCACCAGTCAATCCATCTCTGGATGGGAGCTCTATATGTCCCCAGCGTAGATAGGCGCCAGCTCTTGGTAACTAGCATCTTCTCTTCAGAAGACCAATCCTGGACTAGGTGTTTCCACATCCAATCCTCCACACTTGGAGACCAAGACGATGCACCTCTGGGGGAGGCTGTTGCGTTGTGACATCTATCAGGACCTTCTCTAGTTTTTCGATTATCATCGGAGGTTCCTTGCTCCTCCTCTTCAAGTCTGACATCCAGAATGTCCTCTCCCACCTGGGTGCCACGATCAATACCTGTCCTTTGCATTTGTTTAAGTGGGCTAGGACTCTGGGTATCAGGCTGGGTGGTGGGAACACCCATCCCAGTTTGCATTCCCATGGACGACTGAATGCGTCTATAAAGTAAGCGCACCGATCTCTCGAGTCTCTGGATACATAGCGCTCGACTACTGCTGATTCTGCTGATGCGAAAAGGTCGATGTCTGGCACGCCCCACCTTTTGAAGATCTGGTTTGTTGCTTCTGGGAGGAGATGCCACTCCGGCAGGGTCTTCTTCCTGGAAAGACGATCTGCAATCCCGTTGTATCTCCCCGGGAGGTAAGCCGCTGATAGCTCTATTTGGAGAGTGTCTACTAGTCTCAATAATTGGAACGTGAGATTGAGAAGATCTAGAGACTTCGTGCCCCCTTCCTTTTGGATATAGGCCACTAGTGTACGATTGTCTGTCTGCAAGAGGATGTGGGCTTTCCGGAGCAACTGCGTCTCCTGTTTTATCGACGCATAAACCGCGTACATTTCCTTGCGATTCGAGTGCCACTTTTTCTGCTCTGTTGACCAGTTTCCTGAGAGAAAAGTGCCATTCAATTGGGCTCCCCATCCTGTATCTGCCGCGTCTGTGGTTAGAAAATGCGTGATCTCTCTCTTGTGGAGGTCGGAGGTGGAGGTTGTGGCTCTGCACCACCACTGCAGCTCTGTGTCTACTGTTCTGGGAATCGACCGACTCTCCCTCAACCTCCTCTGTCTGAAGGTCATGCAGAATCTTTGAAGATGGCGGCAGTGAAGCCGACCTCTGTGGACGACGAAATTGGCGAAGTTGAGGAGACCCAAGAGGCGTTGAACCTCTTTTAATGTAGCCCTGCTTCTGGAGCGAATGTCCGTGACGAGCTTCGTGATTTTTTGTACTTTTTTGTCCGGGAGTATGATCCGGTTCCTGCCAGTATTCCAGATCACTCCCAAAAATTCTATTTCCTGGCTTGGAGTCATAACACATTTGGTGTGGTTGACGTGCCAGCCCAGAAATTCCAGCAGGCTTACTGCTTCCTTCGTCTGGGAGTCCAACCTGTCTCTGTTTTGAGAGGCCAGGAGGAAGTCGTCCAGATAAACGACTACCCTCATACCTCGCGAGCGAAGGGTCTCTGCGATCCAGTTCGTTATAACCGCAAAGATATGAGGGGCAGATGAGAGGCCAAAGGGCAAGCTCGTCATCTGGAGCAGCTCTCTGTCGTATACGAGACGGAGGAGCTGCTGATGATTCTCGGCAATCGGTACGTGGAAGTATGCCTGTGCTATGTCGATCCTGGTCATATAATCGTTGACCTGTAAAAATTCTGGAATTTTGTAATGTGAGATCAACTGAAATTTCCTTATTCTGACATGGGCATTGAGACCTCTCAGATCGAAAATGGGCCGCACACCCCCGCTGCTTTTCTTTACTAAGAACATCCTTGATACAAAACTTGGACCCTCTCTTTCTGGACGTTTCAGTATGCCCTGCTGTTTTAGGAGAGCTATTTGTTCTGACATCTCCAGTGATAGTCTTGTGATAAATCGAGAGTGCCTCCAATTGCTGATCATGCGAGGCTTTGAGATTAATGAGATTCTGGTCCCTGTAATGAATCTTAGAACATGTGGAGGCGCTCCTAATTCCTTCCATCTTTCTTGGAAGGTTAGCAGCTGACCTCCTGAAAAGACTCGAACTGCTACATAGTCATTTACCTGTCTTCTTCCGGGAGAAATCCTCGGACCTACCTCTGGACTCTTTTTTAACTCCACTCCTGACCTTGAAGGGATTCCGTTGTGTGGTGAAAACCTCCCTCGAGTTCTGGGATGCTCTGCCCGTACGAAAGGAATGATTGGATCTCGGTTGTATGGTGTCTTTCCTGGTCGAAGGCTTCTTGCTCGATAAGTATGAAGGAAAGTTTAGCCATATCTGTGAACCTCCCAATGATTGAATTAACGCTTGAAGACTCTCTTTCTCGAAAAGGTACTCCGCGCTTGGAGGAATCTTTCGCAGTGCTGATTGAGTGGTCTTAATTGGAAGCTCTCCCAAAAGTCGTTCTCTTCTTCCTTCAATAGCTTCGGCTCTCTTTCCACAAATAGTCTGCAGAATCTGATCTGACGTCTTAGATATCTGAGAGCCTGGCCCGAAAACTGAGGACAATCTGTCAAATAATGCCTCAGGGGATAAGTTTGTTGGATTTGCAAAAGCCCAGTCTACGATACCCTGGAGACCATTCTATAATAATTCTTTCTGTTCCAGGACTGCATTGCAAAGGCCTCCTAAAACTCGGTCTACTGGTAATAATAGATCTTTTTTCCTATCCAAGTGACATAATTCTTCATTCACCCTGAGATCTGTAAATCCTGGAGATGCTAGAAAAGATCTAAGAGCTTTTGAGTATCTAACCTCCTTCCAGTCTACAGATCCAAATCGCTGTAACCCGTTGAGTATCTCCAGTCGATTTTTATTCCCTGGACGGAGACGTCTTTTCTCGTCAACGTCGGTCTTGAAAGACCCCAAGTCCAACTTTCTTCTATCGAAACTTGTTCCCGGCCTTTCCAAAAAGGCTTGATTGATTCCCCCTGGTGTACTTACCGGTGTAGCAGCCGGTGTCTGCAGTAACAAAGATGTTAAGAGGTTAACCTGGTTCTGCAAAGATTCCAAAGATGGATTGGCCGAGTAAGTGTGAGGTCTTTTTGATGAAGGGCCTGAGTTCTCCTTGTCAGAATCTTCATCGTAATCTACCAGATTAAAATATCCTCTTTTTCGACCTTGACGTCTGATTTGCTCGCCTGAACTCTTTTCACTGCTTTGCCTCTCGTATGATTCACTGTCGCTTATCTCCCTGTCACGCTGGCTTGAGCGAGTCGGTGATTCTTCCGAACCCGACATTCTCTTTTGTAAAAAAGTCGTGCACCACTTTACAATCTTTGGGGATCCAAAATTGTAATTAATTGTGAATACTTTGTTAGAGAACAAAAATTACGTGTTAATATGGCGGAAAAACTCAACGCTATGACGAGAGACGCAGCTCCCGCTGCGCAGCAAGTAACCCGCGCATGCTCTGCCCTGGCGAAAATAAGAAACTTTATAAAGCGTTAACAACCGTTGAGTGAGGGTTTTCTGAGAGTTTATATGCTTTTCAAACTTTGTAAGAGCACTTACATAACGCTGTTGGGTTTTGAATGCTTATCAAACGCTGCAGTGTTGCAATTTTTGTTCTACAAACTCTTTATATAATGTTACATGAAAGTTTTGCAATGCTGAGGTAACATTTTTCAGAGTACGTTCAGTAAACGTTGATACATCTTCGTGTACAGAGTTTACTCAGACTTTTCAAACGTTTACGTTTACGCTATAACGTACAAACGTCTTTTAAACGCTGCAGTGTTGCAATTTTTGTTCTACAAACTCTTTACTAATCGTTTTTAAACTCTCGACGAACTTCCACAAACGTTCATGTAAACGCCAAACAAACGTCTCATTTTTGCCAGGGTGTCAGGGCAGGGAGGAGCAGGAGAGGGAGAGTTAAGGCGGATTCTCAATGGCTTCTCTCATAGGGATGCCGTGTATCGGCCGAAGGCACATAATAATGATGTTATGCCTGATCTTCCGCCTCTGATGGAGAAGCTTGAACCTGTGTTGGCGGCGCTGGGCGTCCGCGATGTTCTGAGTGGCCTCATTGAACATTTTCTTGTGACTCCTTTAATTGGGCTATCCGCCCGGGACCGTTCCCGTGATGACTGACTCCACTCTTGGTAACCCTCCGGCCTTTTCATCCTTGGCCATCTTGCAGTGGAACTGTCGTTCCGTTCGGGGCAAGTCTGACGTATCATTTGCTCTTTTTGATAAATATGACATCTTGGCACTCTCTGAGACATGGTTGACTGTTGACTCTCGATTTGCCCTCCGCAATTTCATTATTTTCCGAAAGGACTCAACCTCTCAATTCGGTGAAGGTCTCGCCTTGGCGATCCGCCCCACATTATCTTATTCTTATATTCATGATAGTATCTCTTTTGAGGGCAGACTTGACAGTCAGACTATTTTGGTTCATTTTGATAATTTTGACTTAACTATTATTTCTATCTACAGATATCCTAGGGGCTCCCTCACATCGGAGGAGTACGAAGCCCTTTTTGCTTTTTGTCTTTCATTCACGAATGTTATTTTACTTGGTGACTTCAACGCTCACCACGGCGAATGGGGCTGTGAATATTCTGACAAAGAAGGTGAGCTATTGCTCTCTTCAGCCATTGAGGCCTCCTTCACCTGCATTAATAATGGCTCTCCTACTTTTTTGACACGCCCAGGACAGAGGATCTCTGCTATTGATCTTACTTTCATTTCCTCTTCTATTATAGGCCTCTGTGATTGGGCGGTCCTTGACGACACTTTTCTTAGTGATCATTATCCAACCACAACTCTTTTTAACCGTGCTCCAAAAAGGAGTAACTTTTTCTCCCATAAAATTAAACATTCAAAACTGCAAGATAAAATTTTTGTTAAAAATCTTTTCTCCTCACTGGACTCACTGAGGGAATCCTTGAGCGATCCCTTGCTGAACTCAGTCCAGAAATATTCTTGTTTTACAGATCACCTTCGCCGACAATGGCATTCTGATCCTGACAAGCCACACACAGTGGGTCGAAATTCTTCACAAAGGGGAAAAAGATTCTCCCCACCAGCTCCTTGGTGGAATGACAATTGTCAACAGGCGGTCAATGTCAGACGCTCTTTTCTAGCTACTTTTAGAAGACAGCCTACATTCCCAAATTATCTTGCTTTTAAGAAACAAGAAGCAGTTACTAGGAAAATTCTGAGATCCGAAAAGACCAGGGGATGGAAGGAATTTTGTTCTACACTTAATCCAAATACCCCCATCTCCCAATTGTGGCGATTCATCAAACGTTTTAGATCCCGTCAATTTGAAGATCCTACTATTCTTCCTTCCTCTAATCTCCATCCTTTGCACTCCGTCCAAGAATCTATTAATTCCCTTTGTCCTCCATCTGTTTTCCATCGTTCATTCTCATCGATCAATGATTTTCCAACGAACTATTCATGTAAGATGTTCGATTATCCTTTCTCTCTCCAGGAATTGATGTCGGTCACCTGCAATTTAAAAGCCCGCTCCTCTCCTGGATTTGACGGAATCGATAATAAAATGCTCTCTCTCTTACCGGAAGAGTATTTAACAATCTTGCTTGATGTTCTTAATTCCATTTTTGACTCCGGTTCTTTTCCAAACTCTTGGCATCACTCTTTGGTATTTCTCATCCCTAAATCCTCTCGTGGTAAACTCCGTCCAATCTCCCTTACCTCTTGTCTTCTTAAAGTCCTTGAAAGACTCATTTTGTATCGTCTTGGTTGGTGGGTCGAATCCTCCCTCATCCTTCCTCCTTCTCAATTCGGATTTCGCAAAAGAACCTCATGTCTTGATAATCTGGGCATATTAACCACTGAAATCCATCACGGATTTATTTCAAAGCAATCAACTAGCTGTCTATTCCTCGACATACAGGGTGCATTTGATAATGTTATCCCCTCCATTTTAACCTCTCACCTTATTGACTTGGGCCTTCCGCCTAAACTTTGTTGGTTTATATATCAGTTAACGTGTTTCAGGGAGTTGCAGTTTGTCGTGAATGGAGGATTGACAGAGAGCTTCTTCTCTCATAAGGGTGTGCCTCAGGGCTCGATTCTGAGTCCCCTTCTTTTCAACCTCTACATGTCAAAATGCGAGTCCTCCTTATTTGGTGGCTGCCGGATGATTCAGTTCGCGGATGACATCGCTGTGTATAGACGTTCCTCTGATATAGACTCCTCTCTGGTATCGCTTGAGAGGTCGGCGGGGGCCCTATCTGCCTTTTTGTTTGAGCGGGGCTTGACGATCTCTCCCTCTAAATCGGCCCTCATGATTTTTACGAAAAAAAGAATTAATCCTGGAAATTATTCCATTCTTTTAGAAAATATTAATATTTATCCTGTTTCTTCTACCAGGTTTCTGGGAGTTCTTCTTGACCCCCGGCTTACCGGCCATCTCCATGCTAACTACGTTATTAACAAATGTGGCAAACTTGCTAACATAATTAAATTTTTGAGAGGAGTCTGGTGGGGTTCTCATCCCAAAACTCTGCTGAATATTTACAAGGCCATGATTAGGGGCACCTCGGATTACGCTTCTTTCCTATTTCCCTTCCATAACAAAAGCTTCACGGAACGTTTTGAGAGGGTATCTCGTAGAGCCCTGAGATACTGCGCCGGTCTGAGGTGTTCCACACCATGCAATGTAGTATATGCAGAAACCTGTATTAGCCCGGCTCGTTTTAGATCGGATTTCTTAACTCAAAACTTCTTATTTAAATCTTTAGCTACCAGACCTAATATTTTAATAGACAAACTTCAGAACCTTCATTTCTCTTTTTTTGAATCTGGCTTCTCCTCTGATTTAGTTAATAAATTTCCTCTCTATCGGGCCTTCCGCTTCGTGAAGGATTACAAAGCTAGGGTCGCGGCTTTCACCAGGATTCCGTTGTTCCTGTTTTCTTACGAAACTTCCGTCTTCGTACCGAAAGTTGAATACACCCCCCCACATGTAATCGAGCAAATTTATGTTTTTGTATAATACACATGTAATAATATCTTATTTTGTTCCAGTTAAGAGAATATTGTGAGAAAGCAGAATATTATATACCTAGAAAAGAAGAATTATGTTTGGCACTGTATGACAATGAGTGGTATCGTGCAGCATGTTTGGATCCAAAATAATCCTATACCACAGCTAACATTTTCTACATTGATTATGGCAATATAGCAGAAGTGGAACATAAGAATATAAGATTAATGCCTAAAGATTTCATTACACCTGCGGCAATGGCAAATTTGTATACAGTTGTCAGTAAGTATTAATTTCAGTAAATATAAACAAATAATTTTTCCATTATTCAAACTTTGTACTGTTTATTACAGATTTGGCACCTGTCGACGATGCAGGCAATTATTCACCTGTCATACGACAAAAACTAGCAGAATTAGTACAAACTGAATCGATTGTGAAAATTAAAATCGTGAAGTCTCCGGAAAGCGGAGATTATGAGATAGAATTGGTTGATATTAAAAAAATGTTAATAGAAGAAGGTCTCATACCATCTTCATGAATTTTATTTTTTTTTACATATATTATTAAGGATTATATGATCTTGCGGGAGGATTAAGATTTCACTCTTTTATTTTAAATCCTTATATTGATTCAATTCTATTGACATTTCTTATTTGTTTTAAATCATGGACAGTCATATACTCGATTACAAGATATTATGCAGTTTTATTTTCCATGCGTACGTTTAATGTAGTATTTTGCATTTTGTTTACAAGATCATTATTTTCATATTTTTCATCGCAGAGATATTCTGATTAAATATGGAAGAAGAGTTTTGCAATTTATTAATAAAAAATTAACTCAGTATTTTTTCATTTTTTTATTATGTAAGTTTTCCCTATATTTCCCTATATTTATTATGATTTTAAATTACTCTTTATATTTTATCCGATATCCAATCTAGAAAAAAATGATCACACATACTAGCTGGTTATAGCTATACATATAGGTCCATATTCTGAATCCTCTTTTATCGATAAAAGAGGATTCAGAATATGGACCATAGTTTATATTAGATGTTTAATCGATTGATTTCTTTAAACACATGTATCATGTATAATTATGTAAATCAGAGAGAAGCCTAAGGCCGGTATTCATAGTCCGTTCTTATATTTAAGATCGTCTTAAGAACCCATTCAACCAATCAAATAGCTGCAATGCGGTTATTGATTGGTTGAATGGGTTCTTAAGACGATCTTAAATATAAGAACGGACTATGAATACCGGCCTAAGAGGGGCCATGCCGTCATTTTTCGTGTGACGGTTTCACTAAGCCGCGCAGTGGCGCCCCGTGGATCCATTTTAGAGCCGACGGAACTACATAGCCAGATCCACTTTTCGATGCCATGGTAAAACCATCGATTGGTGCGTGTCCGGACTAGATCCATAATTGTGGATCAAAATGATGAGAACAATGAGAACATATTATGGGTTTATTAATTGTTTTATTACATATTATTAACTGCGCGTAATCTCTTTTGTTTTAATACATATTATGAATTCGAATAATTGATCATATGAGAAAAAACTATTTCACACTAAAAATATTTATTTATCATAAAATTTTGCGAGACACCTTTATACATATATGTGTGTCGTCACGCAAATATAAAGACGTCTCGCAAAATTTTATGATAAACATTTTCAGTGTGAAATAATTTTTTTTCTCATGATCAATTATTCGAATTCATAATATGTATTAAAACAAAAGAGATTACGCACAGTTAATAGTATGTAATGTGTGTGCGTGCGTGCGTGCGTGCGTGTGTGTGTGTATGGTATGTACGTATGTATGTACGTATGTATGCATAAAAGCGATGCGAGAGTAACATGAGGAAGCGAGAAGGACGAGTGAAATAACAATAAGAGCAAACGAGATAGTGATAGCACGAGCAACGAGGACTCGAGCCTCGAGCTCAAGAATCGGATTTTTCTTGCGCGCTATTATTTTGCTCTCGCTCGCTCCTATGACTGTCTCGCTCGCTCCTATTACTGTCTCGCTCGCTCCTATTATTGTCTCGCTCGTTCTCGATTCTTGGGTCCGCTTATCTTTCCGAGCTATCTATCACGATTGTCAAGTGTGACAGAGAAAGTAAGACCATGAGTAGAGAGCGAGGGAGATGACCTATCATCAAAGAGTTCCGAAGTACTCTTACAATCGGTTTCTTCGCATCCTCTATCCATTCGCAATTCACGAAAATGTAAACATCTTATAAAATAAAAATTGAAAGTATTAGTTTTAATTTCATCGGTTTGAAAGTAATTTTAATGAATTAAAGAAATTTTTGCGATTAAAATGATATCAAACACGACGTAAATCGGATAATTTTTAATTAGTCTGATAATAAAAATTTTATAGTTAAATATTTAACTAAATTTATGCGATTTATATCGTGTTTGATATTATTTTAATCGCAAAATTCTCATTATTCTGTTAAAATTACTTTCAAATGAATAAAAAATGCATTTCATTTTTTGACATATATTCGTAAATATTATAAATGAACTCTCATGTAAGAAACTTCGGAATCTGCGACATCGGGAATTTTTTCGTTATTTATAATAATATACGACTTTAAATTACCATAAAATAAAAACTAAAGCTTTTATATTTTATTTGATCTTTTCGATTAAAAGGGATTAATGAAATTTTTGCGTTTAAAATGACATCGAACACAATATAATTCGATAACTTTTATTTATTGTTATATAAGTAAAAGTTGTTATATAAATAAAAGAATGTAAGTAGTGAGTCTAGGCCGGTTCTAACCCAGGGGCTCCGAGGGGGGGTGAGGGGCGAGGGGGAACCGCGGGCGAGGGGTGACGTCACGCGCGGGGGGGTGACGTCACGCGGTGGGTGACATCACGCGGGGGGGTGACATCACGCGGGGGGGTGACATCACGCGGGGGGGGTGACGTCACGCGGGGATGATGACGTCACATGCGGGGGATGATGACGTCACGTGCCGGGAGTGACGTCACGCGCGGGTAAGGGGGGGTCCGCGGCGCGACCGATGGACGAGGGGGTCCGCGCGGGAAGGGGGGATCCGCGGCGTGAGCGATGGACGAGGGGGTCCGCGCGGGAAGGGGGGATCCGCGGCGTGAGCGATGGACGAGGGGGTCCGCGCGGGAAGGGGGGATCCGCGGAAGAAGGCGATGGTGTGAGAAGAATAACGTTACGTGTGGGAAAAGGATAGCGCTAAGTGTGTGAAGAGGACAGTGCGACAAGGATGGCATCAACGTGTGACAATGATGGCGTCAACGTAGGACAAGGATGATGCATTGTAGGATGCCACATAGGTGGGAGCAGGGTGCCTATTACGGTTCTTGAAGCGAGGTGAAAATTACAAAAGTGAACAGATTTACTAGATTTCGACAAATGAAATTGTAGATACTCTAGTAAATTTCCTCACTTTTGTTATTTTCACTTCGTTTCAAAAACCGTATAGGCCCCCAGGACGACGCAAAGGTAAGTGAGTGATAGCGACGAGCATATGAATGAGAGAGAACGATAATAGCGCGAGGAGAACGCATACGAAAGAGAACGATAATAGCGCGAGAACAACGTGTGCGAGAGAGAACGATAATAGCTAAGATAACGCGTGCGAGCGAGAACGAAGATATCGCGAGACTTACAACTAACGCGAGACTTATTGTTAGAACGATAGCGCGTACGAGAGAGAGAGAACGATAAATTCTTACAACTAGCGCAAGAGAGACGCAAAGGATGGGAACGCAAGGAGAGGCGCGTAAATAATCGATTTTTTTCTTTTTTTAAATTAAAATATAACATTTATTTTAGAATGTGTGCGTGTATTATACAATTTTGTGTGTGTGTGTGTGTGTGTGTATGTGCTTAATATGTAATAATATTTAATAATAATATAATAATAATATAAAAGATATAATAATAATGATATAAAATATAAAAATATAATAAAATATATGGGGAGGGGGTGCGCCGTGCTGATGGGAGGCCGCTCCTGAAAAAGAGACATTTCATTAGTTTTTAATAATTTATTTTAAGATACTTTTTGATATATTACAAATTGAAAGTTACTTACAATTTATGTTTCTTGAAAGAAGAGGTCGTTACGCGTCGCCGAATTCTCGCTCTGAGTAGGCAGCATATAATAAGGTTCCAGCAACTCCTCTCGTTGCTCTTCTATACTAGGAGGTTCAGACGGTAAAAAATGTATCTTCCATATTTCCATACGGTCAGTATTATATACTATGATGGACATATTATCCACATCATATCCTTGCTTCTTGAGGGTACGGAACGTATGACAGTATTCCTGGTAACAATCCTTACAGTCTAGGACAGATCTTATCACCGTTACCTCCGTGCCACAGTGACAGCACCTAAACGGTGTAAACGGTCCCTCGAAGAACCCGTGGAAATAATTATGTTTTAATGCATAATTTCGATAAAATCCGTACCGACAATCCTTGCAGTAGTGTCGGTTTCGACGTCGATAGGAATCGGTCCAGAAACATTTTGCAATGTGTATTCTCGGGAGATCGGAGTGAAAGCGTGGATCGGACCTCACGTAACGTTATTCTTCTCACACCATCGCCTTCTTCCGCGGATCCCCCCTTCCCGCGCGGACCCCCTCGTCCATCGCTCACGCCGCGGATTCCCCTTCCCCGCGCGGACCCCCTCGTCCATCGCTCACGCCGCGGATCCCCCCTTCCCGCGCGGACCCCCTCGTCCATCGCTCACGCCGCGGATCCCCCCTTCCCGCGCGGACCCCCTCGTCCATCGGTCGCGCCGCGGACCCCCCCTTACCCGCGCGTGACGTCACTCCCGGCACGTGACGTCATCATCCCCCGCATGTGACGTCATCATCCCCGCGTGACGTCACCCCCCCGCGTGATGTCACCCCCCCCGCGTGATGTCACCCACCGCGTGACGTCACCCCCCCGCGCGTGACGTCATCCCTCGCCCGCGGTTCCCCCTCGCCCCTCACCCCCCCTCGGAGCCCCTGGGTTAGAACCGGCCTAGACTCACTACTTACATTCTTTTATTTATATAACAACTTTTACTTATATAACAATAAATAAAAGTTATCGAATTATATTGTGTTCGATGTCATTTTAAACGCAAAAATTTCATTAATCCCTTTTAATCGAAAAGATCAAATAAAATATAAAAGCTTTAGTTTTTATTTTATGGTAATTTAAAGTCGTATATTATTATAAATAACGAAAAAATTCCCGATGTCGCAGATTCCGAAGTTTCTTACATGAGAGTTCATTTATAATATTTACGAATATATGTCAAAAAATGAAATGCATTTTTTATTCATTTGAAAGTAATTTTAACAGAATAATGAGAATTTTGCGATTAAAATAATATCAAACACGATATAAATCGCATAAATTTAGTTAAATATTTAACTATAAAATTTTTATTATCAGACTAATTAAAAATTATCCGATTTACGTCGTGTTTGATATCATTTTAATCGCAAAAATTTCTTTAATTCATTAAAATTACTTTCAAACCGATGAAATTAAAACTAATACTTTCAATTTTTATTTTATAAGATGTTTACATTTTCGTGAATTGCGAATGGATAGAGGATGCGAAGAAACCGATTGTAAGAGTACTTCGGAACTCTTTGATGATAGGTCATCTCCCTCGCTCTCTACTCATGGTCTTACTTTCTCTGTCACACTTGACAATCGTGATAGATAGCTCGGAAAGATAAGCGGACCCAAGAATCGAGAACGAGCGAGACAATAATAGGAGCGAGCGAGACAGTAATAGGAGCGAGCGAGACAGTCATAGGAGCGAGCGAGAGCAAAATAATAGCGCGCAAGAAAAATCCGATTCTTGAGCTCGAGGCTCGAGTCCTCGTTGCTCGTGCTATCACTATCTCGTTTGCTCTTATTGTTATTTCACTCGTCCTTCTCGCTTCCTCATGTTACTCTCGCATCGCTTTTATGCATACATACGTACATACATACGTACATACCATACACACACACACGCACGCACGCACGCACGCACACACATTACATACTATTAACTGTGCGTAATCTCTTTTGTTTTAATACATATTATGAATTCGAATAATTGATCATGAGAAAAAAAATTATTTCACACTGAAAATGTTTATCATAAAATTTTGCGAGACGTCTTTATATTTGCGTGACGACACACATATATGTATAAAGGTGTCTCGCAAAATTTTATGATAAATAAATATTTTTAGTGTGAAATAGTTTTTTCTCATATGATCAATTATTCGAATTCATAATATGTATTAAAACAAAAGAGATTACGCGCAGTTAATAATATGTAATAAAACAATTAATAAACCCATAATATGTTCTCATTGTTCTCATCATTTTGATCCACAATTATGGATCTAGTCCGGACACGCACCAATCGATGGTTTTACCATGGCATCGAAAAGTGGATCTGGCTATGTAGTTCCGTCGGCTCTAAAATGGATCCACGGGGCGCCACTGCGCGGCTTAGTGAAACCGTCACACGAAAAATGACGGCATGGCCCCTCTTAGGCCGGTATTCATAGTCCGTTCTTATATTTAAGATCGTCTTAAGAATCCATTCAACCAATCAAATAGCTGCAATGCGGTCATTGATTGGTTGAATGGGTTCTTAAGACGATCTTAAATATAAGAACGGACTATGAATACCGGCCTTAGGCTTCTCTCTGATTTACATAATTATACATGATACATGTGTTTAAAGAAATCAATCGATTAAACATCTAATATAAACTATGGTCCATATTCTGAATCCTCTTTTATCGATAAAAGAGGATTCAGAATATGGACCTATATGTATAGCTATAACCAGCTAGTATGTGTGATCATTTTTTTCTAGATTGGATATCGGATAAAATATAAAGAGTAATTTAAAATCATAATAAATATAGGGAAATATAGGGAAAACTTACATAATAAAAAAATGAAAAAATACTGAGTTAATTTTTTATTAATAAATTGCAAAACTCTTCTTCCATATTTAATCAGAATATCTCTGCGATGAAAAATATGAAAATAATGATCTTGTAAACAAAATGCAAAATACTACATTAAACGTACGCATGGAAAATAAAACTGCATAATATCTTGTAATCGAGTATATGACTGTCCATGATTTAAAACAAATAAGAAATGTCAATAGAATTGAATCAATATAAGGATTTAAAATAAAAGAGTGAAATCTTAATCCTCCCGCAAGATCATATAATCCTTAATAATATATGTAAAAAAAAATAAAATTCATGAAGATGGTATGAGACCTTCTTCTATTAACATTTTTTTAATATCAACCAATTCTATCTCATAATCTCCGCTTTCCGGAGACTTCACGATTTTAATTTTCACAATCGATTCAGTTTGTACTAATTCTGCTAGTTTTTGTCGTATGACAGGTGAATAATTGCCTGCATCGTCGACAGGTGCCAAATCTGTAATAAACAGTACAAAGTTTGAATAATGGAAAAATTATTTGTTTATATTTACTGAAATTAATACTTACTGACAACTGTATACAAATTTGCCATTGCCGCAGGTGTAATGAAATCTTTAGGCATTAATCTTATATTCTTATGTTCCACTTCTGCTATATTGCCATAATCAATGTAGAAAATGTTAGCTGTGGTATAGGATTATTTTGGATCCAAACATGCTGCACGATACCACTCATTGTCATACAGTGCCAAACATAATTCTTCTTTTCTAGGTATATAATATTCTACTTTCTCACAATATTCTCTTAACTGGAACAAAATAAGATATTATTACATGTGTATTATACAAAAACATAAATACTTTTTAACCAATATTTACCAATTTAGGCATCACTTGGGTAATATGAGTTTGCAATTCGATATCAAAAGGAGCCATCATATATGTGCCAGCTTCCCGTACATCTAACACCATTGCATTTACTGTATCACCCACACGTCCTAAACTGGCAACTTCTACATGACTTAGCATGTAGCAAGTGTTGTCTGCATCAGAAAAAAAATAAATTTATAATCCATATTTTAACAGGTAAATATTTAATATATAATTATATAAAAATTATATATTGTATATTGTATGATAGCATATATGTAAGATTATATTGTGTACATACATACATATATATATATATAAATAATATATATATAAAGTTAAAAGAATGTAAGACTAGTTGAAATATAAAAGGAAAATAATATATTTTTCTTAGCCAATTTTGTTGAAGAGTATTTTGCATACTAAAATTTAAAAAACTATGTTTTGAAAGATATTAGGTAACAAAGTGATATATTTATATAGTACATATATACAAATTTTGAATGAATAAAATATGTTACTTTCTAGGCATGTCTCTTAATTTACAATTAATTACCCTCATGGTCCTTTTGCTTCCAAGTTGGTATTAATAACTGCTTTATCTCATCATTAACACTTTCTCTTGTAGGCGTCATCAAATACACTCCATTTTTCAATGGATCACCCTCATATACACATTTCAGGGATGTTTCATTGCCTACTAACTTGCGAAGGAAAAGATCTACTTTTGTATTCATAGAAGCGTTGGAAGGAACATCTTTTAAACTTATCTTTGCCGAACAACTTCGTTGCTATAAAAAATGTATAGACAAAGAAATTAAACCGATATTCAACGAGTTAATATAATATTCTTTCATTAGTATATAAGAATATCACCGACCAGTGCCAAGTTTTCCGGTAAAACTTGAAGTTCTTTTATGTTAACTTCATCCACATTTCCAAAATCTGTATATACTATTTGTGCTTTATCATTCTGCATTTTTACGACCAACGCGCGATAACGATTGCCATCAGAGAATGGCGCGATGACTGCTTGCATATTCTTTGGAGGATAGGATAGATACGGTGCTGCAAAGTGGACAAAATAATTGATCAATATTAAATAATTGCCTCGTTATCATTAATCAATCAATTAATTGATTAATAATTATTAATTAATACATTAATTAATCAATTATTTTACCTGTTCGTGCGCATTGTGCTACACGTTGCATGATAGTGTTATAATATTCTACTGCCTCTTCATCCAAAGAACGCGCAAACATATAATAATGATTTCGATAACTGGTAAGACATATCTAAAATAATCAATGAACATAATAGAATCAACTTCACACATGCAAGCTACTTCAATATATATGAACTAGAGTAGGATGAGTAAACAGATTTCATCTCTCATTGTTTAAATATATATCTTTTTATTTCCCTAATGTCTACATAACAAATAGAAATTTGAACAACTAGATAGAAACAAAAAGAATAAACAAATAAATTCTGTATAATATTATAATTGTTAAACTATTTATATCTCCTTGGATGTATCTGTTTACTTTTGCCATTTAACTATAATTTAAAATATTATTTTATTTAATTAGAGATTATATATTTTAACATTAAACATGTTTAATATTCAACAAACCTGAGATCCACTCTTTATTTCGGAAAATGAAGGAACTGACGATTTATCAAAGTTACTTATCATAGATTTCCAGGACTTCATTATAGCCTCGCATAAAAGTTTGGAGTCTTTAATTATTTTTATTTTAAGATTTTCTTGCTTGTGGTTTTGTTCATTCATAATTGCTGTGAATTTATATACTTCTCCCATCTTGCAACAATATTAAATGATTAAAATTAAATTTTGTATAACACATATATAAATAAAGTATACAACCTATTCTATAACTCTTTCTCTCTCTCTCTCTTTAATTAAGATAATATATATTCTTTAAAATGAATTCTTATTTATAAGATAATATATACATATAATAATAATATATATATATATATATATATATATATATATATATATATATATTATTATATGTTATTATAAATATATATTATATATTATTATAAATATATATATATATATATATATATATATATATATATATATTCTTTAAAATTGATTCTTATTTAATTTCTTTTATTTTTTTTTATAAATTTAGTATATAGATTTTTAATAATTATTTTATAAAATAATCATTTAAAATAAGTTTTACAATATTTTAACTGTATGTATAATATTAGATTGTCCAAGAAGTTATTGTGATTTCTTAAAACACAAACCAATATCAGAAACATAATTATTAATAAAATACAAACCAGTATCAAAAACATTATGTAAAAAGACAAAGACATCAAGACATCATGATCAAAAATACAATCATTATCAAAATGTAGAGCGAAGTTTGCGCTTTAAAATGTAATATATAACATTAACGTAAAGAAACAATTTTATATGAAAAAAATAATCAAACCTTAAACAACAAAAACTGTAATAACTTTTTGGACAATGTAATAGAATATTTTAATATACGTATGTCTATGTGCATGTGCGTGTGCGCGCACGCGCGAGCGAGCAATATATCTTATATAATATATAAAGTAAAGATACTCACTTTCAATTTATTAGGATGGCTTACTTCACATATTACCCCAATAGTATAAATGTTTAAGTATTTTTCAGGACATGGTATAATTTTATTTACTTCCACAATTCGAGCTTCATCTATTGCAATTATACGTAAATCAGATGATGTCGAAGATTATAAGATGTATCCTCTATACCAGGTACCTTTTCCTTCGCCACATAACAGATCTTCCACTTGTGGTCTAAAAAAAATATTTCTATTCATTCCAACTATCTGTGCTTATGTAATATTTATATATAATATATAGTAAATGTATTTGCAGATCTTTAATATTAATCAATATAAAATATTTTTTAAATATATATTTGTGTGTACATGTAATATCCTTACTTATAATGTGCAAATTCTTGTGCATTTGCACAATCATCTTGTAAATTAGTTAAAAGCATCTCAACTTCAGTCTCAAAATTTTGAAGACCCAAAGTTGCACTATAAATATTCTCTTGTGTAGATTCATGAATTTGTATGAGACCCGTAAATTCTAATTCAGAAACTGCTTTCTGAGTGAATAAATCAGCAAAAGCATTTAAGATACTAGGTATTTGAACCATGGAAGCCTTTAGATTTTCATTTGATGCTTGTACGTTTTCTTGTCGTACAAGTTTCTCTGCTGTATTCTTATTTGAAGCATTTTTCACAGGTGAAAATAAATGTTCTGATTGCTCTTCCACATCTACTATAATCGTTTTATGAGCATCTATGGACACCAGTTTAACAAAGATTATGTCGTCATATCGGAAATTCTTACATCTTTCACTTGCGGCTGGTGTCAAGCGAATTTTTCTAGCAAGAGGAGGAATTTTAATCATATCTCTAGGTATACCTCTGATCTCGGCATCTTTTTGTAATATTTCATCGTTACCAAAATCGAGATAATGAACTTTTACAGGATTCAAAGATATTACCACAGCTCTGTGCCAAATACCTTCATAAAGTACAGCATAAACACCATCGATAATCGGTTGCACGTTACGTGATTTTCCTGCAACGTCGTGTAACTTTGACATTAGATTCTTACGCGTATCTGAATCCTTTAAAGTGGCTATCCAATACTCGCTATTATCCAATGATATTAAAATTTGTACTTCTGTGAATTCTGTTTTTGATAAATATGTATCTTTACAGAAATTTAAATCCTCATCCACCATAGTACTACTGCTCGAAGAGTTACTTCCTGGTCCATTTTCTCTGTCATTGTAGATAGTAGGCTTTTTATCAATCTGCAGTTCATTCTTTTGGTAAGATCCATCACTATTATAATTTTTGTTTCTTAAATTACTATTATCGGATTTTTCTTTATCAGGAATAGTTTTCCTAATAGCACCATTATGATTGCGACTATAATGATTTTGGTTAGATGTCGTCGAATATCTATCATTTCTTCTCGACTTCTCAATATCCTCCTTAGTATTATTACATCTTTGCAACTGATTTTGTCTAGAAAAATCATTGGTATTCATTGTACTTAATGCAGGTTGATCTGCAGTTTTAGTGGTATATACATTAGTATTATTATCATGAATAGACAAATGTTCCCGATCATTAATACCATTATTAGTAGAACAGTTTGTAATATCTACATTATTCTTATGCATATTAGTATTTGCATCTGTGTTATTTGAACTCTCTGCTTGCATTGCATTAAATGCGTTAGGTCGTCGCAATTTTACTTCATTAGATGCAATTGTTTTACTTGTGTTTTATTTAATGTTAATGGTATCTTTGTTTGATTTTCATCTTTATTAATTTGCAATAATGATATATCCTTAACTGATTCTTCCACTAAACTTCTGAAAAAGATCAAGTTACATAAATAGAAATTTTAACTATGTTAGAAAAGTGATTAATAATATAGAATAAATATAATGGACAAATGCTTTAACATATTATAGCTCGTTTACATTATTTGATAATTGATATCAATTGATAATAAAACAAAAATTTCATCCAAGCAATATTTTTATCTCAAAATAAAAAGTTTGTACAAATAATATCAGTAGAAATACATCTGCAGTTAAATGTGTGATTTTTATTATTACAACAATTTACTCTATATTAAACATATTTGATTATGTTTAATAAATAATGTATATAATTACGGTATGCGTTGACATTCGATTTTATGTCGTGGCCAATCATTTCTTTGACAGTTGATGCTACAATAATATGTATTACATTTTTCACAATGTTTGTTTGTTTTATTGGAACAAACAAGGCACTTTTGTACTTCATTCTTAAGTTTGTCATCTCCATATTCATATAATCCCTATATAAAATAAAAAATATAATTATATATAATTAATTCTGTAATTCTTTAAATGAAGTTATGTTAGCAGCTAAATTGTTAAATATCAGAATAATAAATAATGAACAACATTGTAATATTTATATGAATTTATAAATTTTTATATAATTTTGTATATCATCTACATTTGTATATCATTATAACATACATTATGCCGTTTTTCGAATACATTTACAATGTATTCTTCAACTTTAGGGTTCGACTTTGGGAATTCATATCGTGTAAAACCACGTCCAAGGGTTACATGTCTTTGTCCATCTTCTGTGATGGTTATCACACCTCTGAAATAAGATATATAAAATACAATAAGTATGCAAAATAAAATAAGTATTAACACAACCATTGTATTTATTTACTTTGTCCATAATTTATTTGTGTTTAGAATAGGTTCCTCAATTTCATAAGGATTAGATGCTTGTGAAGAAGATGGTAATAATCCATTTTCTGTACATCTACCTGACATTGTCATTTGTGATGTAAAATGCTTACAAAGTGCATTCATTGTTTGACCACGACCCATACCCTGTTGACTGCAATTATATATATATTTTACTACCATATCACTTTTGCATTAAATATATAAAATATAAAAGCTATTTGTTACATACATATTCTCAATTTATATTTAATACTTAAAATATTTTTTAGGAATATATAAAATGTAAAACTTAATATAAGATATATTTAAAAACTTTGAATAATAATAATTGTTAATCATAGTAATTAATAACATCTTAATAATAATTAATATTGATTGTACTGTTTTGTATCATTGTGAGTAGACACAGATGGTTCTGCAGTAGCATCTTTTGCTCTTGATCTTCCTCCAGAAGCTTCCGATACAGGTGATCTTTGCAATTCCTCTTCCTTTATAACAGACTTTTCTTTCGCAAGTGTAACTTTTAAATATAACGGTCTTCTATCATTGAGTTCTCGTATAGCACGTTCTGCTTCACGATATGAATTATATGTAATATAAGCCCATGTGGCATTATGAGGGTAAAATATTCCAGTAATTCTACCATATTGATTAAAAACTTCTCTAATAGCAACCTTAAATATTAACACAGTATTATCATTATCGAATGATAAAATATTCCAATCAAAAATATAAATAATATATAATATAAAAATTCATGAGAGACATATGTAATTGGCAATATATAATTAAATATATAAAAATATCAAATTAAAAAAAGAAATTTATATATAAATTTTCGATATAATTATAATTTACAATTAAAATTAACAAAATATACCTCGTTTAACTCTGGTGGCAAACAATTCACATATATTCTATACTCTGCATCCGGCCTGAATAAAAAAATATTTATAAAAATTAGTAAAAAGTACAATATACAAACATAAAAAATATATAAAAGATATGTGCGATATAAATTTAATACATATTGTGCAAATGTTACATCAAAATTATTTTAAGATTATAAAAAGTATAAATGTGATGAAAATTACATATATATGAACATAAATTTAACATTACGATTTAAAGATTCCTAAAGTCGCATATATAAATTGTAAAAAATCATATATTCCATAAATATTATATACATACACAATAAATACATATTCCGTAAAATTAATATTCTTTCCGATTTTACAACACAAAATATTTTGCAAGCAATAACATTTAACTTTGTTCTTACCTATCAAAAATCTGCTCTTGCTCGGCATCCATATCGGCATCATAATTCGCCATATCGTCTATTTTTTATCTCTTGTGGACGGTTGCAAAATCGTCCCGCCTTAAAAAAATCGAAATCGCGTCGAAGAGATCAATTTTCTTTGTTCGCTCACGTTACTGAGAACGTTACCACAGTATATACAGTAGCGCAACTCTGAACTCTCCCGATTTTGTGTAGCATAAAATGGAATGCGCATGCGCGAAGTCAGCGAGTATACTAGTACTGCCATCTGTACTTTCCTCTCATTCTCTCCTTTGGTTTTCGTTCTCTTTCTAACACATTATAATATGTAATATAAATTAAATTCAATAAAACTTGAATATATGTACATAAAGAAATTGTGAAAAATATAATACAAAATATATAATGCAAATATATATAAAAAATAGTATATATGACATGATGTGAATATTAATTAACCATTTTATATGTCATATATAACTGATAGCAGAAAAGATATATACTCATAATACTCATATATAATTTATAATATATTTACATATTAATACTTATATATATAATTTTTAATATATTTATATATTAATTGTACATACGTATATTTTATATATATATTCAAAAACTTAAAATTAAAAAAAAAACATTTAGATTGAGACTACAATCACTTAAATTTTATTATATAAAATATATATATTTATGAGCAAAATGAATAAAAAAACAAGAAATATATATTTGTTAATAATATATATTTATTTATAAACAGTTGTATTTCGTTAAAAATATTTATTTCACAAACAGACATAATCTTGAAACTAAACCTTTTCTCTCTCAAATCATCTGACCATACCTCAGCTACTCGGTCCACCTCAGCATGAATCAGAAAGAGAGAATGAGAGAGTAGAAGAAGAGAAACAAGAAAGTGTTTTACATTCAATTAAAATACAAATGTGTGAAATACGTTATAACATATATGTCATATAAACGTTTGATGTTTACATCATATAAACATCAAACGTTTATATGATATATATGTTATAACGTATTTCACATTTGTATTTTATTAATTGAATGTAAAACACTTTCTTGTTTCTATTCTTCTACTCTCTCATTTTCTCTTTCTGATTCATGCTGAGGTGGATCGAGTAGCTGAGGTATGGTCAGATGATTGATTTGAGAGAGAAAAAGTTTAATTTCAAGATTATGTCTGTTTGTGAAATAAATATTTTTAACGAAATACAACTGTTTATAAATAAATATATATTATTAACAAATATATATTTCTTGTTTTTTTATTCATTTTGCTCATAAATATATATATTTTATATAATAAAATTTAAGTGATTGTAGTCTCAATCTAAATGTTTTTTTTTTAATTTTAAGTTTTTGAATATATATATAAAATATACGTATGTACAATTAATATATAAATATATTAAAAATTATATATATAAGTATTAATATGTAAATATATTATAAATTATATATGAGTATTATGAGTATATATCTTTTCTGCTATCAGTTATATATGACATATAAAATGGTTAATTAATATTCACATCATGTCATATATACTATTTTTTATATATATTTGCATTATATATTTTGTATTATATTTTTCACAATTTCTTTATGTACATATATTCAAGTTTTATTGAATTTAATTTATATTACATATTATAATGTGTTAGAAAGAGAACGAAAACCAAAGGAGAGAATGAGAGGAAAGTACAGATGGCAGTACTAGTATACTCGCTGACTTCGCGCATGCGCATTTCATTTTATGCTACACAAACTTCAAAGGTGCCGACAGGGAGTTGCGCTACTGTATATACTGTGACGTTACTGAACGACGAACGATACCGGCGAGCGACGTAATCGCACGTTGCGTGACGTAAACAACAAAGGACACCGGTTGATTTATAGAACGATACACTTGAGAAGCGTACACACCAAGCGAATAATATACGTATCTCGGTAAATACCCGCGAAGAGAGATACGAAGAATATATTCGTATTAAGTTAGCCGGAAATTTTTCAGCCAACCAAAAATCTCCTTATGGAATCGTTTGTATTTCGTATGAAGATGTTTGAAGTGTGATTAAAAACGTTTGTGAGTAATTAGAATAATTATAAAAAATTAATCATTTTTACAGTATGTAGTTAGCCAACATAACTAAATATTAAAAATTCTCCTTATGAATCGTTTGTATTTCGTATGAAGAGTTTTGAAGTATAATTAAAAAGGTTTGTGAGTCATTCGTTTAATTTTAATTAAATTTTTTTATATTGTGAAGTTAGCCGGAAGCTTTACAAAATGAACGCCGTCCTGTGATTGGTCGATTTGCTTATGGTAAATACTAAAATTTTCTCATTTGTACTAACTTTAAGTGTAAGCAAAACGAGCAAATTTATCTCTTTTGTAACTTTTAATCCATGACTAATTTATGGCCGGTATTCATAGTCCGGTCTTATATTTAAGATCGTCTTTAGTTCATCTTCAGATAATCCATAGCCAATGAAATGATACATACAATATCTAAAGATGAACTTAAGACGATCTTAAATATAAGAACGGACTATGAATACCGGCCTATTATTAATTCCGCATAATCGCATAATATATCATGGATCGTGGATAAGCGTAGATAATTGAAATATATTTTTCTACCAATAAATAAGTAAATCTTTTATAATTGTTTTATAATGTAGTCATCATTCAGAAAATGATCACAATTTGTGATTATATATTTAATTGTTATTTTATATTCGCTTTCAAATAATAAACTATATAATAATAAAATTTATATAAAAAGATGGTAATATATGTAATCCAATTAATTATAATTGACAAAATAATTTCTTGTGAAAAAATAAAAGTAAAAAATATAGAAGAATTTTTTTTATAGTTTGTATAAAAAATCAGTTTTATGCTAAGTATATTATAATTTTCTGGACTGTAGTAATATTTAATATATAATTTTTGCTATATAAATATATATTTCTTCTTAATTGACAATAATTAACAAAGTAATCAATAATAATTAACAAAATAAATGATAACATAAAAGAATATGCTAAAAATGTGCGCTTATATATATTTGAAAATACAAAAGAAGACTTATTTCCGATAAGGCATGGGCAACTTTCAAGTTTTCGGATGCAAAAATAATAAAATCTACAGAGATATCTATTTTTGCTCTTACAACATCAGCAATGGATTCATATTGATATATGCCATCCTCTCTCTCGCATTTTGATGTAAGCCTTCCGATATTCTGTGACATAAATTATTTTGTCAATTATAATTAATTGGATTACATATATTACCATCTTTTTATATAAATTTTATTATTATATGGTTTATTATTTGAAAGCGAATATAAAATAACAATTAAATACATAATCACAAATTGTGATCATTTTCTGAATGATGACTACATTATAAAACAATTATAAAAGATTTACTTATTTATTGGTAGAAAAACATATTTCAATTATCTACGCTTATCCACGATCCATGATATATTATGCGATTATGCGGAATTAATAATAAATTAGTCATGGATTAAAAGTTACAAAAGAGATAAATTTGCTCGTTTTGCTTACACTTTAAGTCAGTACACATGAGAAAATTTTAGTATTTACCATAAGCAAATCGACCAATCACAGGACGGCGTTCATTTTGTATAGCTTCCGGCTAACTTCACAATATAAAAAAATTTAATTAAAATTAAACGAATGACTCACAAACCTTTTTAATTATACTTCAAAACTCTTCATACGAAATACAAACGATTCATAAGGAGAATTTTTAATATTTAGTTATGTTGGCTAACTACATACTGTAAAAATGATTAATTTTTTATAATTATTCTAATTACTCACAAACGTTTTTAATCACACTTCAAACATCTTCATACGAAATACAAACGATTCCATAAAGAGATTTTTGGTTGGCTGAAAAATTTCCGGCTAACTTAATACGAATGAAGAATATGTAACATTTATACTACATCTATGAAAGAGATGGACAAAAAGCAACAGTTTGCTCGTCCGGGCTGCAGTTTTTGCGCGTGAAATAAAATATCTTGATTGTAAAAAAGCACGAAAAAAATACAGACGAAGAAAACCCGATAAATCCGATACCCAATGAGAATTCTCATATCAATTCTCCATCAATGAGCATCGATGTACACACATTTTTTTCGATATTTTTCTTTACTACGCGCGACACGAGCCGAACATATTTTAATATAACATCGTCGAAGGAAACTTACCCGATTATGACTGGACAAGGTATCTTCGATCCTTCAGTTAGGCCGGTATTCATAGCAGTGTTCCGATTAGGGATGGGCAAAAATCACTCGATTATTTGAATATCGATGCTTTTTTTAGTAAGAAATCGATTATTTATCCGATGCTTTTATGTTCGATTAATTGTTATATCGATATTTTTTCTTCTCGATGTTACTAAATTTATCACTAGATTTTACTAACATAACTTTTCGTAAGGTTACGTTAAAAAACGGTAGAGTTAGGCCGGTATTCATAGTCCGTTCTTATATTTAAGACCGTCCTAAGAACCCATTCAACCAATCAAATAGCTGCAATGCGGTCATTGATTGGTTGAATGGATTCTTAAGACGATCTTAAATATAAGAACGGACTATGAATACCGGCCTTAGAGAGGTAGAGTAGCGTATTAAACAATCAAAACGCTTCGAAGCATTCTCAGCGTCTTCTTGACCGCAGCCCTTATATGCTTTTAGCATAGACCTTACAGATATGGACTGGCAATACGTATCAGACTGTGTCCGGAGGAGGTTAGAGAGAGAAACATACTTTTTGGTACTTCTCTTTCTACAAGTGTCCGGACAGTGTCCGGACACTTGTAGAGAGAGAAGTACTAAAAAGTATGTTTCTCTCTCTAACCTCCTCCGGACACTGCTTCTCTACAGAAACTATAGGCAATTGCCAGTCCATACTTATAAGGTCTATGGCTTTTAGGCTGATGGCAGAGAACTAGACGTGAGCTCTTACGTCTGTCGTAGTCGTGGACGTAAAGTAAGACAGAGAAAAACCGTATGTCGTAAAGACCATTGTGAATGCGGAAAGTGCATCATGAACGAGGTAAGTAATATTAATATATAAATATACTGAAATACATATTTCTGAATATTTTATTTATAAATAAATATACTAAAAAAGAATAAAATAAAAATAACTTTATTTAAAATGATTTGTCTTCATTTCGTTTATCGAAAAAGTAATTGTCAAAATAGTAATTGTTATTTTAGGTTAATTAATATTTTTCTTTGCTATTTCAAAATACATTGATGGAAAAAATTTTCTTAACAAAATTTCTTAATTAATTTTCTTAACAAATTTTCTTTCTATTTTTTAAAATTTGTATCTAATTTTTAATTTGTTTTTTCAACAGAAAATTTATCTTTTTGACAACCGCTACTAAGAGTAATATAAAAAAATGTCTGATCATTTAAATTACTGCAATACTACCCTGGCAAAAATGAGACGTTTGTTTGGCGTTTACATGAACGTTTGTGGAAGTTCGTCGAGAGTTTAAAAACGATTAGTAAAGAGTTTGTAGAACAAAAATTGCAACATTGCAGCGTTTAAAAGACGTTTGTACGTCATAGCGTAAACGTAAACGTTTGAAAAGTCTGAGTAAACTCTGTACACGAAGATGTATCAAATATTACTACAGTCCAGAAAATTATAATATACTTAGCATAAAACTGATTTTTTATACAAGCTATAAAAAAAATTCTTCTATATTTTTTACTTTTATTTTTTGACAAGAAATTATTTTGTCAATTATAATTAATTGGATTACATATATTACCATCTTTTTATATAAATTTTATTATTATATAGTTTATTATTTGAAAGCGAATATAAAATAACAATTAAATACATAATCACAAATTGTGATCATTTTCTGAATGACGACTACATTATAAAACAATTATAAAAGATTTACTTATTTATTGGTAGAAAAACATATTTCAATTATCTACGCTTATCCACGATCCATGATATATTATGCGATTATGCGGAATTAATAATAAATTAGTCATGGATTAAAAGTTACAAAAGAGATAAATTTGCTCGTTTTGCTTACACTTTAAGTCAGTACACATGAGAAAATTTTAGTATTTACCATAAGCAAATCGACCAATCATAGGACGGCGTCTATTTTATATAGCTTCCGGCTAACTTCACAATATAAAAAAATTTAATTAAAATTAAACGAATGACTCACAAACCTTTTTAATTATACTTCAAAACTCTTCATACGAAATACAAACGATTCATAAGGAGAATTTTTAATATTTAGTTATGTTGGCTAACTACATACTGTAAAAATGATTAATTTTTTATAATTATTCTAATTACTCACAAACGTTTTTAATCACACTTCAAACATCTTCATACGAAATACAAACGATTCCATAAGGAGATTTTTGGTTGGCTGAAAAATTTCCGGCTAACTTAATACGAATTTTCTTCTAACCTATCTTACGACAGTCCTATCCTAACCTTTCTGAATGTGTCACTTGAGTGCGATCGCGTTAGCTCAGATGACATATTTCCCGAGGAAAAGGTCTCGCCGTTCGCAAAATAAAAGGCTTCCAAGAGGAAAAGGCAGCGAGAACAAAATAATGAACGTACAAATAAGACATCCCTATGAGGGTCTACTGCACAAATACACGAATGCCATGAAGGGCTGGCAGTATCGTTGGTTTATCCTGAGTCCCGAGACCGGTGAATTGCATTACTTTCTCAGCGAATCTGAGAAAAATCAAAGGCCACGGTGTTCAATATATTTAGCGGGAGCCGTCATAGCCCCCAGCGATGAGGATTCAAACACGTTCACAGTTAATTCTGCTACAGGTAAATATCCAATATAAATTAAAGTTTAAATCAAAGTTTCTATATACTTATTTTTCGCGTAATTTTGAATAAAACAGATGTGTTAATTAAGATTTTAGCTTTCAAGTTTATATTTCTCATCTAGGTGACATGATCAAACTACGAGCTACGGATGCAAGAGCACGTCAGGAATGGGTGGATAAACTCCGAGCAGTTACAGAGATGTATACCAGAGCTATAGCCAGCAGCCATCCTCCATTGCCACCTCGAGAACATTCTGGGAATTCAAGCAGGAATCCTGTCGTTAAACTGGAAGTGCTAGATGCTTTTGCCAATTGTCAGGAACAATTAAGAAAAGTGGAGAAACACAAGCTTGCTCTAGCACAGTCGATCGAGAATTCAGATTTACATTTGGATTCAGATCTCTTAGTTCTTAAAGCCATGGCACACACCACCTTACATACATTGAGTCAATGTCTGAATATATTATATCAATAACAAATTAAAATCACATATGTTTTTTATGTTTACTTATTAATATCAAAATTTTTTATACTTATAGAAGTGCACATACATACATAATAGATTATCTTTCTATTAAGAGGTCCATATGTATTCTACTTTAACAATTATTTATATTTATCTGTGATTATGATTTTTTCAGATGATTTTATAATTTATTAAAAGCAAAATTGATATATCTCTTATTGTTACATTGTGAATAATTTTTAATATTTAAATCAATTTTATTTTTACAAAAAGCTAATTTTTCACATATCATAAAAAAGATGTTACAAATTAGTGAACTCTTATGCCACTTCTATTTAACAAAAGAAAGTACCAAAGTTATAAATGTCATCAAATTTATTCCATCAAATTTTAATTGTAGATTCTTTAAAAGATTATATATTAATACATTACATATATCATTACACGTTATATAATAAAAAACAAGAATATTTTTTTATATTGAAATTTTCTTACTTCCTATAATCTTATTATTGATTTATTTTTATTCTTCTTGATTAATATATTTAGAAATTATATTATCTAAATCCGGCCCAGTCAATGACAATCTTAGTATGTATGTTCTTCCAATTTTAAGATGTACAAATGAAAATGTAAGATATTATTTAGATAGATTGTCCTAAAATATAATAATTCTGCTAGGGCTTTGTGCAAAGCATGTATGTATCTAAAGTTTATTCTGCAAAATAATTATTCTTATATTTTTTCTGTGCTCTAAATAATACTTGATTTGTTAAGACAGCAAGTGATGAAAGTCAAGTATACATGTAAGATATATTGTCATATTTATTTGTCTTATAAAAATATGTGTATTAAGACAATTGTTCTGTTATAAATACAATTTTAAATTAGCATATTATAATTTTCTCTATTATAAAATAGAAAATTTTGTTTAATTAAAATCTTATTTCATTTTTCTCCTTTTTATAAAAAATCATTATATACAGATATTATAATACAAGAGTTTTAAGCGCGGAATTGATCATTTCTAATGAAAAAAAAATATTTTATTTCTAAAAACATTGTGTGTGATATAAGAGGAAGGAATGGTATATTGATCATCATATGATGTAAGATCCAATGTCAAGAGCGTGTAAATAGGTGAAGGTAAACGAGTGACTTTTCTCTCTCGTCGAGAGATCAGACGTGATCAGTTCCCGAGTAGTAGAGATCTTGCTAAAGTTACTTTGTAGATTAATAAATCAAATAAATCAACACGTTACGCGATAAAGTTAACATTTTTTTATTAGTTAATTGCGATTTATTTATGTTCGAAAAGAATTTTAAAATATTAATTTATTCTCCTGTATTCTTAGAAAAGATTTATATTGTAGAAGAATGTGGAGTGACTTTTATCTGCGATAATAATAATCCTATATCATGTCGCGTATCTCTTATCCTGAATTAACGGAAGCGGCAGGTGTGACGATCGTAACATCTTTACCCGAAGAAGATTCTTTCCTATCAGGAAAAATAGTTCTTAAAATGCGGAAAATAAACACAGCATCGGACATGCATGGTAAATCTTGCGGATTCCATTTGACCAAGTCAAAGTGGGATCTCTATCCGTGGATTGGCTATGTCGAAAAGAATAGTCCTGCCGATTTAGCAGGATTGAGGTGAGTCAATCTAAGTTTTTTAAAACATTAATAGAAGAATAATTGTTTTAAGATTTTGGATATGTCATTGAAGTAATGCATAGTTAATAATTTATAATTATACAATGAAATACAATTAAATGTGTTAAATTTTATATTAGAAAAATGTATATAAGTAATCTTATTGGTGATTCTCATGCATTTCATTTGCCATGTTTTATCAGAACCGGCGATTGTCTGTTGGGCATTGATAACATCGATTTATTGGGACTAAAAGTCAAAGATATCGCTGCTTTAATTCGTAGTGAGGGAGGTGCATATGATGTAAATTTTTCCATCTGGCGATATCCGCGTCAAAAAGAGGAGCATGATATTGGACTAGCTTTAAAGGGTCCACTTCCGGACGTGGCGAGGAATCTTGCAAATGCCTTATCAGGAACGGTATATACTATTTACTTTTCTTTGTTTTCCTATTTTTCATCAAATATTGTAATTAATTATTAGCTTAGCAGACTAATTTAGTGTTAAAACCTAAACAGTAACACAAAAATGTGGCCATTTTCCTCTCGTTGAGAAGATAATACATTTTAATTACTTATATCACGAAAAAAATCAAATTATTCATTCAACTTTTTTCCAGGTTCGTGCCTTAGAATGCCCGATTTGCTTGGAAAGTGCTGCACCTCCAGTTTCGCAATGTGTTCACGGTCATATCCTGTGCGTTATTTGCAGACCGAAGACATCTCGTTGTCCGGTTTGCAGAGTTCGTTTAGGTCAAGGCCGATGTCTCCTCGCAGATAAATTACACACAGTACTTCGCGACGCTTTTAACGTGAATAATGATGAGACATTAAATAAGACACCTGTCGCATCCGAACATTGTAACTTACGCGATCAATTGTTCGGTTAAAATAGTAAAAAGCGAGAAACCCCGGTCGTAAGCAACTCGAAAAATAATTGTACCATGTTGAAACCGAGGCAATTCTTGTTGGCCAAATTACTCGGAAATAGGGAAAAAGCTGTTTCCGCTGACAATTTAACCAGAGTATCCGAAATTTCGGAAGAAGCAGCGGCGATTCCCGATGAAACGACAGACGCCAATAATTTACGATTGTCCTTGAACGATCGCACCAAATCAGCTAGTACCGGTGAATTGTCGAGGGACAGCCAAGCTCGTATCAATGATTCGTCTTCGCAAATTATGGAATTATCTGCTACGAATACCAGTCGACAGTCGTTGAGTTTGCCACAGACACCGATTTGGGGCGGTTCTACGGATTCTATGTCCTGTATACAATTGACATGTCCTCTTTTGCAATCTTGTAGAGAACTAGTAACGGCCGATTCACTGTTGGAGCACATCAGGATACACGCGTTACCGCAAATTCATTTCTACTCCGGAAGCGCAAGGATCCCGCTACCGCTTCCTTTTGGACACGATGCTTTTTATATATTTCATCACGGAAATAATATATTCTTCTTTCAGGTATAATACTTCTGCATAATACTTCTGCCTTCAATGTGAAATAATTTTTCTCTATATTTGTGTTCTGAGAGATATTTTAATTTTTTGCATTAAGTCTTTGCGATTAATCTTCTGTTTTAAAGAAGGCGATAGAAGATGATAGAAACGAATTCGAAGTTTATATTTCCACTCAGACTCACATACATACGTTCCTGTTGGAATCACGTTCCTGTAGAAGTAATATTTATTAGTTTCATTTTTATCAGATAAATAATTAAATATTTGTCAACGTCTTAGCTTTTTTTTTTAAATATTTATATGCGTTTAAATTGTATGCAAAAGCAAAATAAGAAAAGATAGAAAATGTATTGAATATATGAGAGAAATCTGATTATATGTATGTATATAGATTATTTTTCTGATTACCAGACTTTCTAAAAATATTATATATGATATAATCAACAGAATGAAATCTTAAAAGTATTGCAAAAAATTAATGTTATATAATATACTATCTCTTTTATATAGCAAGATAATTTGAATGTATATATCTCTTACAAGAGATTATTAGACTTATATTATGAGAATTTCTTCTATTTTTTGCAGAAAATTGTTATATGGTTATTAATATAAGAATGCATATGGAATGTTTACTTACAAATAATATAAAAATCATGAATTTTTCCTGATATAATTGCAGTGCAAAGATGAGACAGTATGCATGACATATCCTGTTAAAATGGCAGGATATGCAATAAGCAACATATGGGAATGGACATTGCATGCTTGGGGTGACAATGGTACAGAGGTGCAATTACGAAGATACGTCGCAAGTCTCGAAGATCCTTTAACATTATCTTCACAACATATTGCACCATTACCAACTGCATTATTATTGAAGACCATTAATATACAAATATCGGAACATCGGGCTCATGATAGATTATATGTATGAAAAGAACAAATTCATCCTTAATAATATTTACTTCACTGATAATGTATTTGAAAATTTTATTTTTAAAAAAGTAACAAAATTGTTTATTTCTTATTGATGTGCCAAATTAACAAGTGAGGAACACATCATAATAGTATGTTATCTTAAATATAAGATATAAGTAAAAGATTAAAATCTCATTTATATAAACACATTAAAAGAGTAATACTACATCATACGAAATAAAAAAACATGTTTAATATATAATATTTGACATGCGACAATTTAATTTAAAATCATTGATATTCATGATATATAAATCTGCAATTATGATATTTCCCATATAATGCTTAATATAACTTCCATTTGATAAAATAAAAGTACTTTTTATTAAATTTAAAAACTCTTATTAATTGGAAAAGCAAAAAACATTCATCATCAATGACATGTAACTTAATTTCTGTAATTTAAAAATAGTTTGATGATATTTCATGAATATCAATTCTCAATTATACATTAAAATCACACAAATGTAGACATTATTTTTAAAACTTAATAGGACAAATAAAAGAGAAAAAAGCTTAAAATTTATAATAATAAAACATGCTTTTCTATGAAATATGAAAACCATATAAAAAAATGAAACTTAAATGTCATCTTTTTATGGCATTTTGCGCAATATCTCATCCATATATGGTTTATAGAATTCATATTGGCCAGTTTTTATTGCTTGACCAGCCATAGTATCAAATGCATGTTTAAGAACTGACAAATAATTTTCTTTGCCAACAACATTTAAATCAACGTTATAAACATGCTTATTATTTGAAGATAGCATCTTTTTATTAGATGGTAAAGCAACATTACTAAGCTTTCGTTTGGAAGGTATTGACAATTCTGTCTCTTCCTCTTTTAATTTATCTCGTTTGGGACAACTGCATACTCTAATTAATAATTTTTGACGGTCCAAAACTACTCCTATATGATTTTCTAAAGTAAACACTAATTCTGTCGGTCTACGATTCAAACCAGATACGCAACTATTTTTGCAAAGAAACTTGAAAGATACTGGCATATATTGCGACCCAGCCTCAGGTGTGCAAAGTGGTGTTAAAACAGAAAAATGGTCATTTCTTTCTTGGTAGATGCTTGAAGCATGATTAACACAATGAACCACATGTTTAATCCTTTGTGGATCCATGTTTTGATTAATGGCATTAGTTGGTGCCATATGATTGTGGCATCTTTTTACTGGTTCGTTTCTATGTTGTTCCAACATGAAGACCATTGTAGTGCGCAAGTATAAACCTGACACAAGTGGTTCCCACGTGAATCGCATGGGTAAAACTTTTTCCATTTTGATATAGACTTTTCCCAATTGTTCCGAGTACTATATGCAAAAAATCAACAAAAATAATTATTTTATGACACTATTATGAAATTTCTATACAAAATAATAATATAATAATATATATATTACACAAGAAATTATTTAAATTCTAATTTATAAAATGTCATTGTTAAAAATAATGTTATCATGCATACTCGGTACACATTTACAATTAATCTGTTTACTGTACAAAAAACTCTTAAACTTGTATATAAAATCTACTTAAACATGATTTTATTCTAAATATAGTATCATGTACAAATTTAATTATATTTATAGTCAGGTTTAAGCAGATTCATATACTTTTGTAACTATGCTCAAAGAGCACAAATTCCCAAACAAGATGTCTTACTTTCAGTATCCTCTCATAGTTTTATGAATATTCCATATGTAAATTATATAACCAGAGGATTAAAAACTAATCAATGGATCAATTTACCATCAAGAGGCAGAATTTATCTGCAAGTAGGTATAAATATTTCATAATGGCTTCATGATTTCAACTAACTCACAAGATACACAAATTTAAATATTTAATCTTTCTATATATCAAATTATATAACAATGTTGAGTTATATAATTTAATATATATAATACAAAAGATTGATTAAAATACTTACCAGCCAATCCTGACCAGCACCACCAGTTCCTAAACTACACTGGAAATTCAAATGATCGTAAGGGTTATCAGTGAGCATTGTAGAAAACAGCTCCGGTGCTGGATACATATCTTCTTCTTCTTCCTCTTTTAATTTTTTGAATTTTTCTATAGGTTGTAGTCCATATGTACTATTATATGTATTAATCTTTTCTGGGATAGGAAGCAGTTCTCCGTTTACACTTTCCGGTAAAGGTAACGTACCTCCACTTTAAGGACAAAAAATATTTATTGTATGTATTGATATATACTCCTCTCTTTTTAAATACGTTATATAAAGTTGAAAAAGCGCTTATATAAAATCGAAAAGACAACACGCTACAATAACCGAAAGCCGACAAAGAATTTTAATAATTAAAAATTATACTTACAATTGCTGCTCTATATCCTTGTACGTTTCCTCATCTATCAATGCTGATTCCTGAGAATCTGACATAATATTCGCGTTCGTCATGTTTATGAATTTTTACTTAAAAATCGATCCGGAAAGACAATGTACCGCAACTGCTCCGCAACGAAACATCCACCATTAACATCGATTGCCCCAGAGCTGCCAAGCAGTGTTCCGATTAGGGATTCCCTTTACGCGCATGTGCGGCAATACGCTGTTAGTGAAGTACCTTATACTAATAAAAAAGGGCACCGTTACCCAGCTATATAAAAACGTATGAAAAAATTATAGATAAAAATATGTATGTGTGTATAAAGATACGTTATATATATATAATTTAATTACTTTATACATATTAATTATTATAAAGGATAAAAGGAAAGAGGAAAAGCATAAATAGGACATCACATATGCTTATATTGCTTATTACGTTACTGTAGTCAACTGTGACGTCACGATTGCTCATGCGCAGAACCGCACATGCGCGCGCATGGAATCCCTAATCGGAACACTGATCCGAACATGGACCTAAGAAGATAAGAGGTTTGTTCTTTTTAGCTGAACTGGCTGCACTAGTTCAGAAAGTGTACACTGAAACGTTCTTTTTAGCAGAAGTGACGCCAGATACTGCTGTTCTTTTTAGCAGTGCAGTGCTGTTCAGTGCAACAGTTCATTGCACTGCCTGCCCTAGGTCTTGAGGTAGTGCAGCGGTGCAGTTCAATATGGCGATTTATTTAAACACAAACAGCAGTTTAAGATATAATTAATAACGCATTAATTGCGAAAAAGAAGACATAATAGTCATGTAAATAACATTAATATAAAGAATATAGATAAAAACAATTATTAATTAATAGAAAAATTTTAAAAATTAAAAAAAAATTTGAAATAAATTTTTCATTATAATTAATAAATTTAAAGTTAATTTATCTACAATTAATTTTTCTACAAATAAATTCTCAAAATAAATTTTATTACAAATAAGTCTCTCTTCATTGGATAATTCTGTTATTTGTAGGACATTTATGTTTCTCATATTTTGATGTGCCATGTTAGTACTGCATTAAACCGTTCTTTTTATTCCTCATTGTGCTTGTGCACTGGCAGAATTTTCTGTGAACTCGCTGGTTCTAATGCAGTCCCAGTGCAGCACTAGTTCAGCTAAAAAGAACAAACCTATGGATGGAGTCTAGAGCCGTGGCGGTGTGAAATTTGCGGTAAGGGGGGTGTATAGCTCTGTCTCTTTCCAAAAGCAACCTTCGGGTGTTTCCGTCGCATATCCGATAATTCCCGAAAGGTTATATATCCCATATTAGCTAACTTTCGAATAAAAATACATGTATTTTTACATTACTTTTAATGTATAATGTATTTTACATTACTTTTTTAAAAACAGACATTTATGTCCACCATCTTGGGTCCAACATCTTGAATTTGGTACCTGAGCTCAAATTCGTTATCAGAGACCTCAAAAACTTCCGTTTACAAAATTTTGTAGAAATCAGCCAATAATAAGAAAATATCTGTCCACCATTTTGGATCCGCAATCTGGAATTTCAAATTAAGGTCCGCCATCTTGGATCAGACATCTTGAATTTGAAATTCGAATTCGGAATCGTAATCAGCGATCCCAAAAACCCCTACATACAGAATTTAGTAGAAATCGGTCAACAGTAAGAAAAATACTGTCCGCCATCTTGGATCCGCCATCTTGAATTTGAAATCTGACATCGGATTCTTGTTCAGCGACCCTCAAAATACTTTTAATGAGTAATTTGGTCAAAATTATTGACGAATTATAATTTTTTCGATCATTTTTGACTAAAAAATGGCATTTTTTTGCGAGATGCCTCACTTTAGACAGTTTTTTTGAGGTTAGAAAATTTTTTTTTTTAAAACACCTAACGGCATCAAAAACTAGACTTCTTGACAAATTTTTTCGTGTGCTAAAAAAATTTTTTTCCCCAAAATTGAAATGGGCAGGGGGGGTGGCTGATTTAAAAAAGAATTCCCCATATACATATGGAATATATTAAAGTATATAGAAGTACTTTAGATTATATAGATTTTTTAATTATATGATTATTTATTAAAAGATTGTATGATGTCATGGAGCCTTACATTATATTAATTGTTTAGATCCACGATTCAATTATTTTACTGTGCGTCCTTATAATCCGAATTATATTTCAATGATTGAAACATAAAACAATAAAAGGTCGCAGACATATTATATTTGACTCTATAAATATCTATAAATATTAAAGAAATAATTTCTGCTCATAAAAATCGATTTCATATCGAAATAATAATTTATTATTTTAGATTTCTGTTACTATATATATGATTCTTATTATAATTAATTAAATGAATAAATTACGAAATATGCGATTCGAGAATTTTCGTCGCGGTATGTATATAGATATTAATTATGTGTTATTTATAAAAGTTAATTAATTATATTGTTATAATAAATAATTTTCCGATGTTAATCGCGATCGTATCTAGAAAAGAAATTTAACGGCGTATCACTATATTACTCGTTAGAAAATATTAGACAATAACATATGAAATTATATAAATCGTTTCACAATCGACATGCAGATATTATAATGCTATCTGTATCTCATTTATATAATTTCATATGTTATTGTCTAATATTTTCTCTAATGTGTTATATTAATTATTTTGTTTCAATTTTTAATCACGGTAATAAATGATTACGATTCGATAAAGATTTATAGTTGCGATACAGTTTCATGTCGTGAATTAATTTTTAATTAATTAATTTATATTAATATTTAAAGCAAATTATATATGTTTCGATACTAATCGTAATCGTGTTTAGTAAAAAAATTACAATACAATACGAAACGTTTCTCACCACTACCTTATTACTCGAGAGTCACCGTGCGAATGATGACAAAGCTGAAACATAGCGCGCTACTGTTTATATTTTATATTGCCAAAGTCGAACACCGTGTTATCAATAATTCGTTGCCAAAATATTTTATATATTATAAAATGTACATTAACGCGGAATATTAAATTAATAAAGTATTTTAATTTATTGATTAAAATTGATTATTTATTAAACAATTTATCCTTTCATTATGCTAATTATTTGCATCTATAATTCGATTGATTTACTTCATGTTCTCTCACAATCCAAATTACATTTAGATTGTCAAGTAGAACGATAAAGTAACACGGATGAAATATATTTGTGACTCTAAATATTATAATAATAATTATTGTCCGTAAAAATCGCAACGATCGAAGTAATTATTTAATATTTTGGATTTCTATCATTTAATCGATTTTCGATTAAATTGTATATTGTTTAATAACAAGGATTGAGAAAATTAAAACATTGGTCGAAATATAGTTAATTCTAATATTAAAGCTTTAACATAGCGCGCTACTGTTTATTTTTTGTATGTGCCAAAGTCGAACACCGTGTTATCGATAATTCGTTGCCGAAATATTTTATATATTATAAAATATACGCTAACGCGGAATATTAAATTATAGAAGTATTTTCATTAATTAATTAAAATTGATTATTTATTAAATAACTTATCACGGAACCTTTCCTTATGCTAATTATTTGAATTTATTCGATTATTTTATTTTCAAAGTCAAATTCTATAATATTTAGTTTTGCATTTTAGAAGACTGACTTAGAGCGAGCTAAATAAATAAATAAATAAATAAAAAATAAATAAATGATGTTGAGAAGAAGAAGAACCCAACAAACACAGAATATTGCAGCAATATTGCGGCAATATTACAACATTGTAGCAATGTTGCTGCAATATTCTGTGTTTGCTGGGAACACACATAAATAAATAATAGCGTGGAAAGAGAGAATATACTAATATTTTTATAATATAATAAATAACATACTAATATTTTTATAATATAATAAATTATTTATATTTTTATTTATATTATTTATATTATCAGAGAGACATATATGCTACCCTCTGAGAACATTCGTGGACATTGGCGTTGTAGTTCATGTTCACGTTTTTAATGTTCACAGAGGGAGTATCGCTTCCAGGGATCACCTAAAAGCGGGCCATGACATCTCGCAGTCTTCTCTCTGTTCAATATATGAGAGATTTGAGAGTATTACATCCAATTTGCCACGAACATATGTTTTTAGTTTTAAAATTCTTTGCCCTGATTAACAATCAAATGCTCACTTGAAGATGTCATTGAGTAATTTAATAATCAAAATACTACTAGTAACCCAAAACGGAATTTATGACGTCACTACCTGGCGAAAATAAATATCGGAGCGTAAGTCGAATGTAAGGAAAGAGTAACAGAAGTGTGAAGCGTCGTCTACAATGAAGTTCAGGAGAATAATCAACTGTGATTGGTCAATTTCTTACGACTACGGCCTTACAACCTTATGCTACGGCCGTTGTAGACGACGCTTAAACGAAGCTTCTAGGAGGCGTAAATTGAAACAACGAAACGTAAATGAAGCGTTAACACTTCGTTTACGTTTCGGTGTTTCAATTTACGCCTCCTATAAGCTTCGTTTACACTTCTGTTACTCTTTCCTTACATTCAACTTACGCTCCGTTATTTATTTTTGCCAGGGTAATCGTTCTCGGAGTGATCAAATTTGCTCCCCTCAAAAATGCTCTAATATATATTAATAAATAATAATAATAAAATAAACTAACTTGAATAGATATTTTAAAAAATCATATGTGTATGTTTAATCATATATATGATATTTTGTTAATCAAAACACAATATAATAAAATATAAGTGTTACAAATTGGCTTCAAATCCAATGATTTTCCAGAAGAGACAAAAAGAGAAAAAATTTTTCGTATATAGTCGATCGAGTGCCTCGAAATAACGCCAAATGAAAGTATACAAATTACTAATGAGCTGTAAAAAATCCTGTAACAAATCATATAAACATATTCTTAAGAATGAGCACCGTTTGATGCTATGAAGATAAAATTTTGACCAATCAGAATAAAGAAATATTTGTCCTCTTCATTCTGATTGGCCGATCAAATGTTTCGAAACTTTCACAGGGTGCTTCCGTCATTATAATCCGCGCGAAAAATCAAATAAACATCAACTATATTTGCCAAATAATAGAAAACTATTATTTATTTAATTAGTAAATAAACATTAGAGATATTCAGTTAACATTACATTGAAAATATTATAATCTTTTTGGCCATTATTTTGACAATAGATTAAAATACAATTTATTCTTACGTAGTTAAAGAAACGCATTTTAATCTTCTTAAAAATGATATTTCATGTTATAGACGAAATTATTATAGAATATTAATAATTAATATTATATATACACTCACCCGCAAAAAAAGCGGTACACCTAAAATTTGAGAAAATTTCATCAAATTTTAAATGATCATAACTTGGTAAATAATGATGATAAAAATATGTTTAAAAAAACAAAATGAAGGCTGTAATGTCCACTTTAAGAATATTTAAGTGGCAATTATGCTCAGCCATTGTTTTCAAAATGGCGGATAAGGAAGTGAAAGGATGTAAAATTGATTATTAAAGGATCGAGTTTGGGACGGTGCACGGCGTAAATCAGGTAACGCAGCCCAATGAGACCAAATGCTCGTGAAAGTGTGGAGTGTTATCTTTAAAATGTTTTTTTACCGAGCTCGATACGATGATTTTTCGCTGAGTTATTCCGAATTTAATTAAAAACGCTCTTTTTTCTTCTTCAATTTGCAGCTCAGCGAATAATTATCGTATCGAGCTCGGTAAAAAAGCATTGTAAAGGTGATACTCCACACTTTCACATGCATTTCGTCCCATTGGGCTGCGATACCTGATTCACGCCACGCACTGGAGCAAAGCGGGAACCTTTATTTATCGGTTTTGTATGCTTTCATTTATCCGCTATTTTGAAAAAAAATGGTTGCACATAATTTCAATTTAATTTAGGTGTGTGTGTGTGTGTGCTCGTTTGTATACCACAAGGATAAGGACCCCGTGGTTCGTCAGCTCCACAGTATTTAAAGACTCCAAACCCTCCTTGTGGCGTGTGTGTGTGTGTGTGTGTGTGTGTGTGTGTGTGTGTACGGGCGCACGCATGTGTGTATTAATAGTGGGTATGACCTCCTCGTGCGCGTATTACCTCATTCATACGATCAGGCATACTCTGTATTAGTCTTTTTATTTCATCCTGCGTAATTGCATCCCATGCATTTTGAAGAACTCTTTGAAGTTCTTGCAGTGACTGAGGTGCAGGTACGTGATTTCGTACTTTCTTGCCGAGATTGTCCCACAAATGCTCAATGGGATTTAAATCCGGACTACTTGCTGGCCAAACAAGTCGATTTATGCCAACTTCATCGAGGAAATCAAACACTCTTCTCGCAGTGTGTGGTCGAGCATTGTCTTGCATAAACAACAAGTTCTCTCCGATAAAGGGTGCATACGGAACAACATACGGAAGGAGTATGTCTTCCACGTATACATCTGCGTTCATGTTCCTGTCAAAAAAGTGCAAATCTGTATGAGCGTCCGCTGAAATTCCTGCCCAAACCATCACAGAGCCTCCATTGTAGCTGTACCTTTCACTTACAGTACAATCTGCAAATCGTTCTCCACGACGACGATAAACTCGTTCTCGTCCATCTGGAGAATAGAGACAAAAACGAGATTCATCGCTAAAGAGTACTTTGCCCCAGTCTGCGTAATTCCAGTCTCTATGCGCAACTGCAAAATTGAGTCGAGCTACGCGATGACGACCTGTAAGAAAAGGTACAGCCGCTGGCCTGCGCGAAAACAGATTTTGTTCCGCTAATCTTCTCCGAACGGTGTCAACGGATACATTGCAATTGTGGACATCCCTTAAATTGTTTCGAATTTGAACAGCTGTTCGATGTCTGTCTCTTAATGAATTTAAAACAATAAATCGGTCATCGTTTTCATTGGTACGTCGAGGGCGCCCAGAACCAGGCCTCCTCTTGAAAGAATTGGTGTCTAAGTACCTGGCATAAGCACGTTGCACAGTTGACACTGACAGATCAAGTGCCTCAGCAACGTATCTTCGACTTCTGCCATCTTCAATTAAAGCAACAACTTGAGCAGCTTTTTCTGGAGTTATCGTTGCCATAATCGAGAAGTAATTTCGAGAAGAAGTAATTAATTATGGTTTCAATAGATGAAGTCGCAAGGAGCAACGCGTCTAGAGAGCTAGCAAATCAATCGCATAACTTGTACTATAGTCTTTCAATGTACCTGGCATAAGCACGTCTCAAACGGAAAAAACATTCACACAACTTCATCTATTGAAACCATAATTAATTACTTCTTCTCGAAATTACTTCTCGATTATGGCAACGATAACTCCAGAAAAAGCTGCTCAAGTTGTTGCTTTAATTGAAGATGGCAGAAGTCGAAGATACGTTGCTGAGGCACTTGATCTGTCAGTGTCAACTGTGCAACGTGCTTATGCCAGGTACTTAGACACCAATTCTTTCAAGAGGAGGCCTGGTTCTGGGCGCCCTCGACGTACCAATGAAAACGATGACCGATTTATTGTTTTAAATTCATTAAGAGACAGACATCGAACAGCTGTTCAAATTCGAAACAATTTAAGGGATGTCCACAATTGCAATGTATCCGTTGACACCGTTCGGAGAAGATTAGCGGAACAAAATCTGTTTTCGCGCAGGCCAGCGGCTGTACCTTTTCTTACAGGTCGTCATCGCGTAGCTCGACTCAATTTTGCAGTTGCGCATAGAGACTGGAATTACGCAGACTGGGGCAAAGTACTCTTTAGCGATGAATCTCGTTTTTGTCTCTATTCTCCAGATGGACGAGAACGAGTTTATCGTCGTCGTGGAGAACGATTTGCAGATTGTACTGTAAGTGAAAGGTACAGCTACAATGGAGGCTCTGTGATGGTTTGGGCAGGAATTTCAGCGGACGCTCATACAGATTTGCACTTTTTTGACAGGAACATGAACGCAGATGTATACGTGGAAGACATACTCCTTCCGTATGTTGTTCCGTATGCACCCTTTATCGGAGAGAACTTGTTGTTTATGCAAGACAATGCTCGACCACACACTGCGAGAAGAGTGTTTGATTTCCTCGATGAAGTTGGCATAAATCGACTTGTTTGGCCAGCAAGTAGTCCGGATTTAAATCCCATTGAGCATTTGTGGGACAATCTCGGCAAGAAAGTACGAAATCACGTACCTGCACCTCAGTCACTGCAAGAACTTCAAAGAGTTCTTCAAAATGCATGGGATGCAATTACGCAGGATGAAATAAAAAGACTAATACAGAGTATGCCTGATCGTATGAATGAGGTAATACGCGCACGAGGAGGTCATACCCACTATTAATACACACATGCGTGCGCCCGTACACACACACACACACACACACACACACACACACACACACACACGCCACAAGGAGGGTTTGGAGTCTTTAAATACTGTGGAGCTGACGAACCACGGGGTCCTTATCCTTGTGGTATACAAACGAGCACACACACACACACACACACACACACACACACACACACACGCCACAAGGAGGGTTTGGAGTCTTTAAATACTGTGGAGCTGACGAACCACGGGGTCCTTATCCTTGTGGTATACAAACGAGCACACACACACACACACACACACACACACACACACACACACGCCACAAGGAGGGTTTGGAGTCTTTAAATACTGTGGAGCTGACGAACCACGGGGTCCTTATCCTTGTGGTATACAAACGAGCACACACACACACACACACACACACACGCCACAAGGAGGGTTTGGAGTCTTTAAATACTGTGGAGCTGACGAACCACGGGGTCCTTATCCTTGTGGTATACAAACGAGCACACACACACACACACACACACACACACACACACACACGCCACAAGGAGGGTTTGGAGTCTTTAAATACTGTGGAGCTGACGAACCACGGGGTCCTTATCCTTGTGGTATACAAACGAGCACACACACACACACACACACACACACACACACACACACACACACACGCCACAAGGAGGGTTTGGAGTCTTTAAATACTGTGGAGCTGACGAACCACGGGGTCCTTATCCTTGTGGTATACAAACGAGCACACACACACACACACCTAAATTAAATTGAAATTATGTGCAACCATTTTTTTTCAAAATAGCGGATAAATGAAAGCATACAAAACCGATAAATAAAGGTTCCCGCTTTGCTCCAGTGCGTGGCGTGAATCAGGTATCGCAGCCCAATGGGACGAAATGCATGTGAAAGTGTGGAGTATCACCTTTACAATGCTTTTTTACCGAGCTCGATACGATAATTATTCGCTGAGCTGCAAATTGAAGAAGAAAAAAGAGCGTTTTTAATTAAATTCGGAATAACTCAGCGAAAAATCATCGTATCGAGCTCGGTAAAAAAACATTTTAAAGATAACACTCCACACTTTCACGAGCATTTGGTCTCATTGGGTTGCGTTACCTGATTTACGCCGTGCACCGTCCCAAACTCGATCCTTTAATAATCAATTTTACATCCTTTCACTTCCTTATCCGCCATTTTGAAAACAATGGCTGAGCATAATTGCCACTTAAATATTATTAAAGTGGACATTACAGCCTTCATTTTGTTTTTTTAAACATATTTTTATCATCATTATTTACCAAGTTATGATCATTTAAAATTTGATGAAATTTTCTCAAATTTTAGGTGTACCGCTTTTTTTGCGGGTGAGTGTATTATAATATTAATAAATTATAATTTAGATGATATTTAAAATCCTCCAATCCAATGAGAAATCAGCAGCCAATCATGGACATCGGACATGTAAGTGGCACCAATCAGCAAGTTACATAGTTGCAGCTTCCTATTTCCGTTTTTTCGATCATACGAACAAAGAATAAAAAGGAAAAGGATCTCGTCGAAGGGCAATCCAGAGCTGCCAAGTCCGAGACGCAAGCAACGGGCAACACGTAGTGGAGGGGGTAACGGGCATGTACGCGTAAGCGTACGTGTGAGCTCGGCGCTTCGGCTAGCTTCGGATAATAGAAGAGGACAGAATACAGTTTTCTGTCTCCTTTTTACCAAGCAGACAACGAAAGCGACGGGCGACGCGCGACGCTGCTCGCTCTTTGATATCTCGATATACGCTTGATCGTATGTATATGTATATATATATATATATATATATATATATATATATATATATTGTGACGTTGCCGTCCCGAGGCGCGTCCATCCGCCCCGGAAATCTTCACGGGGCGCGAGCCGAGCGGCCGCGCCAGAAAAAGATTGCGAGAGCCGTAGCGAAATCTCCGGAGAGACGAGCCATTATCCTTTTTCGCGCTAGTATTAATTATTTTTTTTGTATCATTTTTGTACGTCGGGCAACCCGCCGGAGGGAAACCAGAAGAGGCCCAAGAGGAATCATTACGACAGCCGATACGACAACGCCGGAGGAACAGAGTCGCGGGTGGATTTCGCCCCCTTCAAATAACGGAGGGAAAACAGCCAAGAAACAGCTGTCTTGAGCCGGAGTAACCGGACCGGATCGGCGCCACCCTCCAAGGACGGAGGACGAAGGACCAGCATCCGGAAGACCGCGGATAACAGGGTCACCGAGATTCGGAATTTTAAATTATCGGGGCCGTTACGGCCCCCGATACGGCGTTGTCGCGGGGCGCAGTAATACCTCGCGTGTCGCGGCGCTATTGGCCGCTAATCCGCGCACCCCTGCGCGCAGAATTGACGCCGCTATCGACCCTGGATCGCGAGATCCAGGGACTCACTCTGGTGCGGGCGCTCTCAGCTTGTAGTCGTTCTGCGAAACGTATTTTGTCGTTGTCGTTTTGTGTGTCGCAGCCGAGGTTGTCGAGAGGACGAGACCGAGGATCATCCCCTGTCAACGGGAGCGAGTATCGGTGAGGTTGCCCATCGCTATTTTGTACGCCACGTACGCGATTCCGTCCGCGGACCGGCCGTTCTGTCGCCGTCGCCATTTTCGTGTCTCGTTGTCGCTCGGGCATTGTACCGAGCTCGCGATTTTCGTGTATTTCGGGCGACCGGAGACAAGCGACCGAGGCATCAAGGACGATCGTAACGTAGGCCGTAGCTGATAAGGAACCGTTCGTCTCTCTCCGGGATTCGGGGTGTCGTAAAACGCGTAGTGACCGGCTCTCGTATATCGACCACGTGCGCGGTAAATCGCGGGGAATGCGTCCGCTATCCGTGCTGTCGAAAAGAGTTGTCGAAACCGCGTAAGACATCCCCGCAATCGATCTCCGGGCAATTTTCGTCTGTAATTAGCGTGTATGTGAGCGTGTGACCGTGTGCGTGTGACGACGTGGCAAAAGTCGTACTGTCCTTGTCGCTCTTGATACTAGTATATTGCGTGGTATTTGCGTGGTAATTGTCGTACGTTTGAGTGTGTCGCGGTGCATAATAGATTGAGAAAGGGTCGAAATTCAAAGATTTCGCGTAGATAGAAAGCGTTACGCCGAAAAGAAGCGAAGCGACGTCCGACGGCTATCGAATTCCGAGCGAATCGAACACGCTCGTCGCGGGCGACAATTTCTCGTCTTCGCAGATTTCTGGATTGTTCTCGCTCAAATGTTAAGCCTCTTTTCGAACTTATTGTTGTCGACTAAGTGAGCGAGCGAAAGAATAAAGCATAAAGATCGGTAAAATTGAGTCGTTAATGAGATTGTCGAAATTTCCGTTACGATCTCGAAACGCCGGTCGGTTTCGCAAAGTCCGGCCATAAAAACAGGCCTAGAGGACGATAAATATCTTTCTTATGATCTCGATTTCGTATTGCTATTGTTATCATCGCTGTCGATCTGTTGTACGTTATTTCAAATTTTCGCATTTATGTTAAACTCAGTTATATTTCGTTAATTCAGTCTCGCTAATTTATGTCATTATTACTATTTCTTTCTAGAACTTGTTATTTCTTTCCCTTTATATTCTTTTCTATTATATTTCTTTTATTTAAATAAATTTGTTACATTCTCTTTTATATTAAATTCGCGTAATTTATTTGAGTGTTCGTTTCTCGTGTGTGTTAAATTCCGTTGTGTTCGTCAATTTTCGTAATCACCGACAGCTTCGCATAAAATAATTCAATATCCTTTCCAACGGACCCTGCCCCACTACCGTTAGGTGAGCTGGTCGGCCCGTGGCGAAACAGGCTAACGTTCTGCGCGTTATTCTGACGATTTTGCGAATTGATACGTGAAAGACCGTATCTGGCGCCCATCTTTGAGATTTCGAGACGGCCTTCGCTTCGCCGCGGCTCGCGCGAGAACGCCCTCCATCTTAGTTCCTCCGAGCGCGAGTATCTCTATCCACCTTGTGTCTTTTTTTTTGACGGCGTTTTCGCTCCCCATTAACATCCTCCTCTCCAACACCCGAGGAGGATCGAAAAATTAAAAATAAAAAGACGTCGCAATATGTATATGTATATATATATGTACATATAAATATAAATATAAATATATATATATATATATATATATATATATGGGGAATTCTTTTTTAAATCAGCCACCCCCCCTGCCCATTTCAATTTTGGGGAAAAAAATTTTTTTAGCACACGAAAAAATTTGTCAAGAAGTCTAGTTTTTGATGCCGTTAGGTGTTTAAAAAAAAAAAAAAATTTTCTAACCTCAAAAAAACTGTCTAAAGTGAGGCATCTCGCAAAAAAATGCCATTTTTTAGTCAAAAATGATCGAAAAAATTATAATTCGTCAATAATTTTGACCAAATTACTCATTAAAAGTATTTTGGGGGTCGCTGAACAAGAATCCGATGTCAGATTTCAAATTCAAGATGGCGGATCCAAGATGGCGGACAGTATTTTTCTTACTGTTGACCGATTTCTACTAAATTCTGTATGTAGGGGTTTTTGGGATCGCTGATTACGATTCCGAATTCGAATTTCAAATTCAAGATGTCTGATCCAAGATGGCGGACCTTAATTTCAAATTCCAGATTGCGGATCCAAAATGGTGGACAGATATTTTCTTATTATTGGCTGATTTCTACAAAATTTTGTAAACGGAAGTTTTTGAGGTCTCTGATAACGAATTTGAGCTCAGGTTCCAAATTCAAGATGGCGGATCCAAGACGGCGGACATTACTTTTTTAAAAACAGACATTTATGTCCACCATCTTGGGTCCGCCATCTTGAATTTGGTACCTGAGCTCAAATTCGTTATCAGAGACCTCAAAAACTTCCGTTTACAAAATTTTGTAGAAATCAGCCAATAATAAGAAAATATCTGTCCACCATTTTGGATCCGCAATCTGGAATTTGAAATTAAGGTCCGCCATCTTGGATCAGACATCTTGAATTTGAAATTCGAATTCGGAATCGTAATCAGCGATCCCAAAAACCCCTACATACAGAATTTAGTAGAAATCGGTCAACAGTAAGAAAAATACTGTCCGCCATCTTGGATCCGCCATCTTGAATTTGAAATCTGACATCGGATTCTTGTTCAGCGACCCCCAAAATACTTTTAATGAGTAATTTGGTCAAAATTATTGACGAATTATAATTTTTTCGATTATTTTTGACTAAAAAATGGCATTTTTTTGCGAGATGCCTCACTATAGACAGTTTTTTTGAGGTTAGAAAATTTTTTTTTTTAAAAACACCTAACGGCATCAAAAACTAGACTTCTTGACAAATTTTTTCGTGTGCTAAAAAAATTTTTTCCCCAAAATTGAAATGGGCAGGAGGAGTGGCTGATTTAAAAAAGAATTCCCCATATATATATATATATATATATATATATATATATATATATATATGTGTGTGTGTGTGTGTGTGCGCGCGCGCGCGCGCGTGCGTGTGTGTGTGTGTTAAATTCCGTAAAATATTTCGATGACGAACAAAACAATAACACCGACCTTGGCGGCGTAAACAATAGTGCGCTAAAGTTTATATGCCATAGTCTTAAAAAATGTTTCGATAAAAAAATAATAATAACACGGTCTTTCGGACTAATTTTCTCGGCTCTATTATTATTCGCGCGACGACACTCAAAGAGTAAAGTAGTAGTACAAGGCGCTCCGTTAAATCCTTTTCTAGACGCGTTCGCGATCAATATCGACAAATTATTTGCTGTATCAAAATACGTAAAATATAATATAATATAATATAATATAATATAATATAATATAAAATATATGTATTGTTTACGCCAAGGTCGGTATTATTGTCTGTTCGTCATCGAAATATTTTACGTACTTTAACATATTTATATTATATTATATTATAATATAAAATATAATATAATATAATACAATATATGTATTTCGATATGACGAACGGACAATAACACGGTGTTCGGCCTTGACGATGTAAACAATAGCGCGCTAGTCATAGGGTCTTGGTATCATTCACACGGCAACACTCGAGCAGTAAAGATCGTAGTGCGAAATAGTCGTATATTCTTAAATTAATTATTATTTAAACAATTATTGTATCATGACTTTCAATTTTATTAAACTTTCGATTCTATAATTCGTATTAATATACATGTATTGCATATATATATATCAATAATAAAAACAACATTTGTAATGAATTAGTATTTAATTTGATTTCATAAAAACGTCGATCGAATCGTACTTCTCTATCCCTTATACAATATATTAAAGTGCGTCTCTCGTAATTATTCCGTGATCGGGAGTGCCGTGCAAAGTGTCTCACAATCGTTTCTACATATGACTAAATATAATTAATTGTTTGTTCGCGAGTGAACATGAGTGCTGTGAAGGTGCAAGCAAAGGATGAAGAAAGGAGAAGGATATTTGGAAAAATATCGGACAGCCAGAGAACAGTGAAAGAGCCTGAAGCAGCCAGAGAGATATGCGGTGAGTAATTTATAAAAATTATTTATTATTTATATTGTTGCGTCCCCGCGTCTCATTCCTGCGGATGTATACGCCATCCGTTATTCTGTCGGGAAGTACGTCGATGGAAGAAGATCGTCTCCGCGCGCGTTGTTAAGAGGTTGTTTAACATCAACGACGGTCAGTTGAGTCTGAGCCCAGCTGTCGAGCTGAGCGGTCGCGCGTTAAAATCTGTGTTTCGTTTTACGAATTATCTGAGTTCTTGTATGTTTCAGTAGGTATACAAGGCGGGTTCTAACGCAGGTCCTCTCAGGGGGGGTGAAGCGCGAGGGGATCTCAGCGGCGCGGGGAAATGACGTCACGCAAGATGGATGGCTGTGGGGCGGGGCGGGGGACGCTTGTGTTGGATGTTTTATGACAAGTATAAACAATCATAAACCGATTGATAAACAGCGGTATTTGAAGAGGATTGGGTCTTCGGGCCGAGACTAACGTGTCGGGACATGTGTCGTAACCCGACGAAATAATAATTTAATTAAACTAAAAGAAAGAGATTAGGAAATAAGATATTAAGATATTAAGAAATAAAAATAAAACGTGACGAAAAGAAAAGCAAGTCACGGCCAAAGCTGAATAAGCATAACAAAACGGAGCACGAACCGCGCTCCGGCCCAGGGACACCTCATCCTTCCTGTACCCAACGATATATAAACCGATCACCTCGACGGGGTGGCAGAGAAAGAAATCTGAAGTCATCCACAATATAAGCCGCCGCGTTGATTAAAGTAGGCTCGTTACGCTTAACCCTAGCGTATAAGACAAACACAAGAGTAGTGTAAGGCCAGTGTAAGAAGAACGACCGAAATATATTCCTTTACTATCAAGTACGGAGTGTCTACATTTGTTGCCTGGGTCCTAATCCTTTGGGCGAATAACCCTGAAGTCCCGTCCCCCACGGCGCGGGCACAACATAAATTGGTGGCAGCGGTGGGATTCGCCTGCATCAAGTGAGACAAAGGAAATAAAAAAACGTCGTGACTGCACACACCCGCTATTACAACGAAAAGCAGAGAAGTCAACTAGGAACTTCCCGGACACCCGATTTAACGAGGTAACGACCGGACTGCAACCCAAGGAGGAGACGACCTACCTCAACCGCGGAGGACAACGCGAGAACTGCGACCAAAGGAGAATGCTGCTCATCGCACTAATGTAAGTCGAACGAAGCAATTATTATAACGCGTGAATGTCGGAAGGACAAAACAAACGATCAAACAATAGAACGAACGCATCGTGGCTACATAGCGATTCTGCGGAAAGAGCGATAACACGTAGTCTATTAAGCTCGCAAAGAATAGCAGAGACCGCGCTTCAAGATATCAGTAGTAATGTGCGTAAAAATTTAGAAGCATACTACTCAAGCGACAGCTCGTCCGAAAACGAATACGGAGCGAACGTAATAATTGAACGCGAATATTCATTCGGCGAAATAGATCCGAGTTTAATCGCGAACACCGACGACGCGGAGTCAGCGGTTAGCTCGCCCAGTAGAATAACACATAGGCGCGAATTTTCATTAACATCATACGATTCGAGTATTTTCAACCCCGAAATAATATATCGCGAACGTGGAGACATGACACACGCACCACAGGGTACATCGCGAGACATCACTTCCGTAGAAGTAAATAGAGAAATCAATCGGTTACGAGAAGAATTGGATAACAATACCACGAATGCTCGATCACAACAAGAAATAAATAATCCACCCGACGAATTCAGAGATATGATGCAAGCAATGATGCAGGAGATTAGAAACCTGCACGTCGAAATAAATGATGTCAGAGAGAGGCAAGGAAGACAGAGTACTGGGCGCCTCACGCCATTAGAAGATAGACGCGAACCAACATACGATCTTTCGTTCGACGATGTACGACATCATCGGGGACGCGGACATCTATCGTTGAAAGAAGCACGCGGTTTAATACCAGAATTCGACGGATCAGCAAACAAACTACAGGAATTCGTGAGTGCAACCACGTACGCGGTTGAAAATATTAACCCGTTAGATGAAGTCACATTATTAGGCGCAGTATTATGCACGAAACTAAAAGGCAGAGCGATGCTAGATTTTCAAACGCGAAAGATTCAAAATTTTGCACAATTGAAACAAGAATTAGAAGCCTGTTACGCCAGTAAAAGGAATACGACACATCTACAAATAGATTTCAATACGTTAAAACAGAAAACCGGCGAAAACGCGAGAACATACGGACTTCGAACAGACAAGTTAGCGATGGAACTATACGAATCAATGCTAGACGGACAACAGTATACGACCGATCAAAAACGCGTAATACTCAATATTATCCAACAACAAGCCTTAGAGAATTTCCAGATCGGATTAAACGATGATATAAAAACAGTAGTGCGATCCCGAGGTTATACGACACTGCAAGAAGCAATATCGGCTGCGAGCGCAGAAGAGAAGGTCAAGGGACCGGCGATAGTCAGCACACGACCAAAGAACGCTGCGACGCCGACATATTACCGTGACACTAGAAATGTCATACAATGCCAAAAATGCGGAAAATTAGGGCATCATGGGCGAGAATGCCGTACGAGCCGTTACGCTACACGGTTTTCATTACCGAAACCAGAGCGACACTCGCGCGTAAATACCGTTGACAAATACTGCAACTATTGCAAGAAAACTGGTCACAATCGCGAAGAATGTTGGCTGCTACACGGACGACCTAACAGAGATCGACCTAACCGCCAAAAGCCGAATCAAACGGCACGAGACAACAAACATCGATATAATCGCGACAGAAAGGAAAAGAAGACCTACTACGCTCAAGAGAGTGACGAAGAAAACAAGGTAGAGGAAAAACAGAGGCCCGCCAGCGAGTATCATGTATCGAACATAAGACGAACACCTCACACACACACAGGCCTGGATTTAGTTGCATTACCCATGCAGGAGGCAAAAGGAGGAAAAACAAACCTATTATGCGATACAGGAGCGGCCATTTCACTTATTAAAGTAGGAAAGTTAAAAGGAGAGACAATGATAACCGAGGATAAAATAGTCCTCACAGGTGTGACCGGACACAAGATCCACCCAATTGGGCGGATAAACGCCACCATAAACTTACGAGATGGGAAAATAAAACACAGACTGTATGTCGTGAAAGACGATTTCCCTTCGGAATATGAAGGAATATTGGGAATAGACTTCCTTAAAGAACAAAAGGCGATATGTAATTACGCCACAAAACAGCTAAGAATCGGACGGAATATACTAAGACTATATCCTTATCGGAAGATCACGTTACAACCACGGAGCGAGACGATAATGCAAGTAGCAACTACAATCAACATGATGGGGATAACCAGAGCAGAAGAAATAATACCAGGAGTATTTATAGGAAACTGCCTAGTAGAGCCCGAAAATTTTTTATGCCCCGCGAGCGTAATAAACACGAATGAAAACGAGGTCGAAATACTAATGCCTCAAATATCACTAGAGGAAATTAAAACCGAAGAAACAGCAGAAGTAAATAAAACTTGCACAAAAGCGGAGGGGAAAATTCCCCGGCGCACTGAGAAAATATTGCAGGATCTCCGCACTGGACATCTAAACAAAGAAGAGGAAAGGTCAGTAAAGGAAATCTGCGGAGAATATAGCGACGTATTCCACACAGAGGGAGAGCCGCTCACATGTACAAACACAGTGACACATCGAATTGCAACGCAAGCGGATAGCGCAGCGGTCAACATACGACCGTACCGGCTACCGGAGAAACAAAAAACCGAAGTGAATAAACAAGTGCAAGAGATGCTAAGAAATGGAATAATTCGAAAAAGCATAAGCCAATGGAACGCACCCTTATTGGTTGTCCCGAAAAAACCAGATGCGTCTGGAAAACAAAAATTGAGAGTGGTAGTAGACTTTCGAAAACTGAACGACCTAACGGTAGGCGATTCATTCCCTCTACCGAATATCACCGACATACTAGACCAACTAGGAAATGCAAAATACTTCACAACCCTCGATTTGGCATCAGGGTACCATCAAATTGAAATGGAAGAGAGCGACAAATGCAAGACAGCGTTTTCCACGCCATACGGGCATTACGAATTTAATAGAATGCCGTTTGGATTAAAAAACGCGCCCGCCACATTCCTACGTTTAATGAACGCGGTGCTAAGCGGGCTACAAGGAATAAAATGTCTAGTATATTTAGATGATATCGTAATTTTTGGAGTCAGCCTAGCGGAACATAACAAAAGATTGAGAGAAGTATTGAGAAGATTGCGGGAAAATCGACTAAAATTGCAACCTGACAAATGCGAATTTCTGAGGAAAGAAGTTACGTACCTTGGACATAAAATAACGGAAAACGGAATATCACCGGATCCAGCTAAATTAGAAGCTGTAAAACATTTTCCTATACCGAAGAAGGTTAAGGACATACAAGCATTTATAGGACTAGCCGGATATTATCGAAAATTTATCGAAGGATTTTCCAAGATAGCGAAACCGCTCACGAAACTAACGAAGAAAGGAAAAAATTTCGAGTGGACGCAAGAACAACAAAACGCTTTCGAGACATTAAAAGAAAAGCTGACGACAGCGCCGGTATTAAAGTATCCAGAGTTTACGGAAGAATTTATAGTAACAACGGATGCCTCCGACTATGCAATCGGAGCCATATTATCACAAGGCCAGATAGGGCAAGACCGGCCAATAGCATATGCAAGCCGTGTACTATCAAAGGCCGAATTAAACTATAACACAACCGAGAAAGAATTACTCGCTATAGTATGGGCCGTTAAGCATTTCCGACCGTATTTATATGGAACAAAGTTCACCATTGTCACGGATCACAAATCGCTTGTATGGCTATTCAATGTCACCGACCCCGGATCCCGATTAATCAGATGGAGGCTTAAACTAGAAGAATACGATTATGTAATAATACACAAGCCCGGGACAGCAAACCGAAATGCTGACGCGTTAAGTCGGCATGTGGCGGACATCAACGCGGTCGAAGAGAAAGAGACAGACGACGTTACGACAAAGAAAGAATACACAGAGGACGAAAAGCAAAGAATACTATATGAATATCACGACGCACCCTTAGGAGGACATCAGGGAATTGAACGCACGATAAACCGGATTCGAAGGACCCACAATTGGAAAGGGCTGACGAAGGACGTCGAAAACTATATAACGAAATGCGAACTCTGTCAGAAAAATAAACTGTCAAGAAAAAACAAAGCGCCATTAATATTAACAGATACCGCCGACAAACCATTTGAGAAATGCGCATTAGATATAGTAGGACCACTAACAATTACAAATGAGGGAAACAAATATATATTAACCTTCCAAGACAATCTGACGAAATTTAGCAAGGCGATACCGATAGCGAACCAAGAAGCCGCGACAATCGCGAGGGAATTCACAACTAAAATCATATTCGAGCACGGTATACCAGAAAAAATTCTAACCGACCAAGGAACAAATTTCCTAAGCGAGATATTCAAGAATACTTGCAAACTATTGAAAATCGAGAAAATACAGACGACAGCGTATCATCCGGAAAGCAACGGAGCACTGGAACGATCACACCGGACACTAGCTGAATACCTACGACATTATATAAATGCAGATCAGACCGACTGGGACGAGTGGATTCCATACGCAATGTTTACATATAATACAACCCCACACACAGCAACAGGATTCACCCCATTCGAACTGATTTACGGGCATACTGCGATTCTACCGACAACGCTATCACAACCTCCAAGACCCACATATACGTACGAAGACTACGCGAACGAACTCAAAGAAAAATTGCGCGCGACGCAACAAGTTGCGAAAGAGCATATACGCAACGAAAAGATGAAGGCTAAAGGAAACTACGACAGGAAGACACGTGAAACGAAATTCGAAGTAGGAGAAAAAGTCCTATTACACGACGAAACAGTTCGCCGAGGACGATCGAAAAAACTAGATTCTCTATGGATAGGGCCTTACGTAATCACCGGGAAAAATTCCGACGTGAACTACACGATAAAAATGGGAAGAAGAACAACACGCGTACACGTGAACCGATTAAAAGCCTTTATCGAACATTAAAACACACAAAAAGGAAAACGTTAACAAACCTAAGAATTAGATAAAAGACAGCGAGAGCATAAAACTCTTTAGGAAAACGCAACGACGTAATATGATACCCATGTATTGCAGGAGTCTCACTGCCCTGAGCGGAGGCAGGACAGAAGAACCTGACACCTATAAGACCTGGCAAATAAAAAAATTCCGGCACGAACCAGGCATATATTTTGAAAAAATAGGAAAAATTAATCAAGTCGAGTCCACATGGAAAATGGTGATCAGAACAGACATCACAACAATGGACCACCGACAAGAACAAGTAACAGGATATATGGCACAAACAAGAGCATTATGCTACGACAAGCCATTAGAACAAAAAATGAAAGAAACATGCAGCATATTACTACAAGTAACAGAGAAGGAATATAAAAAAGCAGAAACCTTATTGACACGATTAAGGAAAACTTACCAATTAACGAAGAAAATACGAAGAGGACTAATAAACGGTCTCGGAACAATAGCAAAAACGCTATTCGGCACAATGGACGCCGACGATGAAAAGATCATCACTGAACAACTAAAATTAATAAAGGGAAAACAACAAACGCTGCAGCACGCATTAAAAAACCAAGTAAGAGTATTAAACGCAACTATCGCACATGTGGACGAATCAGAAAAAATTATACAAGAAAACGAAGAAAGATTTCTAAATATAACGGAAAAAATGCGACAAAGTTGGCTACGAACGACAGCAAGTTTTGGAGATAGAGAAGAGATGGACGAACACTTCATCGTATTAAATGCAATCATTAGAGATCTAATAATCGATACTACAGACATTATTGACCACCTAACCAGCACAAAAAGTGGAATAATAAACATAAGATTAATACCGATCGAAACAATTATTGATAACCTTAAGGAAATCGCGACACAAGTACCACAAGGAACGCACTTCCCCTTTCAAATAACACAGGAAAATTGGGGAACAATCGAAAAATTTATAGCGATTAGCGCATACTACGATAACGAAGGCATAATTACGGTAATAAAACTCCCACTAATTATGTACCCCACATATGATATAATAAAGGCAACACCCCTACCCACCCACAAACAAAACAACACCTTTATATGCATAGAGGTAAACCAACCCATAATAGCGGTAGACATGGACAGCCGAACATATTTTACAACCACGGAAAACGAATTAGAAAAATGTATGCGAAATAACAACGAATATGTATGCGAACAAAATTATCCGATACATCATGTAGATGACCAAGCGTTGTGTGAAATACAGACATATGTACAACTAGAAAAACACACAGACAACTGTAACATAAAATACGTACACACGAACACAACGATATGGACAACGTTAAGTAACGCGAACACATGGATATATTCCACGCGAGCGAAACAGCTGGTAGAGATAACGTGCGAGAACGAGACGACACGGAAAGTCGAGATCGATAGAACGGGACAGTTAACGATTAGAGGGAAATGTAAAATCGTAACACCCGACGTAATAATAAGAACGAAAAAATCTACACTAGTAACGTACATCAAAATACACATACCAGATTATAATTTAACACTAACGCCCAAAAAACAAACAGACAGACTACTAAATAGAATCGAGACAATTAAGTTACGAAAAATAATAAAAAACCCATCAGAATTAATGGAACTCAGCAAAACATTGACCGACATAGACGAACAAATAAACGAAGACAACATACAGATTCGAGAACATATACTATACCCGGCGATCTCAAGTATCACAGGGACGGTAATAATAGTTAGCCTTATAGCGATAACTTATGCGATAAAAAAGAACCAAGCGAAAAAGAAAGCACCAGTATTAAACGCAATATTAAACCCAACAAGCATACCGCGAATATCAAGAGAACATATCTACGACAGACCCTACCAACCAGACTCACCGACAAACAACACAGCAATATTATACTAAACAAAATAGATATAATTGAAAACAGGTAAAGAAAATTTACCGCCAGTAAATTTTCTTTCCCCAAGGAGGGAAGGATGTCGTAACCCGACGAAATAATAATTTAATTAAACTAAAAGAAAGAGATTAGGAAATAAGATATTAAGATATTAAGAAATAAAAATAAAACGTGACGAAAAGAAAAGCAAGTCACGGCCAAAGCTGAATAAGCATAACAAAACGGAGCACGAACCGCGCTCCGGCCCAGGGACACCTCATCCTTCCTGTACCCAACGATATATAAACCGATCACCTCGACGGGGTGGCAGAGAAAGAAATCTGAAGTCATCCACAATATAAGCCGCCGCGTTGATTAAAGTAGGCTCGTTACGCTTAACCCTAGCGTATAAGACAAACACAAGAGTAGTGTAAGGCCAGTGTAAGAAGAACGACCGAAATATATTCCTTTACTATCAAGTACGGAGTGTCTACATTTGTTGCCTGGGTCCTAATCCTTTGGACGAATAACCCTGAAGTCCCGTCCCCCACGGCGCGGGCACAACACATGTTTTTCGCAAACAAAATGGCTCTCGCGGTACCTTCCCCCACAATATAAGTAATTCTAGATTTTTTTTCGAATTAAACAATATAAGCGGTATTCCTTTGAAGAGGATTGGGTCTTAAGGCTGACTAACGCGTCGGGACATGTTTTCGCAAACAAAATAGTTTTGTGCTGTTGTGATACACCCCCTCTCCCACAATATAAGTAATTCTAGATTTTTTTTCGAATTAAACAATATAAGCGGTATTCCTTTGAAGAGGATTGGGTGGATGGAAATGCGTGCGAAGAAATTACGTCATGATTTAGACTTAAAACTTTATTTATGTTTTATGTATATATATATATTTTTTTTTCTTACGTACTATGAACTAAAAACTAAAGCTGCCAGCTCACAATCGACGAGCTGATGCTTGTTGAAAGCGTCACTCGCGCGTATTACATTAGAAATTTCTTTTGGATTTATTACAGTAGACGCGATATTGGAGAATTGCGTAAACTTGACATCAACTGTTTCGATAATTTTACCCAATCGATCAAAAGTTACATCTATGCATTGATCGAGATCGAACATACGATGTAATGTCGATTCGACCATCATCAAGCATACGTTTGAAGATTCGAGACTTATGAGTTTGACGTCGTTAATCGTACGAACTCTCACTGTTAGCGGTCCAACGCTTATGAAATTGTAGTCATCTTTAGAGTTGTTCCAAAGTAATTTTTGAATATTGCGACGTTGCTCGTAGAGTCCCTTCCACGTTTCGAGAGATAATATCAGTTCCTTTCCTCGATGATCTCCTATGGCAATCTCCACGTAACTCGGTGGACCCACGTTGATACCAATTTCGAGGAATTTGAATTCCGTAGCTGTCAATGCGTATCGTCTACCTAGTATACGAACCGCACGACGTTCCAACGAAATGCTACAGAAAAATTAAAATTAAAATAATAGTAATAATACAATTTGTAAAAAAAAAATATATAAAAAATAGAAAGAAGTTAAATGAAACTTACTCGTCACATTTGTTCTCAAACGATGGAGTTTTATCACGACTCGGTACGTAATTATTCACACGTCTTCCGATGCCGCTGTTTCCGTTTCTTTCGACGTAATACATTTCTCTGGGAGTTATGAAAAGTGAACCACGAGAGCGGTGTTAACGCGACACTGATCGTATAAGAAATAACCGAGTATACATGACGCTCATCTTCCAAAAGTATAATGTGGTGGGGGGATCAATGCTTTGAATTTTAGGAGAAGGGGGGATAACGCTCAGACAAAAAATTCTTAGAAACGCATGGAAAGGTCTAGGAAGGGAAAATAAGAGAAAACATATTAATGTTTACATATTTTATTTTCTTGCAATTCTTTCTGGCGTTGCGACCACCAGTTAAATATTTTGAATACATTTTGTAATGCGCAATTCTTAACATGTTTTCCACATCGCATACTATTGGTAATATCTAATTTATTTAGAGAATCAATATCTTCATAGTCTGCATCCAAGGTTTCAATAATATAGCCGTTTCCCGCATCGTCTAGTATATCGGTCAGCCATTTTCGCTTTTCAAGTCCTTTAACGTACACGATAGACGATTCTTCTTCTTCTTCTTCGTGTATCGTACCAACGACAGCTGTTGTAATTACACGCTGAGCCAAGCCATACGGAACGTTTCCGTCTTCCCATTGTAATCCATGATGATTTCTAATCACCCATGAGACTTGACATCGCTCAGATTTTGTAAGCACGCTCCACGGTACGGGACTTGCGAAAAAGTAATGCGAGAGAACATATCCCTTTCTCAGAACCGCAGCTTCCTTCACGACAAAATTTCTCCCGACAATAAATCCTTGCAGATCCACAAACGTTGGTACGGACATGACGAGATCTCTCTCTCTCTCTCCCCGATGCATCAGTCGAGAGGAATGGGAAACTCTAAAATCATCTCGCAGCACTTTGATTTATATCCTGCTTCTCCTCCCCTCTCTTTCTTGTGTCGATGTTATCGCTTAGGTGATTTTGCGTACAACGTTGGTCAACGGATTGTACTGGATCACACGATCGTGTATGATGAGGCAGTACGCAGTGGTATTCGCCGGCACGTTCTCCTTACATTCAAATTCCAATCTCACATCCATGGTTGCGCTCTTGACCGATTCGTTTTGTCGAGAACAATCGATAATCACGAACGGACCCTGACGTTGAAACTGTAAGATGGAGAGACTCGGCTCGAGATACTCGTATCCGTAATAGATCTTGCAGAAGCGCGCGTACGTGTCATAGAGAATGGCACATCTGCCTTTTTCGAAATCCAGATTCATATCGTTGTACGGATAACATTCCGAATTCAGATAGAGTTTCACGTTGATTAATTTGCAGTGGTCGAATCGACTCGTATCCTCAGACATGATATTTTTCCGGTTTGTCTGCAGAGCGAAGACAACGTATCGTGGTTTCTCCAGTTGAGTCGCGGTCTTAATGGCCCACGAATGCTTGGTTGTAAGCTGCAATAGCGGAAACTCGTATAGATCCCACGAGCGAAAACCCATGCTGAGATATCGTCCGCTTTCCAGAGCACGCAGCATCGACAGTTTTTCGATCTCGCTCAACAGCACGTGTGGCATTCGCCATTGTATCTTGAATATGTTGATCACAGGTTCCAGTGTCGAATCTCCAAACAGACAATTATTATTGTTGCGCGATCGTATTAAGATCAATTCGTGACGAGCGTTAATCACCACTCGTTTATAATCCTCGCAAAATCCCAATAACATGTGGAGCGGTACGCAAAAATTGAAATGTCCATTCTCATAGGTCCACGGATCCCAGCCAGCGTTTTTCATAATCACGTTTCTATCGGATGATACCGTTACATAGTTTTTGAGCGTAGTAGTTATTCCTACGTTTCTATTGCGATCAATCTCAACGCCATCGAGTTCGTATCGAATCTCATCGAACATGAATGCGGCGCAATTATTTGCCAGTTCCACATCACTTCCTTCAGCTGATTTGGTTTTCGTTAGTTGTCCCTCGATGTATAGGAAACTCTCATACGGCAATGTATACAGATCCTGTTGTTGTATGGGTATTCTTATTTCATCACTGTGTCCGAACGTTGTATTGGCGAACGGGTTGTACGTGTGAGTTTCGATCTTGATGATACGATTGTCAAAGATCGGTTCATCACCGATGTTGAGAATGTCGGTCATCGTTCAGCTGTTTCGCACCGCAAATCCCAAAGATTGTAAAAACGCAACGTTCGATGCGCTGAGTTTCTTTTTCTTGGATGATTTGATATTAGCGAACGTCGACGTTGTTGTTGTTGTTGTTGTCGGTGGTGTTGCTGGTCTCGTAAGGATTGCGTTATCTCTCACGTCTTTCGATCCGTTCAATACGAGCATCTCATACGTCGCATACGTACGTGCAATCTTACGGTGATCTCTTCTCCTCGAAAATCGAGCAATCGTCCGTTCTGGTCGACAACGCGTAACGTTAAATCCGTAATGTTCCGCGCGATGATCGGCAGGTAAATGATCTGTGCAGTTCCGATATCTTATATCCCGGTGGTACCCTCGGTGAAAATTCATGTATCGTATGAACGAGTATGCCGTTGTTGTACGCACCCGCGGTCACGTTACACTCTATACGGATAATATTCACGTTGAGAATGTTAATCGGCATGTTTGATTCGTACCATTTTCGCGGCTCGAGAATACGATTCGAAAATCCTAGCAGCGATCCAATGTTATCGGGTTTGGTAAAGTTTATTCTGTAGGCACATTTGATCTCGCTCCTCATTGTATTGTAATTAGCGCGGAGCACTATCGGATATTCATCATCTTCATAGTCAATGTGTTTCTTATCGCGATGTTTCCGTGAAATTGCTTGTTTCAAAAATTCATGTATATTTTGCAACTCATACGATCCCTCGGGAATCGTAATTTCCTCGTCGTCTTTGCCAAAGTAAAATTTATTATTCGAGGAATTGACATTCGGTATCGTGTGATAAGTCTCAAAATCCGTTAGACCGAGCTCGTATTCGCCGTCGCGAATCTATGGTGGGAAAGAAGTTTGCCGTGAGAACGCTACTCTTCCCAGTCAATGTGAACGTCATAGGCCGGTATTCATAGTCCGTTCTTATATTTAAGACCGTCTTAAGAACCCATTCAACCAATCAAATAGCTGCAATGCGGTCATTGATTGGTTGAATGGGTTCTTAAGACGATCTTAAATATAAGAACGGACTATGAATACCGGCCATAGACATGTCGACGAAACTGTTTAACGAATACTGAGTTAAATAGCGCAATATCTGTCTTTAAATTCACATGCATCGACCGTTCGAAGAAACTGCAAGCACAATTGTCCGCAGATGCTCTGATCGTAAGTTTGAACAGGTGTGTAATTCTACTGTATTTTCGTTACGTTTCGTCCGAGATATCGCACCAATTCATTCGGTGGTCGAAGATTGCCGAAACTGTCGAAATATATAGCGCGATTCCCCCTCTTTGCATACGCTACCCAATGAGTACCTGGTCCTCCGACGCTATCCAAATTTACAATGCCGCTCTCGTTTTGATATATACCACCGATCGGTAACGAGTTGCGCATGAAAACACCTCTAAAATATGGAATGTGCATACGTTTTGCCAGTTGTAGCAATTGTATGTTGGTAGTTGCGCCCTGCGGCATTTTTAGCGTCTCTTTGACGTTTTTTTTTCTCGTTGAGGCTCCTCGTCCGTATTTGTAAGGAGCGAGATATAATCCGTGACCTTCCATAGCGCGATTGTGACGTAGCATCTCTTGCAACTGACGTTGCGCGGCTTTTCCGTCGTTCACCACCTTCGCTACACCAGCCGCTCCACCGATCAGGGATCCGAGCGCACCCAACATTGGTAGAATCGGCAATACACCGCCGCATTTCGCTACCGGAAGTATCCGTTTCTTCGCCGTTTTTTTCTTCGTCTTCGTCTTCAGACCCATACCGAGCTTCGTCTTGGCTTTCATCGCTGTCCAGACAGCTGTGGCGGCGGCTCTCTCACCGAGAGTCGAATCTCTCGCAACGATGCGATTCCGCGCTTTCTCAGCGAGTATCTTATCCGCCGCGTGTCTCTCGGTGAGATCGTTGCTCCGAGAGTATGCTATATCGTGTTCGCGACACGCCGCGTCCAATGGATTTATACCTCGATCGCCTCTGACTAATCGCTTCTCCAACCGTGTGCCTGGCCCGCAAAACTGATAGCCGGGAATATGGAATTCGATCGAAAGTGTGTTTATCGCGTGATTTAATAGGCCTCTACAGGCCTATTATCGTTGACATTCGCTGCAATTCTTTATCAATGGCGCCGGACCGTCGATGTGCGTTTCCTGCCACGGCTGATTGTAGTGTTCGTAACAGCGACGATACGTCTGAACCTCCGAATCCCCCTTTATGTATTCCGGAAGTTTGTCCCACACGTAGTGGACGTGATCACCGCACATTCGCAACAGAACAGCTTTTGACACAAATTGTAGTTGTTCGACGCTCAAATCGCGAATGTCGGAAGGACTTGATAGCAGAACGAACATTTTTTCTCTACTGAGCGACTCGTGATTTCGCCCACCTATAAATAGGCAGGCGTTCGATCCAATCGGTAGTGTTGAAAAAATGAGATTCGTGCGACAACCTTTGACGATACGCGTGACGAATTGCGACGACAGATTACGATCAATGGAGGACAACGCAGAGATGCGCAGGCACGGTACGATGCTACCGACTACTATACGCGCGATCGTTTGCGGCCCCTCGAATTGTGGTAAAACCAACGTTCTGATAAGTCTACTGGAAAGCCCGCACGGTGTACGTTTCGAGAACGTGTATGTGTACTCGAAGTCGCTGCAACAGCCGAAATATCGATATCTGGAGAATTTGTTGACGCCGATTGACGAAATCGGCTATTTTACGTTCTCCAATAACAGTGACGCCATTCCACCGAGCGAGGCACGTCCAAACTCGATTTTCGTCTTCGATGACGTGGCGTGCGACAAGCAAAATACGATAAGAGAGTACTTCTCAATGGGTCGTCACTCGAACGTCGACTGCTTCTATCTCTGTCAGACGTAAGCGAGAATACCAAAACACCTTATGCGACAACTCGAACCTGCTGATCTTGTTTAAACAGGACGGTACCAACTTGAAACACGTGTACAACGATCACGTGAATACCGACATGTCGTACGGGGATTTCAGTGAATTATGTCGTACTTGTTGGCAACAAAAGTATGGATTTCTAGTGATAGATAAGGACAGCTCATTTACGAACGGGCGATACAGAAAAGGATTTAACGTGTTCGTGATACCGCAAAACGATTAGTCGCTGCCCATGGGCGCCGGCAGAATTACTTTTAGGGGGGTGCACTCAAAACAGGATGCACTGGAAAAACGATTTTTTCCCAGTTCATAATTATATTTTTGTTAACGTCGTTTATGTTATTTATTGAATTTTAATAAAGATTCATTAATAATTGAAAAATTCTAATTTTTATATTGCATCTGTTAATATAGTTAAAGAATCTCAATTTTACAATTGCAAATAGTTACAAAGTTACAACTTTTAATAGTTTACAAGTATTTATATATTATATAATTATTAATAGTTAACAAGTATTTATTAAATGAATGTTGGCTTCTTGTAATAAATAATTTGTTAACGCATGCACTATTTATAATTCAAATGAACGATTTTTAAGATCTACATATTTTATATTTGATAAAAACATCAAATTTAAGATCACAGATATTTGATATAAGCATATCAAATTTAACTTTCCTATGAAAGACATTAAGTTAAAGGAAAATTTAACTGAATATTTATACGCGCCATAAGTATTAAACGGTGGGGATTACTACTTACGGTTGTCAAAATGCTAAACGCATCCGCGCTGTTCTTTTGTTTTATTCATTTGTTATTTCGAGTCAAATCAAAAGATCGCGTCGTACAGTCGATGCTGAGTGCAGTCGATGCTTAGTAACTTACAACCGTGTTCTGTATTAAGTAATTTACGTTCTTTTAAATCGAGTGTAGTATGATCGAGTAAGATGAGTGACATAAGGCGTTTTTTATGTAAAAAACGCAAGGCTGATGATACTACAATAGCGACACCCAATTCCAGTACAGATCATCAAAAAGGGAAAGACGAAGAATCTCCACTCAATTTTAGTGCTAATCTATTGGATATTGGTTTATATTTAGATTCGAATTCTCATGCTGATGACGAACTTCGTCTGAAATTATTGAGAGAGCCCTGGGCTCCGAGTCAAATATACAATTTTAAAAAGGATGTAAACATTGGCGCTAAACGAGCATTTCGATTTGAATGGCTTACAACCTACCCGTGGTTGACCTACTCAGCTATCGCGAAAGGACCTCTATGTCGAGTCTGTGTCCTGTTTCGGCTTCCCGCTCAGCGCGGCCTACAAGGACAATTTATCGTCTCCCCTTGTCTAAAATATCACAAATTTCACGAAGCTGCACAGTCTCATGCAACAACCCAGTGGCATCGTGATGCGATTGTTTCTTCCAAAAATTTCGAGAAAATTATGGATAGGCAACAATTGAGTGTTCATGAAGCTTTAGATTCGGCGTATCACAAGGAAGTTGAAGAAAATAGGGTGAAACTTCGATCAATTATATCAACAATTTTATTTTGCGGACAGCATGATCTTCCAGTTCGTGGGAAAAGTGATGAGGGTTCTGTTTTCAAAGATCTACTACATTTTCGAATTGAATCTGGGGACAAGGTTTTGAAGAATCATTTGGAATCCGGAGCAAAAAACTCCTTATATATATCGCATCAAATCCAAAATCATCTAATTCAAACTTGTTCTGATGTACTCAAAGGAAAAATAATTGACGAGGTGAAGCGTGCATCTGTTTTTTCGGTGTTGGCTGATGAGACCGCTGATATTAGTGGTACCGAGCAATTATCAATTGGTATTAGGTATCTGCGTTATGATCAAGAAAACAAAAAACCGATAATTTGTGAAGAATTTCTGGGATTTGTACCACTGCAAGAACTAAACTCTAAATCCATTTCAGAAACCATTATTCAATTTCTAAAGAATTGCGATTTAGATTTAAACCGACTCGTTGGCCAAGGGTATGACGGCTGTGCTGCAATGGCTGGTCACATAAGTGGCGTTCAGAAATTAATTAATGACAAGTACCCTATGGCGCTGTTCTTCCACTGTGCTAGTCATATATTGAATCTTGTCATCAATGACTTGAACGATGTCAATGAAGTGAGAAATACTACTCAGACGACAAAAGAAATTATAAATTTTTTTAGGGATAGTACTTTACGGCGGAACATGATTCCCAATATTCCTCTGTTTTGTGAAACGCGCTGGTCGGCAAAGTACAAAAGTATCAGAATATTTTCTGAGAATTTTTCGACAATTATGCGAGCTTTAAGAGAACTTTCAGAGAACGCATCAAATTCGAAGACGAAGGTCAAAGCTTATCAACTCTATACGATTGCAACAACTCCAACCTACATTGTGACGCTCTTAGTCATTGCTGTTTATTCCGCCAAACTTGAACCTGTGTGCAACCAACTTCAGCAAGTAAACATGAACATAAAGGCAATAAACGACTACGTAGCTAAATTAACAAATGTGCTTCAATCTCACCGCAATAATGCCTTGATACAGTTCATTGCCATCTTCGAAAAAGCTCAACAAATTTGCGAAGAACTAGATATTGAGTTCAAATGTCCTCGAGTGGTTGTAAGACAGACTCAAAGATCGAATCAACCTTCTGAAAATGTAGAAGAGTTCTTTAGAAGGTCTATCTTCATCCCTTACTTGGACTCTATTATTTCTTCTCTGAGAGATCGTTTCTCTTCTACGCACGAAAAAGCATTTTCGCTTATGCAACTTCACCCAGATGCTATAAAAAAATTGGATAAAGTATCATTTCTTGCTGTTGCAAAAGATATAAATAGTCTTTATGGAGATATTTTATCGAATTTTATCGCCGAGGCTACCACATGGTATGAGATGTGGAAAAATGAAGCAACTTTAAATGAATCCCTCGAGTACGCAGATTTAATTTGTCAAGCAACACCGTTCTACCCAGCTGTAGCCGAGGCAATCAAAATTGGCCTGACTCTTCCTGCGACAACATGTAGCATTGAACGCTCATTCAGTACATTACGGCGCGTCAAGACTTGGAATCGGTCTACGATGGGAGACGAGAGGCTTAGTGGACTGTGCATGCTCAGCGTTCATCGAAAAAGAGTGCAAGAGGAGACTGAATTTATTGATAATGTGACAAATGAATTTGGAAAACAACCAAGACGGCTCAAGTTTTTGTTCAAACATTGATTTTTCTAAAATTGATTTCCAAAAGGCTTATTACAAATGTTAATTAATATTTAACCATTGCATTTTTGTTTAATTAAAAAAATTATAATCGATATTATTCTATATTACATGATTTTTTTACTGAATTTTTTCTCTGTCCCTTCCCCACTTATTTCATAGGCCAAAGCCAGGGGGGTGCAAATGCACCGCCTTGCACCCCCCTCCCGGCGCCCATGTCGCTGCCGACACTCTGTTGACATGGCTAAAAGCGATAATATTCGCGAGCGTGAAAAGATTGCGAGGGAGATTGAGAAAACGAGCGAATCGATCCGCAAGAAACATCGCGCTTTGAAGACCGGTAAGATTGACGACGATATCGCGGTCAAGACTCATTTTAGGCCTATTATCGAGCCACTACAAAAAATCGTCGACAACTCTAGCTTAATCGCGGTGAAAAACGAGCCGGAGAGTAACGCTGACGCTATAATTAAAACGTTACCCATCAAGCGGTACAAGGAGGAAGAGGAGGAGGAGGAGGATACGACACCGAAAAAGAGACAACGATTGAAGGTGAATCATTTATCGACATCGGATGAACCGCTGATAACCTCCACACCGTCCGCGACAACGAGAATCGTACAACCCACGATACCCGAATCACTCGCAATCGAAAATGTTTTCGAAACCACGGGCAACCCGCTCGAATCACCATCTGTTCGAAACATGTTACAAACGTTGGAAGATCAAAAAATGTTACAAGAGCACTTCGGGTCACTGGCACAAAAGTACATGAGCGCTCACCTTAGTGGCGACAGAAAAACCCAGATCGATTACGTGTACGGTATCTATTTCGACAAGAATGAAATGTGGCTCGGTAACAAACGATTCGACATCGGCGCAGATGACTCTATAATCATAGACAAGGTGAGGTACATTGGTACACCTGGATTATACGAGTTGATCTTCAAGAGAATTCCCGATGATGACATATACACTGAGGACGATATGCAAAAATATAAGAGCATATTAATGGCGACGAGTGCGCATAAACATCAATATGATGCGCAAGGTCAATTAAAGAGCAACAGGGGATACAAGTATAAACACATAATTGCACCGTTGGTGTCAATCGAATCGAAAAAGAAAAAATGCGGTACGGGAGTATCCATGCCTCGCGCGATGACGCTAACCGACAATAAGATCGATTACGTGCACTGGGACGATCCCAACGAGATAGTGGATCGTCTACGATTGCTCGACGCTTCGCGCCGAGCTGGCCACAACGCTCACGACAACGAGATCCTGTCGATTATAGAGGAACTTCGCGAAGTCGGCCTTATTATAAATTAAACGGTGTCTCAACGAAACTGATCAGTCGATCGACGTCACTCGCATCGAGAAAAAAAATGCCCATCAACAAATTTGGATTATTCGAACAGAGAAATGAAGCAATTAGAACAAGCGATCATTGGGGTAAATCGGTGACAAGTTACTTGCGTCAAAACGCTCTGTGTCGCGTCGCTACGTACTATGACGCGAGGTCGCGCAAGATTCGCCGTGTAGCGCAACCTGAGGCTGATACCGATGCAGTCAACAAACTGTACGTGGAACAATGCGTTAAAACGTTGAAGAATCAGCAGAAAGAATCAGACGAGAAGCTGACTGCGTTCGAGAAGGACGTGCGAGCTTTGCAGACTGCGATAAACGAGCTTCAGCGTGCAATTAACACTAATTCTGAAACAGCTACGAGCGGCTAAGGAGCGGCTATTGTACAATTATTGAACATCTACAAAGGCTTATCGAACGAAGGGTTATCGAACTACAATGAGTGGCAGTGATCGAAGAGGAAACGGCTGTGAACGAGGCTACGAACAATTCAAGAACAGCTGCGAACGAGGTTATGAACACCTCAGGAACGGCTGCGAACAAGGCTATGAACACGTCAGGAACGGCTACATACGAGGCGGCATACAACTCTGGAACGGCTACGAACGGGTCAGAAACGATTGTCAACGAGGCTGCGAACGGGTCAGAAACGACTGTGAACGAGGCTACGGACTACTTAGAAGCGACTACCAACAAGGTCAATTACGGCAACAAACGGCTGCGAACAGCTATCGAACGGCAACGAACGGGGCAGGAACAGCTAACGAACGGCTATCGAACGGGTCAGAAACGGCTATCGAACGGTTATTGAACGGCTATCGAACAGTAACGAATGATAAAACGCACGGTGATACTCGGGGCACACATCGTTTAATCGACGAATCGAAACAACGATGGATCGGCGATCGGGAATAACCGAGGAAGCGAAGAAACAACATAGTTTAGAGAAACGGCAGTTGGTGAACGAATTGCACGCGCCGGCGAGAAAAAATTTTCCCCGAAGACACGTCATAATGCGGGGATACGATGACCTGTGGCAAGCTGACATTGTCGAGATGCGTCCGTACTCTCGTTTCAACAGAGGTTACCACTACATACTCACAGTCATCGATGCGTTGAGCAAGCACGCGTGCGCCGCACCACTCAAGAGTAAAGGCGGAAGCGAGACAGCTGACGCTATCGCTGAGATAATTCGAAATAGCAAAAGATGTCCGAAAAACTTACAGACTGATATGGGGAAGGAATTTTATAACGCTGACGTGCAACGGCTCATACGGAAACATGACATCAATCACTATTCTACATATTCAGTATTGAAGGCATCGATCGTTGAGCGATTCAATCGCACGCTGAAAAACGACATGTGGAAGATGTTTACGCTGAACGGATCTTACAAGTGGATCAGCGCGTTGCCGCGACTCGTATCGGATTACAACGCGCACAAGCATCGAACGATCGGTATGCGACCCGCCGACGTTACCCCCGCGGTCGCTGAAAGACTCTTGGCTACTGTGTACAACCGTGTAAATATCGCGGGTCCGGCAAAATTCAAAGTAGGTGACTCGGTACGCGTTAGCAAGTACAAGACAATTTTTGAGAAAGGTTACACGCCAAATTGGACAACCGAAGTGTTTAAAATTGTAAAAGTGCAGCATACTAATCCCGTAAGCTATCTACTTGAGGATTATCGCAAAAAACCTATCGCTGGAGCGTTCTACGAGCACGAGTTGCATCGCGCGAATTATCCGGACGTGTATCTCGTGGAGAAAATACTGCGTAGGAGGGGTGACGAGGTTTACGTGAAATGGTTGGGATTTGACAATTCGCACAATTCTTGGATACATAAAGACAATGTGATTTAATTCATACAATGTTTATTTTTAATTTTCTGGAAAAATATATGTGTATAACATATATAATATTTGAAAAATGAAAATATATATATAAATCCTTATCAATATTCCTTGCGATAGTACATGTATTTTTAATATAAGATGTATGAGAAATGCATTACATAAAAATATATGAAATATAAAAAATACAAAAATCTTTATTAATATTTCTTTCACACACATTTTACAATGGTATCTTATAATGCCCCCCCACGGTAGCGTATCGGTGGTTTCGGGTACGATATACCGCATGTCGTCGTATGGACTCAGAGCAATTTTTGTCTCGCGGATTGTGTATACTTGGTGCAATTTCGATCTTATACACGACTGCTGGCGCGTCATTTCAATTTCTTCTTTCAAACACCGTGTGTAATCGTCAAACGTTATCGTTCTCGCGACAACGTTGCTCTTGACACCTTTAACTTTCTTCGTATCCTTTTTCCCATCGACTCGTAACGCGTACATTTTTGCTCTGAGCCCGGCAAATTCGGTCATTATGACACCGTTATTTTCATCCTTCATTAGACCCGGTACCTTTTTATTTACGAGCGGTATACCGTACGCGTTATCAATTGGATAATCGCTCGTATCAAATCGGTTGATATCGCGCTTCATGTTTTCATATACATCGACGCATTCGATGTGATATATTAGACTATCTGTGTCGGTGTACATTACTCGGCATTTGTCGCGATACAGAGGAAACATGTACTCGTGGTGAAATTCGTACAAGCACGTTTTAGAAATGTCTAGTATGCACATGCCGACATAGATTGGTTTATAAAATCTTACTTCTAGTTTGCGTAACTCTATGGCAACGAGATTCTCCGAAAAAATACTTCGACTATGGAAATTTGGTTTCGCTATCATTGCTTCTGCGCCGTATCGTCCGTCCCACTTTGTTAATAATTTTACGTCGACACGATTACGCACATTTTCTATCGTCTTGCCAAATACCGCGTTATTCATCAGTTTATATAAATTTTTTTCAAAATCATTTTTCGCGAGTGTTCTAAACTGTGTATTTAATTCGATATAACTGCGAAGCCACGGAGATTGTGAAAACTGTAAAATTCGATGTATTTTTGTAACGCGAAGGCCGTGTCGCGTACATTGCTGTAGATTACGGTAGTGTATCACGTAACGCTTCTTATCGTATAATGTTGCGAGGAGTTTGTCTTGCCGCTTGCCGGGCGGCTTGTCACGTGTCGGGCAAAACGGAAGGTCAGTGTGCGTATCGTGAAGATGTTGCGGGTACTCGAGATCGACTTCGAGGATATAACCCGTAGGCGAATCTAACGCGATCGATGCTACGTCAAAATTCGACACGTCATCGACCCATCGAAAATCGGCATAGGGCAACGGTTGACACATTGCCCATCCATATAAGTTATTTACATCGAAATACATCAAATACGACGATGGTTTCGATGGATCGTACGATTGTTGCATGTACTTGTTATTAGCGCGCGCGTATCTGTTGGAACACTGACTCAGACCACCGCGTATACCGCGTTCGATAAACATGACCATGTCGATGTCGGTAAGCAATTCGAACGTAATCTTTGTATGCTTCAACATGGCGTCCCACGTGTATCCGGGAAGAGTATAATAATACGCAGGGTCGAGTCCGTAACTTTCGATACATTTCTCGCGAAAGTTTTCAAAAATATCGGCTAATAACAAGACATCGATTTTAAGATATAAATCGCTATATTCGCCTAGCGTTCGAATGGAGAATCGCGTCCAGATGTTCTCGGCGTGCGCGTAATCGCTCTCGGATATAGTTTCACCGGTTAAGGAACTGTAAAATGATTCGCGCGGTGGTAAACATGTATCTTGCAACTTGTCAACGGAATCGATGTATTCGTATGGAAACACACCTTTTCGTGTTAATAATTTGAAGTTTTCACTCGATAAATTTTGAAATTCTGATTTTAAAATATCCAGTTTATCTTTATCTAGATAAGATGCTAATTTGTCGAGACTTACCGTAAGAAATTTGAATGAATCGATGAAGCGTAATTTTACTTGATTTTTTGGTTTTTCTTCCTTAAGATCGACGTTTTTGGTAAACGATATACAGGGCGATCCTGAAAAACATTATGTCTTTAAAATGACGTATTCCTGACACCATTCTAAGACAATTTTTCCTTTACCAAAATTTGATTTGAAGCGTAGTTTTTGAATTATGAGCAAAAATAGTTAGTAAATCACGCGTCGGGTACAGAAGGCAGGCAGGAGCGGCGCGGCGTGCCGCGAGCGCGGGCGCAGCTGACCGCCCGACGGGTGATTATCACCGCATGAGTCGCTAACTATTTTATCTTATAACATAAAATTATGCTTTAAATAAAATTTTGGTAAAGAAGAAAATGTCTTAGAATTACGTCAGAAATACGTGTTCCTTAAAATAACGTTATTTTAATAATGAAAAGTTGTTCCGGATCGCCGGCCGTCCGACGTTGCAATCAGCTGATTGCTACACGCGATGTGTGTATGGCGGAGTGTGTGCGTAAGAGAGAGAGAGAAAGAGAGAGAGAGAGGGAGGGTAGGAGGGACAGACATTCATACACATGCACGCACTTTTTTCTCGCTCTCTTTCTCTCTTTTACGCAACACTCATACACTCTCTCATTCAGTCTCTCACTCACACTCTCTCGGTCACTCACTCACTCACTCACCTGCTTACTCACTTGCTCACTCACCTTGTAGCAGCGTAGCGAATCTTCATGCTATGTATTGTTGTTATCTGCTGCACGGTTATGATTGCTAGAGATGCGCGACACATCGAAATTTTTTCGATTATTAATCTCACACTCGATTGACACAATATAGATTACACGATAACGAGTTTACTGTTTATTCACTCACTATTGATTTATCGATACCAAAAATTACTTTCAAAGAAACGCGAATACAAACAATACATGACTCGACGCGAAGCGACGGACCGCGGAGACTGCGCGACCACAAGAGTTATGTTGCCAGAAACGCGATACGCGACATCTAACAAACGACTTGCGCGTGGCGCGTGATTGACGCGAGATAAGACGAACGATCGGCTAAAACCTTCGCATTGCGAATGCGGTAGAAAACATGAAACGTATAATGACATACTTAAAAAATTAATTATTTATAATAAATAATTATTATAATAAATAATTAATTTTTTAAGTATGTCATTATACGTTTCATGTTTTCTACCGCATTCGCAATGCGAAGGTTTTAGCCGATCGTTCGTCTTATCTCGCGTCAATCACGCGCCACGCGCAAGTCGTTTGTTAGATGTCGCGTGTCGCGTTTCTGGCAACATAACTCTTGTGGTCGCGCAGTCTCCGCGGTCCGTCGCTTCGCGTCGAGTCATGTGTTGTTTGCATTCGCGTTTCTTTGAAAGTAATTTTTGGTATCGATAAATCAATAGTGAGTGAATAAGCAGTAAACTCGTTATCGTGTAATCTGTATTGTGTCAATCGAGTGTGAGATTAATAATCGAAAAAATTTCGATGTGTCGCGCATCTCTAGCAATCATAACCGTGCAGCAGATAACAACAATACATAGCATGAAGATTCGCTACGCTGCTACAAGGTGAGTGAGCAAGTGAGTAAGCAGGTGAGTGAGTGAGTGAGTGACCGAGAGAGTGTGAGTGAGAGACTGAATGAGAGAGTGTATGAGTGTTGCGTAAAAGAGAGAAAGAGAGCGAGAAAAAAGTGCGTGCATGTGTATGAATGTCTGCCCCTCCTACCCTCCCTCTCTCTCTCTCTTTCTCTCTCTCTCTCTTACGCATACACTCCGCCATACACACATCGCGTGTAGCAATCAGCTGATTGCAACGTCGGACGGCCGGCGATCCGGAACAACTTTTCATTATTAAAATAACGTTATTTTAAGGAACACGTATTTCTGACGTAATTCTAAGACATTTTCTTCTTTACCAAAATTTTATTTAAAGCATAATTTTATGTTATAAGATAAAATAGTTAGCGACTCATGCGGTGATAATCACCCGTCGGGCGGTCAGCTGCGCCCGCGCTCGCGGCACGCCGCGTCGCTCCTGCCTGCCTTCTGTACCCGATGCGTGATTTACTAACTATTTTTGCTCATAATTCAAAAACTACGCTTCAAATCAAAGGGCCTAGGGGGATAAGCATGTAAAAGTTGCCCCCGCCCGTATCAAGTCGAGATTGGCATCATAGATTGGCATCTATGTGTCTAAAAAATCCTGTAAATATCAACCTTAAAATTGCATTTTTGTAGGAGTTATGGAGAGGGAAAGCAAAATCAAAAAAGTGATTTTTCTCGAAAACGACTGAACCGATTTTGATGAAAAAAATATATGTTATAAACATCAACAAGACTATTTTAAGAATAAATTAAAAAAAAATTCTGACCAAAAATACGAGTAAAAAAAATTTTTGAATTTTTCAAAATTTTTTTTGAGGTTATGTTTTAGAGATACACCTCCAATTTTTTTTTTTTAAATCTTAAAATGTCTGCTTTAACATCTATTTTTTCCAAATTTTTCGTAGAGGTACTTCATGGCGAAAAATGATGAAAATCATGCATGCGGCGCGGTACCACGCTTTCACAGCACACTCTCGCTCCAGGCGCGTATATCGAATGTTCTAGTCTGGTTAGTATGCTGGATTCTTGAATTATTTTACGACAAAGTTAGTAGAAATGACAGAAAGAGATTTGAAAATCTTATTCACCGGTTCATACCAACGCGGTCAAGCCATATCATATTTGGCAGAAATGGTTGACAAAGATGGTAAACTAAAAATTGAGTATGTTAAAGATCAGTCAAATGTACTCAAATTGAAAGTTCCATCTCGTTATATTTGTCGAACAGCATATCGATGCTTCTTAAGATATAAACCTAACAGTGTTGGTGTTTCTGGTTTGACACATTACACATGTGAATGTGCCAATGGCAAACGGTCTGTTGGTTGTTGCTCTCATATTGCTGCAGTGGTGTATTATTTATCTCATGCTAGGTATTTATCAAAAATTTTCAAACCGGCCGAAATACTCAGCGAAGTATTCAAGAAATACAATTACATTCCAGTAATTGAGAGTGATAGTGATGAAGATTAAAAAAATAATAATCTCATCTCCTATAAAAAGTACCCGGTTTTCTGAGAGGCGAGGGGACTCACACTAACAAAGCACTCCGATAAGGAGTTCAAAACCGTACTGCATCCTTTTCATAGTGAATTCTGGACACTTATTTTTATAGACTAACTGCAGATCTGACGAACTGACGATCCTTATTTAAATACTTTATATACATAAAATGTTAACATTCTTTTTAACCGTTTTTCACGAAATAGATTTTCAATTATTTCATCTGATCTGATGAATCACGTAGGTATCGTTACAGAAATCATAATTTCACTAAAACTTAACTTTTTCGAAAGGCGCTTAAAATAAACGTACAAGTAAAAATAAAATCTAAATTCTTACTAACTTTGTCGTAAAATAATTCAAGAATCCAGCATACTAACCAGACTAGAACATTCGATATACGCGCCTGGAGTGAGAGTGTTCTGTGAAAGCGTGGTACCGCGCCGCATGCATGATTTTCATCATTTTTCGCCATGAAGTACCTCTACGAAAAATTTGGAAAAAATAGATGTTAAAGCAGACATTTTAAGATTAAAAAAAAAAAAATTGGAGGTGTATCTCTAAAACATAACCTCAAAAAAAATTTTGAAAAATTCAAAAATTTTTTTTACTCGTATTTTTGGTCAGAATTTTTTTTTTTAATTTATTCTTAAAATAGTCTTGTTGATGTTCATAACATATATTTTTTTCATCAAAATCGGTTCAGTCGTTTTCGAGAAAAATCACTTTTTTGATTTTGCTTTCCCTCTCCATAACTCCTACAAAAATGCAATTTTAAGGTTGATATTTACAGGATTTTTTAGACACATAGATGCCAATCTATGATGCCAATCTCGACTTGATACGGGCGGGGGCAACTTTTACATGCTTATCCCCCTAGGCCCTTTTGGTAAAGGAAAAATTGTCTTAGAATGGTGTCAGGAATACGTCATTTTAAAGACATAACGTTTTTCAGGATCGCCCTGTATATTTCTCTTTCGTTATTGGAAGTAACTCGACTCTCCCTTCGAACGCTGTGGCTATTTCCTCGATAATGAAATGCGAATCATAACCGGATAAATTATGAAACACTATCGGAATACAGAAAGACTCTTTATAATTTAAATTACAATTTGAATGCGCGGGACCTCTGTACCGTCCAGTCAAATGGCAATGATCGCGTACGCGTGTATCGTCTTGCGCGAACGGTTTTTCGCATATATGACATTGAGTAGCGCTATTAAATTTTTCACACTCTTCGAATGTTAAATCTACCATAGGGACATTAGTAGTTAAAATATTTTTTACACGAAATGCTAACATTTTAAGTTGCTCGACGAACCATGCTATACAATCGGTACTGCGACGCGAATGATATGCGGATAATGAGACGTTGTACGAGCAATGTATATAATATGCTATGCTAAATACTTGATGGTGCTGGCACATATTCTTCTCTTCCTCCATCTTGGTCAGAACGCATTCCAAGTCGGCGTACACGATGAATGGAAGCTGCTCTTTCTTGTTGTAATTGTTGAACGATAACCACTTGTCCTTATCGCTCGGTAACCGGATAGCGCAGTCGTTTATCTTTCCACAGTCGGCAGTATGCGACTGCAACTTGTCGTCCGAATCAAAGTAATGCAAGCATCTATAAAAGAAAATAAAAATTTTTAAAAAAATTAAAGAATTATATACAATTTGCTACATAACTTATAATTATTTAAATTATACATACCGATCGCAGATATATTTCTTATGGTCCTTTTTGCTCAGTTGCGAGCTCACGAGCCGGGATAAATTTTTGATCCATGCGAAATGTCCGACATTGTTGCCGTCTTCCACGTACAACAAGTTGACATGCTTGTCCCGCTTCTGCTGCGAAAGACGTATCGGAACAATGCTGTTCTTCTCTTCGATGCTGTACACGTTGATCGAAATATCGTTGACAAGTTCAAATTTTTTAATCTGATTGACAGTCACTGGAAACTCAATGTCTCGGAAATTCAGCACTGTCGCGTAATGCGGGTACGATGATTCTCGTTCCGCCTTTCTTTCTGCGGGATATAGAGCGGCGACCACTGCCCACGCGAAACACGCATTGTCTTTTGATTGTACGTTAATCACTGCTCTCTTCATCATAATCTCCCGCGGCAATTTTATATGACATCCCGCGCGCATAGGATTATACTTATTTATATTTACAGTCAAATTCAATATTCGCGACAATGCCCACCCGCTATCGCGTTCCTGAAATTCTTCCAGCGATGCTAGAGTGGGTTCGATAACGCGGCGCTCGTACCACTCGTGTAAATCGGATGTGCGAAAGAGTTCGCAGTTTCTCGTATTAATACTTTTGTTAGCGCGTTTATCTCCGGCCACAAACTCGCCATTGAATATGGTGTTCACTTTTACACTGTTGTGTCTTCTTATAACGTCCTGCACATGTTCTATCACAATGTCTTTGGCGTCATCGAGAAATTGACGAGGTTCGATATGGTTTGCGTTAATCACAGCACCGGTCAGAATACGGTTATCGAACGCGGTATCAATCTCGCGCCACACAAGTTCATTTTGATGCGCGCTACATCCGGCACCCGCGTTATTGTTGCCACTGTAATTACCACCACTGGGCATAAACTGTCTCTGCAATCGAGTCTTTGCACCTTCGAGTCGCGCGATCCGAGCAATCAATGATTGTCGATTCCCGATCGATAATCGTAGTCGTTTGATCCGACTTTGCTCTTCCAGCGACTCGATGTACTCGTTGCATCGTTGTAGCCATGCAAAATATTCACCCAAGGTGGCAATTTGGTTGGATCGCTCCACCAGGTCGCGTTCAGTCTGTTCGATATTTTCCATTTTTTTTCACAGAGTGCAAATTGGGCACATATTGCACGGAAATCTTATATACAACGGCTCGCTACACCTTGAACAGAATCGGCCATCCATCGCATCAAGTGTCTCAATTTTGTGCTTTCGAACAGCATACATCATTTGGCTATCCACGCCTTGCAACGCAATCATACACGAAGGACATACAGCTAGAGCACCACCCGTGGAATAATAACTGTATATGATACAAAATTTTGTACTACGTGCGTTTAAAGCATTAATTTCCGCAACAGACACTATTTTCTCTCTGAATTCCGTGGAGTTCTCACTGCAGTCACTAATGCAGTCACTGTCAGATGACAACGCGTGATCTTCGTCTTCCATTTTTATATATATATTATCACACAACACTGACAGAACACTATATTTTTTGACTATACTTTTACTATACCGACGCGACGTGTCGATGCGCGTTCAAATCATGTACTGTGACTTGATGCGCTTCAATCCTCCCTGTATTTCGTCTAAACCTTTTCATCTTTGTGTAAAATAAATAAGTGGTGTATCATAATAATCATTTATTTACATCTCAGAAAGAATTCGTTCTCTCTCACGCGCGGCAAGGGCACAAAGCAGCCGAATATCGGCGCTGATACGTTGCAATTCTTCCTAGAAAAAATATGGAAAATAATTCTGGCCCTAATATTCAATCCTCTTCAAATACCGCTGTTTACCATCTGGACATCGGTTTATGATTGTTTATACTCGTCATAAAACATCCAACACAAGCGTCCCCCGCCCCGCCCCGCAGCCCCCGCGCCTACGAAATCCCCTCCGTCCCGCGTGACGTCATTCCCCCGCGTTTATATTGTTTATGTTAAAAAATATATATAATGAAGAGGAGTCTGCTGCACTAGAGTGTCATTTCTTTCGTTGCTCTTCTGTGTTTCGGTGGTCTTGTGCAATGGCTGAAGAAAACGTAATTATCATCGACGACGATGCGGATGATGATTACGATGATTGGATGGATCCAGCTGTGGCGGAGAGGATGGAGATAGAGAGAGAGAGGAGAGAGAGAGGAGAGAGATGGAAGATGATGAATCTGATATAGAATCCTTGGCGAAGGACAGTGATTATGATAGTGACAATAGTGTCGATATTCTTGATGAACGGTTACAAAAGAAACAACGAGATTTAAGCATACCTGAAATAATGACATACAACGAAGCAACAAAGATATGTTGCATTTCCTATTACTACATGGAAAATGGATCGAAATATTGTATCGAATGCTTTCTAAGTGTATCGTATCAGTTTGAAGAAACTAGTGCTGTTCGAGAACATAGAACCATAGCTTATGTTCATTTGGAAAATTCGAGTATGTCATGCACAGGGTGCAGAAAATGTTTGAATCAAATATTGGCCTGCAACATGTGCCCTATTTGCACAAATTAAATAAATGGATCATGGATAACATTGTAAGTAACTTACAATTTATTATATATCAAAAGTATCTTAAAATAAATTATTATTTTTTTTATTTTAATTAAGATAAAATTAATGTAGCGTTTTTCCTGTTTCAGGAGCTGCCTCTCCCTTACAGCCCGGCGCACCGTCCGCATTATTTTATATTCATCTTTTTTTTTCCTCCTATATTTTATTAATTTTTAAATTTTATATAATTTTAATATTAAGTACACACACACACACACACACACAATTTGTAATACTCATACACACATTTAAATAAATTATATATATTTTTAATTGTAACAAAAAAAAATTGCAATTATTTACACGCCTTTCCCTTGCGCTCCAATCCTTTGCATGCTCTCGCATTAATTATAAGTCTCGCTATCGTTTTCTCTCGTACGCATTTTTTTCGCACGCGATATTATCGTTCTCTCTCACACGCGCGGCAAGGGTACAAAGCAGCCGAACATCAGTGCTGATACGTTACAATTCTTCATTAAAAAAATAAGATAAAATAAAATAAGATAAAATAAAATAAAAAAAAAGGGGAAAATGATTTTGGGTTAGGCCCGAAGACCCAATCCTCTTCAAATACCGCTGTTTATCAATCGGTTTATGATTGTTTATACTTGTCATAAAACATCCAACACAAGCGTCCCCCGCCCCGCCCCGCAGCCCCCGCGCCTACGAAATCCCCTCCGTCCCGCGTGACGTCATTCCCCCGCGCCACCGAAAACCCCCTCCATCCTGCGTGACGTCATTCTCCCGAACCGCTGAGATCCCCTCGCGCCTCACCCCCCCTGAGAGGACCTGCGTTAGAACCCGCCTTGTATACCTACTTGTTTCTCGTGGTTCTATGTTTCGTGGTTCTTGTGTTTCAAAGAACCGTATTATTATTTTCGAGTGCGTGAGTGCGAGCGTGTGCCGATCAATTGTGTCGCGCGCGTTCGATACATATCGTTCCGTGGACGCAACAATATATATTAATTTGAAAATAGACATATTGCTTATTATTTTTTCATTTTCTCAATGGTATATATAATTCGCTCTAAAAATCACGTAATATAATGCATGTATAAAATATTCCAGGTTTTATTTTAACACATTTAAAGTATCTATAATAAAGCATTTATAATATTTTTGTTATTAATTAATATTTTTATATATAAATATTTTATTTTATAAAATATTTTTAAAATAATATAATTATTTAAATATTTCATATATGAAAATTAACATATTCTCTTTATATAATTATATTTTTCAAAAATTTATAATAAAGAAACATTTTTTTGCTAATTTTACATTTAAAGTATTAATATCAGAGATAAATCTCTCTTAAAAGACAAAAAAATTGATTGCGCGTAATAATTAGTTTTACAAAATAAATTATTTTGAGTTTTATAAAGAATAGATCTATAACAGTGCTGGGATTTACTTGCAACTTTCGGCCAGATTTCTTAGCTTACGCCTACTGTTCCCCTCTTACCGCTCGCGCCTTAGCGACCGCGCCACCGAACGCTCGTAACTAAAAAGCGCTCAGGAACGTGCGCGTCACAAATGTAATGTGGCAATCTATCTAAGTTCTCTTTATTGTTTATTAATAATAAAAATAATTATTCTATTATTAATTACGTATATGTTCTGTAACAATTTAAAATATTTGTGTTTTGAAACGTAATTACAATAAAGAGAACTTAGATAGATAGATTGCCACATTACATTTGTGACGCGCACGTTCCTGAGCGCTCCTTAGTTATGAGTGGTGCGAGCGGTAAGAGGGGAACAGTAGGCGTAAACTAAGAAATCTGGCCGAAAGTTGCAAGTAAATCCCAGCACTGATCTATAAGAATATTAATTGATTATATTTGAATTTAATTTTTGACATATTGATTTAAAAATAGAAGTGTTGTGACAAGAATTAAAATTAATAATAATTTTAATTGTATTTAGATTGTTAAAAAGTCGAATGATAAAACATCGAATAAAATACACTTAATATTTAAGTATCGTTAAAGAAATAATTATTCTTATAAAAATCACAATAAAATAAATTATCGTTTTATTGCTAAGTGTTAACTGTTAAATGCAACAGAAAAATTAATTACTTGATACTTTTTTATTATCATATAAAACAGTGCTGGGATTTACTTGCAACTTTCGGCCAGATTTCTTAGTTTACGCCTACTGTTCCCCTTTTACCGCTCGCGCCACTCGTAACTAAGGAGCGCTCAGGAACGTGCGCGTCACAAATGTAATGTGGCAATCTATCTATCTAAGTTCTCTTTATTGTAATTACGTTTCAAAACACAAATATTTTAAATTGTTACAGAACATATACGTAATTAATAATAGAATAATTATTTTTATTATTAATAAACAATAAAGAGAACTTAGATAGATTGCCACATTACATTTGTGACGCGCACGTTCCTGAGCGCTTTTTAGTTACGAGCGTTCGGTGGCGCGGTCGCTAAGGCGCGAGCGGTAAGAGGGGAACAGTAGGCGTAAGCTAAGAAATCTGGCCGAAAGTTGCAAGTAAATCCCAGCACTGAGCTACAAGAGTGTGCAAAAATATATAGGGTGTTCCATTTAAAAAAATTGAAGTGACCTTCACGTGACCTTCAAATGACTCTTCAGTGTCAAACCAATGATACCATCTTATGGCCCCCTCGAAACCATAAAACTTTTGTCTGAAACATTTTTCTCTAAAATGCTTTGTTTCCGAAATAATTGCGTGCGTTAATTAAAATGGCTCACCCTGTATATGGGAAAAATATATACATATACATACATGCATACATATATACATATAATGATATGTGTGCGCATAAATTCATGTATCAGGGCTATCCTCGTATGTATATGAACACGAATATAAAATTCAGATGTTTAACATTTGTTTCACAAATATTATTCGAAAAACATATCGCACTTGCGTTTAACAAATATTATAAGTATTGGAATCAAACTAATGTTTCATCTAGATACAACAATTCAAAAATTTATCATTTATTTATAATTCAAATATAACCAATAATTCCTAAAGTTGAAAAAATAGAAATAAATATATAAGTAATTAGGCAAAAATTTTTTAATCTGAATAATAATTAAAATTATATATAAATACTTGAGTTCTTATGAATATTTTAATTAAAATTCTAATAAAATAACAACTTTTATCTATTAATAATAAAGAAATGATTAAAGAAAAATTTGTAACGATGCACCCCCGAATGCATCGTTTCCCGGCGAACACCAGCCGGAAGCTGCCGCCCGACGAACATCGGTCGGGCAATGGCAGAGGCGCAGTGCGCCCATTTTTTAACGTTTAGAGAACAACCGGGCAGGGACTCTCAACTATTGAGAGACTACCGTCGGGAGCCGTTACCGGCGGCTGAGAACCCGCGTTCGGCACCCCGAACTCCCCCGGGCGGACCCGAACCGCTCCGATTTTTACCGCCGCTCGGTGGGGGTAATTACCGAATACGCCGGCGCGGGTAATTAGCCGAGTATAAAACGGGCTCTCGACGGCATAACAGACAGATCCTTGCGATCCTCTCAAGCGCCTAGCTAGTCCGAAGGCAAGCAAAGCAGCTCAGAGAAATCCTTGCGAGAATAACAAGGCCAGAAGGTAGTGAGAACGCTGCCTCCGCCGATCGATATCGGCGCCTGTGAAATCGCCTCCGAACCATGATCCTTATCAGGCATCGCGCCTTCACGAGGTGGAACGAGAGCCGCCTCCGACGCTCGCTAGCGTCGCGACGCCTTCCTAAAACCCGCAATCCATCCGGGAATTATCAAGAGACGGGCCGAATAGTACATAAGATTAAAGCCGACCGAATTAAAGCCGAACAGCTGAGCGCTACGAACCGTGCGTAAAAACCGCGACAAAAACACGCCCGACGAGTCGCAAGAAAGCGATAACGTGCCGATACCGGGAAACGGGCGAGTGCATCGCGCCCGGAAATAATCGGTACATTTATACACACACACACACACTCGACACATCTTGTACATTTACACACGCGCATACACATTCACATCCACACAACGCATCTGTACATATACAATTATACACGCACATATACACGCGCATACACAACACATTTGTACCTTTACATTGGCAACAATAAAGACTTATTGCACATACATTTCCGCGTTACCGAATTATTGATTCCACCACCTGGATCCGACGGCTATCCATATCATTACGTTTCCGCGGTACACGAAAAACCGCCCGTTACTTTATTGTTAAATTGAAAATTTATTATTAAATTGAGTATATTGAAACGCAAATTTAATATTGATTACTATTTATATTCCTATTGTTTTAATGTTTGTCAAATATACTTGAATGCAGGTTATCGAAAAATTCAGTGAAAGTTTAATAACAGATTCAAAAATTTAATAACGAATATATAAATTTAAAAACAAATTGTAAAGGCAATATTATCAGTTTTAAGAAATTGTGATTTTAATTTTTAACTTTAATTGTCCTATATTTAACGCAAAAGAGTTTAATTGACATAGGCATTTAATTAATAATATAATTAAATAATAATATAATTAAAAATACGCGCGTAATTTATTATATATGATATATCAGAGAAACCTTGTTTACTTCGTATTATTAGCATGTTATATATTTTATTTACAACCTGTTGGCATGCGTAAACAGTAAACAGGTAGGTCAGTAGCTAGTTGCTTTTCGCTGCGGTAATGATGTGCTGCCAAATAGTAATTCTATTTTAAGCCAAGATTTATAATAAGAGCGCTCGCTATGCAGTGTCACTCGCGTATTTTCAATCATGCGAACGTATCAGGATCTTTCGCGATATAATCTCGACGCTAATTAATTAATTCACAAGAGTTGATTAATTTTACAAGATTTATAATTGTTATAAAAACCGAAACTCTCTGCTGATATCGCGATATGTCACATTTGACAAGCGACGTATATAAATGCACGTTACAATAACATATTTCTCTCTCTTTTTCTCTAATATTCGTGTCATCAAGCTCATAATTTTTTCGTTTTTTAATCTCTCCAAGAATTTGTTAAATTTATATAAATCTCACATTCAATTATTAAAATTTCAGCACGAATCACTCTATAACAATTGAATCAATTTCATAAGTTATAATTTGAACAGAGAACTTCTGCTCTAAATAATGTAAGTAAATAAGATTTGTTATTTGCAAAGAAAATCTTGCAGAGGCGCAAAACAAGATCTCTAAAATTGGCTCGGTGCCTACTGAAAACGATACGCATATTAATACGTTCGGTATAAAAGAGAGTGATTAAAGCACCAAGAGACAAAGTTATGGAGGAAAAATTACACGCAAGTGAATCTGCGATCCAGATGGAACCGCGCGAGACAATAGAATTGCTCGAGTCCCATCTACGAGAGAACAACATTGTACAAGAATCCCGGTCATGGAGCATCGAGTACTCTCCCTTGGGAGGTCGCGGCATGTTCGCCACACGAGATATTCAAGCCGGCGAATTGATCTTTACGGATGTGCCGCTATTGATAGGACCGCGATGCTACAGAAAGTGCTTCCCTATGTGTGTCGTCTGTTATAAGAACAATTGCCCTCTGTTTCCCTGCGATCATGGTTGCGGTTTGCCGATCTGTTCGATGGAATGCGAGAACTCGACGATGCACTCTCAAGAGTGTCGATTACTCAGGGAGTGGATGCCGACCTGCGGTTCCACCTGGTCCAATGAACTGCTGCTCGCGGTGATACCGATACGCGGTCTTACGTTATCGAAGGAACAACGTAAACTCTTGTACGCCTTCGAGTGCCATTTGGAGCTTACTCGTAACCACGAGGTACATTTGATCCGATTTACTTTTCTTTCATACATAATATTTAATAAATTTCTGATTCGTATAGCTTTTATAGATTAAAAAAAATAACAATTAAATTATTGCCCAGACAACATGTATATTCAAAAGACGTTTAGAGGACAGTCTGAAGACATCCTATCGTCCTAAGGATGTCTTTGAGATATCTTCTGTACGTTTCTTGTATGCTATCTGGGTATAATTAACAATGTGCTTCTTCATATATTTTGCTTTTTCCATTTTTATATTTTTTCCATTATTTTTATAAAATTTATTATGTAATTATCGTTCTAATTATATGGACATACTTTTGAGCGATGTATTAGCTATCCAGATAGCCAATTGTCTGAATTGCTATCATGTTGCCAACAATTCTTGATAATAATATTATATAATTGTTACATAACAAAAGCAATATAAATAATGACATTAATCTTAACACTTGATTATCTAGATAGACTTATACAGGGTGACCCATTTTAACTTAGGCAGCCAAATAACTCGAAAAATAAGCAAGATAGAGAAAAATGTTTTAGACAAAAGTTGTATGGTTTCGAGGGGGCCATAAGATGGTATCATTGGTTTGACCTTGAAGAGTCATTTGAAGGTCACGTGAAGGTCACTTCAATTTTTTTAAATGGAACACCCTATATATTTTTGTACATTCTTGTAGCTTATTTCGAGAGCTTTCCAAAACACTATAATTAAGTACCATTCCGTTAAGTACTTTTTGAGTTATGATGCTTGAAATAATTTCTTAATTTTACATAAACCGTAAAATATCTTGTAAAATATTCATTTTTCGATTATCTTACCTTAATACTTTTATGTACAAAATAATGAGAGGAATCAATTGGTGTAAAGAAAACACATAGTTGTTTTTAAGAAAAAATATGGAATTGTTAATTGCAAATTACATATTTTTTCTTCGAAACAACTATGTGTTTTCTTTACACCAATTGATTCCTCTCATTATTTTGTACATAAAACTATTAAGGTAAGGTAATCGAAAAATGAATATTTTACAAGATATTTTACGGTTTATGTAAAATTAAGAAATTATTTCAAGCCTCATAACTCAAAAAGTACTTAACGAAAATGTACTTAATTATAGTGTTTTGGAAAGCTCTCGAGATGAGCTACAAGAATGTACAAAAATATATAGGATGTTCCATTTAAAAAAATTGAAGTGACCTTCACGTGACCTTCAAATGACTCTTCAAGGTCAAACCAATGATACCATCTTATGGCCCCCTCGAAACCATACAACTTTTGTCTAAAACATTTTTCTCTATCTTGCTTATTTTTCGAGTTATTTGGCTGCCTAAGTTAAAATGGGTCACCCTGTATAATCTCTCACTTATGTTCAATATTTTATATATAATATCCTTGTATATAAAAGAAAGAAGAGAAAAAAACATACGATAATAATATACATATATTAAATCAAGAATCTTGTTTAAAATAAATTTCAAGATCGATCTACTTAAGAGAAACGTGAACAAGCTTCCCAACAAGGAGCAACTGGAGCTTATGAAACGCATTTGCGGAGTCTTCAACACAAATTCCTTCGAAGTCCTGGTCGCGAGCAAGGACTGCACCACGAGTTTACGCGGTCTTTATCCCTTGGGTGCGTTGCAGAATCATTGCTGTATGCCAAATACTAGACACCACTTCGATGATCAGCAACAGCTGCATGTGACTGCCACGCTGCCGATCGCCGCTGGCGAGGAAATCACCATGTCCTACACCGATCTTCTATGGGATACGTCAAGCAGAAGGCAATTTCTGAAAGCCACCAAACACTTCTCCTGCAACTGCAGTAGATGCTCCGATCCCTCGGTATATTTATGCACAAATTTAAAAAAAACTTTGTCGCGACAATAAAAGCTTACGTTTCTTCTCTTTCCTCAGGAATTCGGATCCCAGCTCGGAGCGCTTCTCTGCGCGAAGGACGATTGTTCGGGGCATTTGCTACCAAGCAATCCTCTCGATCTTACATCTCCCTGGATCTGCGACAAGTGTCAGATCAGCGTAAATCACAAACAGGTAAGAAAGTTATCTAGAAGTTGAAATGTTTTATTTTCGCACGCAATAAAAATAATTTTTCAATTTTTTAATCATTCTTTCAGAATAAATATCTTCTCTGCAATAATTGATTTCGAGAAGCTATTTATTTGCATATTAATAATATGTTCGCATATTTATTACAGTATTTATATGATTATTTAGTCAATTAAAGAGTTTATCTTGATTTTTATCGTACTGCTAATTAATACGAGATTTATCAATTTACAGATTGAATTCATTCATTCACAATTAAATGCGCTTGTACTTGACGCAATGTACATGACTCCGCGTGAAATTGTAAAATTTATAAAAACGGTATTATCGAAATTGGTTCCTACAAGTAATTTCATTTTAATCGACGTCAAATTTCGTATAATCTCTTACTTTGGTAGGACGCCGAATCTTAAGTGGGAAGGTAAGGTATCACATTTTCTATTTTATTCCGGCGCCACGTATGCTATTTTTATATAAGCTATTATATACATTTATAATATATATACATAATATGTTAATGCAAAATATAATTTGTGTTATTACAGATCTTACGGATGCAGAACTTAGAATTAAGAAAATGTATTGTAACGACATACTTTCTATTTTGAATACTTTAGGTTCTGGAGATTCTATTAAAAAGGGTAAAACTCTTTTCTTCTACAAAGAAATTAGAATCTTTATAAATTTTTTTAACTCTTATTTTCGTAAAAAATAAATACATAATAAAAACGTTGAATTGAAAATTATATATTACTTTTACATAAACTCCAATTAATTATTTTAACATCAAAATTATTATATAATATTAAAATAAAATACAGATTTCAGGAAATCTCAGCGCTTATTTTATATTAGAATTTTCCTTGAAGTTATATTTCAGTTTTATTACAATCATAATTGAAAAAAAAACGAAAGATAATTTTTGAAATTTATTCTCGTAATATATTTTGTAGGCCTTGTTTTATACGAACTGTATCGTACAAATCTTGAATTATCCAAGCGTCAGACGTCGAAAAAAGAAACGCATCCGCTCATACAGGTATGAAGAATATAATTCACATCGATTATACGTGTCTTAATGGTTATTGTCCTAAATTCTTTTCTCAGGATAACGATAACAAATGTCTATTACGGCAGGCAATGGATATATTGCAAAATGATATCGGCGCAACCTGTGTTCGTAAAAGTGATTAATACAAAAACAGTTTTAAATTTGTATTTATTGCATTATTCGATGTCTAAGATTCACATCAATTATACGTATCTTAATGATTATTGTCCTAGATTTGTTTTTCAGGATAGCGAAAACAAATGTCTATTACGGCAGGCAATGGATATATTGCAAAATGATGTCGGCGCAACCTGTGTTCGTAAAAGTGATTAATGCGAAGACACAATTTCAAATTTGTATTTATTGCATTATTCGATGTCTAAGATGAATATACATAATGTGTGTACGAGTTTGAAGTAAATAATACGTCCTATATTGCTATGTAATTATGATTTTTGCCATCTAATCATTTGGTTTCGTACTTTAATGCACATGATATATATCTTATGACATACATGAAAAATTTGTGGATATATACAAATATAGTTATTGCGATAAAAAAATGTGCATAAGCGATTATTATATTCTGATGAAAATTACGTATTTGACAGAGATTAAACTTGTGAAACTTTAGGTTTAAAATATACGAACATTCATTGATTTTTATCAAAGATGTTTAGACAAGAATTATATTCAACTGATAATTAGGTCACAGTTTCGTGTCAATGAAGTTATGATACAATGTGTTATATAGATCAAATAGATCACTATGCACACACATATATAAGGCAGTGTATATATATTTTATACAATTAATACAAAAAAGCTAGTAATTATTCACAATTTTAGGCATAAGTTCCATCACTCCTTCATACTACTTGCTGTAATAAGCATTTTGCTTCCTCGTACAAGGCAGCACTTGATTTTAGCGTTTCCAAATCATAATCCACATCTTCATCATAATTTACATTATTTCTGTAATAAAATTTCATTATATAGTACAGACACAACTGTGTGTGTGTGTGTAAAAAAATATATTAACATAAAATTTTCTATAAATCTTAATTTATAAAGTAACATACAAACAATTTCACAAATTCTTAAACAGCATAACTTGATGCGACTCACCTGTATAAAGAATCATCTACAGTATGCATGGCACCGTTGCCTAAATCTTGCAGCAACCGATTTCGTGCGAGCGCCATATGCATCAGCGCGATATCAGCAAGTAAGAATTCTTTATGATTCATAAAAAGAAGATTTGAAAAATGTTATTTCGTAAACTCCTTTTTAACTTTAGCAAAATTATATTAAAAAATACTCACCGTTCTTTTCATACTTTTTTAGCAGTTTTTTTACGAAATCTTCGCCCGCATACTTCTTAGATATACCAATTCTATAAAAGATAGCTTTGCACTGCCATCGATTTTCCGTAGAGTTTTGATTCGAGACAATTCTCCTCGCTTGCGTTTCTTTCACGAGGGATTCCCAATCGACGCCTAATGCATCGCCCAATCCTTTGCCGCTTGTTTTAATGTCCTCTTCTAGTTCGCCATCAGAAATTTCTTCAAAGTCCATAGTTTCCATATTTTCATCTTCTATATTTCTATTAACACAATGACATTATATAAAATTTGGTGTAATTTTTATTCTCTACGATTATATTTTATATCATTTATATCTTACTTTAATGATATTGTATCTGCGTTATCCTTAGGTTTTGAATTGAAAATAGTTTCTTCTGCGGATTCTTTTGGAGATAACTGAGCTGGCTCCTGTGCAGTTGATTGTGCGTCACGATGTGCAGTATCCGGTACTTTCTTGTTTGTTCGCGTTTTACTACTTTCCATATCCTATCAAAAAATTACATAAACTCGTTAAGCATTTTTTTGCAACAAAAATAGAAAAATACAAAAATGTACAATGCATACCGTAGTATCTTCTTCCATATTTAATATATCATCAGGATCATCGCTAATATCACTCAAATCGCTCTCAGTGTGAAGAGTTTGCAAAGAATCATCAACTATGGGACGCTTCAGTTCCGTCACGACGGGTTCCTTGATTTCAGGTTTATCCTTTTGTGAATTCTTCTTTTGAAAACTATCCGTGGGTTTTTCTCTCGTAGTTGTACACAGCTTGCCTTCGGCAAGTTCCATCAGTTTTTTATTAATAGGTTCTTCTTTCATGCTACCATAAATAGCAGCCTGTTTAGCAGAAGGATGAATCGTCGGTTCCTCTCTCACTTCGGACGCATTATATGATCGTCTTTTGCTAAAAAAATTTAATTAGTAGAAAATATATGTATATGTAACATTATATTTTATACTTTATTCTTTTATAAAGAAAAGAGACTATATTAATATTTACTTATGTTGTGTAGATTCTCCAAGTTCCAAGTCTTTCGAACGTTCGTTTCTGTAATGTGTTCGAATATGCACGTTCTGATTATCCCATTTTCGCGTATCGTTGGACTTCCAGTCAGCCATTGAATTATCGTATCGGGTATTGTTCCACTCGTCATCATGTATCTCCGAACGAGGAAGACTGTCTCTGTCTTCCCATAACGTTCTCGTACGCCACTCTCTCTCCTCCCATTCTGCTGCCGGATAATTTCGATCTCGACCATGCTCCACGTCCCGATGATGTCCTTCCAAATCGTCATTTGAAACAGTCTCATCCCTTATTGACAAAAGAAAACAGAATGAGTAATATATTGGCTATACATAAGTATCTATTCATTTTTTAAGATCTCTTATTCTCTCTTTTCTTATTTTCCCTCTCTACATATTTATTTATCCATATAAATTATGCAAAATTAACATTAAAAAATGAAAACTTGTAAAGTTTTTTGATGGTATTTAGTTTACAATTTTTGCTTTAACGCTATAATAAAAAGAAATAATTCTATATTTTGTATAATATTAATGTTCTTTAATAATATAAAGCACGATAAAAGTAAGTATAACACTTTCTGATTAATTATTACCTAATTCCAGCTCCACTATTTCTCAATTTATCGCCAGTATAAAGAGGATGACGATGATGATAGTGATGATGACGGTGATCATCGAAGGATGTTCGGTCTGTAGTCTGGATCATGTACCTCGACTCCTTGGATCTCTCCTCACGAGCGACGCGTCTCTCCTCAAAAGGACTGTCGTACCGTCTACCTTCGACGGCTTTTCTTTTGTCATCATCATGAATATGAGCGTGATCACGATATTCCACGTGAAGGGCCGGCTCTTCCTGCTCATCCCAATGCTCTGGCATTCTCCCGTAATTCCTACCGAAATTCCTGTCTACTTCCACGGCGCGTCGTGGACTAGTCATGTGCCGACGATCCACTATTCGATCGATCTTGCTCGGAATACGATTCGGTTCGATTCGCGTCTGATCCTTCCTGCTGTTGTGTTCCGACGTATGGTCTCGTTCGTATCTCATGCCAAACCTCCTGCCGTGTCGATCCCTATCATAGTGATTGTCCACCATGTCCATCAGATGATCGCGAGATGACGGCAGAGCGGATGTCACAATCGCCGAGGACGAAGTTGTAGCTACCAACGGTAACGGCGTCGATTGGACGCTCGACGATGTCACAGAATGTCCGCCCTTGTCGTTTAAGGACGCACGGTCCAAGGACGTCTCTCGAAATCGGTCCATGTGATCTCGCGGTGAATTCATGTTCGATTTGTTGCGACTTAAAGACGCGTCCTTGTTCACGGCACCACTTCTTTCATACCTTCCATCCAGACGCGATTGCGTCGAGTTTCGTTCTCGTTCGACAAGAGCTTTCGTCTCAGATCGCTCCCGTTCGCGTTCGCTTCTGCTTCGCTCGCGAACCCCACTATTCTTTTCAAACGACACATCTTTACTCAAAGGTCGTTCCTTGAGTCTACTATTATAACGCGAACTCTTATCCGCCGGAAGATTTAACGTCGTGGACGAAACTACTGTGGATACATCCCTCTCTCGCGGCTTCATAGATTTTTCTCTTTCTCTATCTCGATCGCGATCCCGTTCTCGTATCTCTCGTTCTCTTTCGCGTTCACGATCGTGTTCGCGCTCTCGTTCTCGATCGCGGTCCCTATCTCTGTCGCGTTCGCGTTCCCTCTCGCGATCCCGATCGCGATCTCGCTCTCGCTGCCTCTCGCGGCAACGTTCCTGAGATTCATCCTTATCTTTATCACGTTGAGGTTCCTGGCGCTGATCGCGAGTCAATCTCGAGTGACGTTCCTCTCTCATGTCTTTTTCGCGCTGACGCTCACGACTTTTCTGTCGCGTCTTGTCGCCACCATAGGTCTTTTCGTCAAAATTATCCTTGCTTGCATTATTTCTGCGATAGTTTTCATCCTGATTCGTTGTCTGCTTCGCTTTATTACTCGAGGTCTGCTCACCTTTTTTCGCATCTTCCCGCTCTTTGCTCTTGTCTCTTTTGTGCGAGTCGCGTTCCTTCTTTTCCGCATCTCTCGCGCGACTCGACGAGCTACCTCGTTTCTCCGGATTTTTTATTGGAGTGAGATCGCGTCTCGCTCTTGACGGGGTCTTATCAGGCGTTCGGCTACGTCGCGTCTTCGAGGATATGCTTTCTTTGATGTGTTGATGCTTAGCCGACCGCTCTGATGATAGAGGCGGCGGTGGTGTACGCGAACGCACGTCCTTATCCTTGTACTTGGATCTCAACCGGTCATCCGACTTGATCTTCTCATCATTCCCACGATTTTTCTCTTTATCCTGTTGTTCCTTGATTTTATCAAATGATTTACATTTGGATGTATCCTTGGACAGACACTCCTCTATATCACGCACTTTCTTGTAATGCCTGCCGTCCTCCTTGTCCATCTCCCGATTACTCTTCATTGCTTTTGGCGATTCGCTTCTGTTTCTCTCCCGTAGTTTACCAGATGATGACGCGTGATGCGCTACGGAAACCGAGGAGCCCAATACTACGGCTGACGTAGATGTGATCCCACTCGTAGATCCTTGCATTGCTGGTGATCTAGTGCGTAATGAGCTAGAATGTTTTCTAGATACAGATAACGAAGCATGCTTCTTAATCGATCTAGTGGTAAGATCTTTCTTCGTGGAATTGTTCTCAAGCTTGCGTTTCTTTTTGCTGACGGCTTTATCGTTTTTCGCTCCCAGTCTCTTAAGTTTTAGTCTGTAAAATCCATAAAATCAAATTTGATTAGTGGATTGTACAATGAGATAAACAAGCTTATGTAACTAATATTGAAATAACATAATAGATTACTTATTTTATATGTAATTATACAAGAAATCTTCTCCTTACAGATGACTGCAGAGTTGCATGCTTAATATATGATATAATATCATGCGTATATATTAAATTTTGAGAATATTATACATACTAAATGAGTATACTTACTTTCTTTTTTTCTCTTTATCTTCGTCGTAATCAGTGGAAGCACTATGATGTCTCTTTGTTTTGATCTTTTTAACTTTCTTTCGTGAATCTGATGTTGATGTGGAAGATGAGTCTTCGCTGCTAGAACTACTACTGCTACTAGATGTACTGGAGGTGCGCGAACTAGAGGAGGAGCTCATAGCCTTTTTTTTCTGCCTTACTTTATCTTTGCCATGTACTTCTTTATCCTTCTTCATTTGTAATTCCAATTCTCGTTGCAACAATTGCCGCCGTCTCTCCAACACTTTCTCGTCTTCGTATTCAAGATCCGTTTGATTCCACTCTTCTATGTTCAAATCTGGGCTGTGTGATGCTTTTTTCACAATTTTTGACGTAAGCCGTTTGAAAGGATCTTCAATGAGCTATAATATTGAGAGAATCAATCTTTAACTTACAACTAGTCAATTATTTATTACAATTCTAATTAATTTTAATTAATTATTAATTTCAATTCTGTTTAATCCTATAGCACAATAAATGCTCTGAAAATACTCCATATCAAATGAAATTATTATAAACATAAAAATGTGATATACTTACTCCAGATGTACTTGCAATTGCATTATCTTTCTTAGCACGTTTGGATGGGCTTATCAATGTATGCGTATTTGCGTATCTAATTAAATAAGAGAAACAGAGAAAATTCATATATAAGTTTAATATTCTATAATAAGTCTGCTTTAATGAAGAGTAAAAATAGCTTCATAAAAAAAGCCTAATTCATAATTTCATACTGCTGATGTGAAAAGAGCGAGTATAGTAAATGCATTTGTTTGGAATATTAAAACAAATGAATTTAAATAGCTCGTTTTTCTACCCTTAACTTCTCTTCCAAAAATAAGTTATAATTAGTCATATATTATAAGAATCTCTCTTTATTCTCTATTATTAGTCTGTATACCCTTATGTAAATTCAATTTGATTACTGTTGATACTTTTGTGTACAAATGTAAAATGTCCCAACAATTGATTAGGAATTGCGAAATATTGTTCAGTTGTTGTGGAGTGGAATCTTTCCAGCATATAAATAAAAGCCGCTCACTTGCAATTCTTGCCATAGGAACAACTGCCGTTGAGGGCCCAATTTCTGCAATAATCCGATGTATTCTGAGCGGCGGTGGCGGCGATCGCTGGTTTGGTGCCCAACCTCTCAAACACACTCGGCCGTCGAGAAGAGTCTGTATTACATTTCGTAGGATCAGCCGTTATCTTCCTTAAGTTTGGTTTTGACATATTATCACCATAAAGCACTTGTATTTTCACAATGGAAACACATAACTGCGAGCAGAGAGAAGCCTGAGAGCGGCCATGCCCCTGATTTAGGTGGAACTCGTATTTGAAGCGCCTCTATGTCCATAAAACGTGGACATTGAACTACATAGCCATGTCCATGAAACTTTTCAAAGGGTAACATGCTATGTCCACGATTTGTGGTTCTGTTCCGTGCTATATGCACAAAGTGCCGGCAATATGACTGCAAAAATATGAATGCAAGACAAGTTATGTATACATCTTTAATGTAAATAAGATTTGTGGTCTCTCTTTCTCCATATATATATATATATACAGGGTTGGGAAGTAACGCGTTACTTGTAACGCCGTTACCGTTATAGTTACTTTTTTTTGGTAACGGACTGGTAACGGCGTTACATTTTTTTTTCTGTAACTGTAACGATAACGTAGTTACATTTTTTTAGTAACGATAACGAATTTAACAGTTACTTTTACCGTTACTTTTCATATTTTGAAAATACTTATGACATTGTATTTCTGTCATATTCAATTTTTAGTCATCGACCGACATTTATATAAAATTCGATAATATTTCGGATGAAATTTATTGCTCTGAGAGGTGTCTGTGAAGCTGATACGACAATCTACGAATTTAAAAAAAATACTAAAAGTACTTTTCATAGTTCTACAGTTCTTGATAAAAATTAAAATAATAATATAGAGCATTTCCGCATTCCTTATATTAAAAAATCGAAATCGAAAAAATGTCGTGCTAACTTCGCGAATCTAGCACGACACTCTTCCCTCTAAAGAACCAAAACGCGTTGAATATTATTATTTTTAGCAAGAGTTTCCAATAATTCTGCTTCAGCCTATATATGCAATTTCAGACCGATATTTCAATAATTAATAATTTTTTATGAATTTTTAATGTCCTCGACCAGCACGACACTTAGTAAAAATATGTCGTGCTGATGATTTTCCGTAGTTTTAACGGCAGTTCTGGACAGTTTTACAAAAGTTCTATTCTTTAGAAACATTTTTTAAGCAGAGAGATTTTTTAAATAATTATTTATAAAATAGTAAACTGTCGAAACTCTGCGTAAAAATGTTTCTAAAGAATAGAACTTTTATAAAACCGTCCAGAACTGCCATTAAAAATACGGAAAATTATTAGCACGACACATTTTCACTAATTGTCGTGCTGGTCAAGAACATTAAAAATTCATAAAAAATTATTAATTTTTAGAATATCGATCTGAAATTGCATATATAGGCTGAACTATAGCAGAACTGTCGGGAACTCTTGCTAAAAATAATATTCAACGCGTTTTGGTACTTTGGAGGGAAGAGTGTCGTGCTAGATTCGCGAAGTTAGCACATTTTTTCGATTTCAATTTTTTAATATAAGGAATGCGGAACTCTTTTTAATTTTTATCAGGAACTGTAGAACTATGAAAAATGCTATCAGAACTCTTAGTATTTTTTTGAAATTCATAGATTGTCCTGCCAGCTTCACAGACACCTCTGGAGCGATTAATGACATCAATCACAGTTATTTCATTCTTCTGAGGAATGGATGTGATTGGCCAGCTTTTAAGTTTGACGTAATATCGGACGAGAGCACAAAAAGAATGTAAATTTAACTGTATTTATAAATTTAAATTTAAATTTAAATTTTTTTATTTACATGTGAAGTTACATGTTAAGTGCTTTAAAATCTATATCTCTTTAATTTTTTTACGGTTTTGTAAATTTAAAATAAAGAATTTGTTGCTTTTATATTAATATTTTAATAAAAAATATTACCAAAGTAAATTTTTTATTTAATTCTATCTTGTTTTAACATTAAAAGTAACGGGAAAAGTAACGAACTGTTACTTTTGAAGTAACGGTAACGGTAACTAGTTACTTTTAAAAATAAGTAACTAATAACGATAACGAGTTACTTTTTTTACTCGGTAACGAGTAACGGTAACGAGTTATTTTTAAAAAGTAACTTTCCCATCCCTGTATATATATATATATATATATATATATATATATATATATATATATATAGATTTATACTAAAAATAGCTATATACAATATATAGAAATTTATTCATAATATGACTATACTTGAAAATAAGATATTTTTTACCAAACTATTAATAAATAATTTATATATTTAAAGAGAGAGAAAGTTTGATATTATTTTCAATATAGATCCTACACATTTCTTAAAAATAAAAGTTCTAAATAATAAAGATGTATATATATATATATATATATATATATATATATATATATATATATGTATATATTGTATACACACACGCGCGCGCGCGTGTGTGTGTGTGTGGTATATACGTATGTATGTACGTATGTATGTATAAAAGCAATGCGAAAGTTACGTGAGGAAGCGAGAAGGACAAGTAAAATAACAATAAGAGCGAACGAGATAGAAATAGCACGAGCAACGAGACTCGAGCTCGAGAATCGGATTTTTCTTGCGCGCTATTATTTTCCTCTCGCTCGCACCTATTACTGTCTCGCTCGCTCCTATTACTGTCTCGCTCGCTCCTATTATTGTCTCGCTCGTTCTTGTTACTGTTTCGCTCACTCTCGATTCTTGGGTCCGCTTATCTTTCCGAGCTATCTATCACGATTGTCAAGTATGACAAAGAAAGTAAGACCATGAGTAGAGAGCGAGCGAGATGACCTATCATCAAAGAGTTCCGAAGTCTCTTACAATCGGTTCCTTCGCTTCCTCTATCCATTCGCAATTCACGAAAATGTAAACATCTTATAAAATAAAAATTGAAACTTTTATTTTTAATTTTATCGGTTTGAAAGTAATTTTAATGAATTAATGAGATTTTGGCGATTAAAATGATATCAAACATGACGTAAATCGGGTAATTTTTAATTAATCTGATAATAAATATTTCATTATAATTATATATTTAATTAAATTTATGCGATTTATATCGTATTTGGTATTATTTTAATCGCAAAATTCTCATTATTCTATTAAAATTACTTTCAAATGAATAAAAAATGCATTTTATTTTTTGACATATATTCGTGAATATTATAAATGAAGTCTCGTGTAAGAAATTTCGGAATCTGCGGCATATTCGAATATGTAATAAAAATAGCGAGTTCCATTTAAAAAATCCAAAGTGATTTTGCCCTGATCTTGACAACACTCTTCAAGGTCATACTGATATCACCATGGTAATGCGTTACTTGAAACCTTACAACTTTTGTTTGAAATATTTTTGTCTGCCGCGCTCAGTTTTTGAGATATTCGGCTGAAACGGGTGATCTGCGACACCCTGTATATACATATATATATATATATATAATAAATTAAAATAAATTGTTTCACTGCACAATATATAGACCATTTAATATTAATTATATTGAACATATTTAGACCAGGGGGCCTATTACGGTTTTTGAAACGAAGTGAAAATAACAAAAGTGAGGAAATTTACTAGAGTATCTACAATTTCATTTGTCGAAATCTAGTAAATCTGTTCACTTTTGTAATTTTCACCTCGCTTCAAGAACCGTAATAGGCACCCAGGAGACGTCATGTGAACACCACAATTGATAACATTGAAAATGTATTAGAAACTAAAATTTTTATATTACTTAATTTATCTTACTGAACATAATTTTAGAATTAATATGATTTTTACGACTAATTGTAAAATCACATTAAACCCAACATTTTATTCAAATAATTTTCAATTAGAAACATTCTTTTACTTATATAACAATAAGTAAAAGTTATCCGAATTATATTGTGTTCAATGTCATTTTAAACGCAAGAATTTCATTAATCCCTTTTAATCAAAAAAGATCAAACAAAATATAAAAGCTTTAGTTTTTATTTTATGGCAATTTAAAGTCATATATTATTATAAATAACGAAAACATTCCCGATGCTGCAGATTCCGAAATTTCTTACACGAGACTTCATTTATAATATTCACGAATATATGTCAAAAAATAAAATGCATTTTTTATTCATTTGAAAGTAATTTTAATAGAATAATGAGAATTTTGCGATTAAAATAATACCAAATACGATATAAATCGCATAAATTAAATTAAATATATAATTATAATGAAATATTTATTATCAGATTAATTAAAAATTACCCGATTTACGTCATGTTTGATATCATTTTAATCGCCAAAATCTCATTAATTCATTAAAATTACTTTCAAACCGATAAAATTAAAAATAAAAGTTTCAATTTTAGAAACCGATTGTAAGAGACTTCGGAACTCTTTGATGATAGGTCATCTCGCTCGCTCTCTACTCATGGTCTTGCTTTCTCTGTCACACTTGGCAGTCGTGATAGATAGCCCGGAATGATAAGCGGACCCAAGAATCGAGAGCGAAACAGCAACAAGAACGAGCGAGACAGTAATAGGAGCGAGCGAGAGGAAAATAATAGCGCGCAAGAAAAATCCGATTCTCGAGCTCGAGTCCTCGACCCAGGTAGCAAAGGTTCGTCATTTTGACGTCAAATACTAGTCATGTTCGTACGAATGACGTCAAGTGACCAAAAATTGATATCATATATAAGTCATTTGAATGACATTATAAGGACGTCATTATTTTACGTCAGTATGACGTAATATTTAAGTCCTACATTTATTTTATAATGACGTCATCATATAGTACGTCAGTATGACGTAATATTTAAGTCCTACATTCATTTAATTTACGTATTTAATGTCACGAGCATTGTGAACGTCAAGTGCGTGAAACAGATTACGCGCATGCGTCGTTTATTGCGCATATTTTGTTATATCGGCGCGAAAAAATTATCAGTCATCTATGTTAGGTCCACGTGCTTCTCCGTATGCAAGTCCGTCCTTGTTCAGACTCAAGCGAAAACATTTCGTATAAACTTTTTTATTATTTCATATATTTATACGCAATATATTTTCTTGATTATATAATTACTAAAATGACTTTTGTTGGCGTCGAATTTATTGCTAGTGATCTTGCTGAAACATCAATTGCTTTAGTACATCGTTCATGGTTAACGCCACGAAAAAAAGAGGTTTGGTGGCCTCCGTATAAAACTGGTGCACAATTTAAGAAAGCTCTCATCCTTGAAGAAAAACCGAAAGATCAAACATGGACATTATACGGTATAAAACAAATACTTTTTTCTTGTGGTACGTATACATATATTTATGTGTGTGTGTGGGTGAGTGTGAGTGTGTGTGTGTGTGTGTGTGTGTATCTGTGTGTATTGAGTATATTGAATATATTAATTGCTTATTTAGTTAATTAATATTATATTGTATATTGTAATATTTTTAATTAACAAATTTTATTGCATAAAATTAGGTTATGTTTATAAAACTTGCCTTTAACAATTTTATCTTTGTTAATTATAGATGAATATCAGAAAGCTAATAAGAAACTAAAAAAGTGTGAAGAATTTTCTGATGTACAGTCTTCTACAGTGGAAGATAAAGAGCAACCAAAGAAAAGACAGCCAAAACGAAATTCTAAATACATATCTACAAGTGAAGAAGAAGATGATGAAAATGACCATTCTTTACATCGACCATCAAAGATATCCACATTTGGTAAAAATATTTTTCAATTAAAAATTTAAATTTTTAATTAATAAATATAAATCTAATTTTATCTTTTTGTAAATATTGGAAGCAATTTATTATCTAAGCATTACTGTTTAGCACATGCGCTACAAGATAAACAAAGATGTTTAACATCAATGCCTATGACATCAAAAGGCCCTCTAGAAACAGGTATAAAGAAATAGCAAAATATTAAAAAAAAATAAAGCATCATATTTTTAAAATTTTGTTTTTAATGTTTGTATTTTTTTTAAATTTGTTATATTATAGTATCGCAACAAGACATAAATTCAGATTCTTCTGATATTTCTGCACACAATATCATTACTACGAGATCAAAGGATATGAATTCTTTAAATAGAACCACAATATCATCACCATCTTCAACTGTTTCCACAAACATCAGTTCTCGATCAGAGTCTGTAAATTCAATTCTTAATTAATCGTATGGAGGACCATATTTTCGTAGCTTTACTGGTATGTCTTATTATTATTCTATAAAATAAAAAAAATATTTTGTTTATATACTAGAATGCCTGTTTATATTAATTTTTTCAGAACAAATTTTTACTGAAATAAAAAAGGTGCGAGAACAAGTTAAAGAAATTTATGGAATATTAAGGCATTCCAATACTAAAGGTGGCATACTCTCTATCCCAGATGATTGTCCTGTTGAATTTCCATTGAAAACACGCGAAGAATTGCAATTATTAGAAAATTATTTTAACTCCCGTGAAAATAAGCACGCTGTGGTATAATTTTATTCAAAATACATATTTTAACATACATATACAGACATATACTATTATTACTATTACTACTACTACTATTATATGTGTGTGTATGTATATGTTGTGTATATGTATATGTGCCTATGCATGCATTAATGTTAATTTTTCTTATTATTTTACAGTCATTGTTCTTATCAACACTAGGAGGTGACACTACTACTGCAAGAACTAATAAAATTTTAAAATACGTTTTTACTAACGAACTTGCGAAAAGTTTCAACTTTGCAGGACAAAAAAATAAGGAAGCTTTTGAGAAGCTTTCTTTGAAGACTGTGGTAGTCCGTAAGTTTGACAACATTAAATATTTTACAAAAATTAATTAAAATTGATTAAAAATAAAATTTCTCTCTTGATATAATATATATAATTCATTATAAATAAATTGTATAAAATTTTTCTGTTTTGTTTATAGGCGCTGTACAAATAAAATCACCTTCAACCACGGAAAAAAATATTGAAGATGCAATCAAAACTTGGTTAAAACATGCTTCTGATAGATTAAAGGAAAGTTTGAAAAGAAATCGAGAAAAGTTATAAATATTGTATTATATTCTACACGTATGTATTATTTTTTATTTTTATTTTGTCTATTGATAAATTAATATTAATTTTATTAATTTCACGTTTTAAGTTTGCATTATTCACTTTAATAATTAGTTATCAAAATATTATATCTTTTGTTTTCGTTTATTTGCAAAATTTATCATTATGTTAAAAACTAGACGTAAACGTAAAGAATTTGTTGGACGGCGCCAACAATATCGAAGAGTAACGCAAGCTGTAAACAAAATATTTGCTGCTAATGTTTCTAATAGAATACCTTGTAATAATTTGAATCTATCAAACGAAATATATAATGGATCATTAAGTGATTTAGATACTAATAGGAGTACTAATAATAAAACGAGCAATAATGAAAATTTTGAAAATGTAATTGTCTCTTCAAATTTTCAAAATGATAACTATTTAACTATTAATGCCGTATCTGATTTTTCTAATAAGGTAATAAATAATTCTTCTGACACAAATATAAACAGTAGCTTAGATAATCAGAGTAATTTTATGTATGAATTAATGAAATGGGCCACTGAAAGACACATATCACATTTAGCTCTAACAGATCTTTTGCACATACTTTCCCCCTATCACCCTGAATTACCATTAGATTCTCGTACCTTATTGAACACTCCAAGTTTTACACGAATTAATAAATTAGAAACTGGAGAATTTTGTTATTTAGGTTTGAACATAGCTTTGAAAAATGTATTGTCACAAAAGTATACCCAAGAATGTTTAGAACCTGGTGAAACATTAAAAATCTGTTTTAATGTAGATGGTATCCCATTGTTTAAAAGTAACAAATTACAACTATGGCCTATTCTCGGACTTATTAAAAATTTTCGTAGTATTCCATTTATTATTTCAATTTTTTGTGGCACGTCAAAGCCTAAACCTTTAAATCTTTTTCTAAGGAATTTTATAGATGAATTAAATGATTTATTAAAAAATGGATTTGATTTTAATGGGAATCACTTTAAAATAGAAATCCATAGTTTTATATGCGATGCTCCTGCTCGTGCTTTTCTAAAATGTACAAAGACACATTCGGGGTATTCTTCATGTGATAAATGTATCGAACCTGGAGAATATTATAAAAATAAAGTTGTTTTTACAAGTGAAACAGCTCAAAAGCGCACAGATGATTCTTTTAGGAAACAGATAGATGATGACCACCATCATGGCTTATCTCCTTTAATAGATTTACCTATAGATTTAATAACATCTTTTCCCACAGACTACATGCATAACATTTGCTTAGGCGTAATGAGAAAGCTATTAAATACATGGGTTGGAGGTCCATTAAACGTTAGATTACCTAACAGAAAGGTACAAATTCTCTCACAACGTCTCATTAATTTACGGCCATTTATTCCATTGGAGTTTAATAGAAAACCTCGGTCCTTAAATGAGTTAGCGTATTGGAAAGCCACAGAGTTTAGAACTTTTTTGATTTACATCGGTCCTTTAGTTTTAAAAGATATTGTAGACAAAGCTATTTATAAAAATTTTCTATTATTGCATGTTGCTATTTCCATATTAATATCACAAAAACATATAAATGATTTTGGAATTCCATTTGCACGAGAATGCCTACTAGCTTTTATCAATCATTGCAAAAGTAAATTGTACGGTCTGGAATTTGCTGTTTACAATATTCATCTCTTAACACATATATGCGACGACGTAGAAATTTATGGTCCTTTAGATGAATATTCTGCGTTTCCGTTTGAAAATTATCTAGGTCATTTAAAAAAATTAATAAGATCTTCTAGTAATCCATTACAGCAATTACATCGTCGAGTTCAAGAAATAAATTCTTGTTTCTTAGAAATAAATAAATGTAACTTAAAAGAAGTCAAAGCTAAATATTTTGTTGACATGGAACATAAAAATGGACCTTTATTAAATTATAGTTCTTGTCAATGGTACAAACAATATAAAAAAATCAGTTTTACAAATTTGTCATTTTCTATCAATCGCTACAGCATTGCAGACAGTTATTGTAATTTAAGAGACAACACAGAAGTAATAGAAATACATAATATTGTAGAAACAACAAAAGGTGATATTTTTATTATTGGAAAACATTTTATTAAACAATCACCATTATATTTATATCCGTGCGACTCATCTCTACTTAATATATATATTCTCAAAAATTTCAGTAATCTCAAAATATGGCCTATTAGTCTCATTAGCAGCAAATGTATTGTAGTACCTTATATTAATGATAATACTTATGTTTGTTTTCCAATCATACACATTGATTAATATTTTTTTATTATTAATTTTTAATTTAATATTTATGAATACTTATTTCAAATAATTTAAACAATCATAGTGCATATTAAACAATCATAATGCATATTGTGCAATGCATATTGTGCAATTTAAGATGACTATTAATAATTACAAATATACATTATAATTGTAAAATTTAATAACAAGTTTTTATATTATAGTTATTATAATAAGTTTACAATTTATTTTATAATAATTATATCAGTATAATATATTAATAAATTTTTGTTTATATTAAAATGTGATAATAATAATAAAAAATTTATATATACATATATTTACATATTTCATCCAAGTTTTATATACAGGGTGTCCAGTGTATCAGGTAACCAAAAAAAACTCTTGTAGCTTACCTCGAGGGCTTTTCAAAACACTATATTGAAGTATTTTTTCATTGAGTACTTTTCAAGTTATGAGGCTCAAAATAATTGCCTTAATTTTACATAAACCATAAAATATCTATTAAAATATTCATTTTCGATTATCTTACTTTAATACTTTTATGTACAAAATAATGAAAGGAATCAATTGGTGTAAAGAAAACACATAATTGTTTCAAAAAAAAAATCTAATTGTTAATTGCAAATTACATATTTTTTTCGAAACAATTATGTGTTTTCTTTACACCAATTAATTCCTCTCATTATTTTGTACATAAAAGTATTAAAGTAAGATAATCGGAAAATGAAAATTTTACTACATATTTTATAGTTTATGTAAAATTAAGGCAATTATTTCAAGCCTTATAACTCGAAAAGTACTCAATGAAAAAATACTTTAATATATGTTGTACTTCCATGTTTTGAAAAGGTAAGCTACAAGAGTTTTTTTTTGGTCACCTGATACACCGGACACCCTGTATATGTGTGCGGTGTGTGTGTGTGTGTGTGTGTGTGTGTGTGTGTGTGTGTGTGTGTGTGTGTGTGTGTGTGTGTGTGGGCGCGCGCGCCCGTACCCATTAATTGATAACTATATTAAAACTCTGCGCACTATAAAAAAGATATTAGGAATAAATATTAAATATTAGAAATAATAATTATTTTAAAATAATTATTATTCCTAATATATTTAATATTTATTTCTAATTTTTCTATTGTGCGTAGGGCCTAAGAACGTCTTAATAACGTCATTATATTAATCAGAAAAGACGTCATGAAATGACGTCAAAATGTGGTTCTTTTCGTGACGTCAACAGTCTGTGACATTAGACCGTCATTTTTACGTCATAAAAACGTCAAGTCATGACGTCAAAAGTAGTCAGTAAATGACCAATTTGGGACGTCAAAATGACGTGTGCTTGCTACCTGGGGATCGTTGCTCGTGCTATTTCTATCTTGCTCGCTCCTATTACTATCTCGCTCGCTCCTATTACTATCTCGCTCGCTTCTGTTATTGTTTCATTCGCTCTTACGTACTCATATACTGTCATGTTCATCTCGTTATCAAGCCTGCCGCTGGCAAGCGATGACAAATTGTGACAAATAAATAAGTTAATCATTTTAAGATATATTTATAAGGGTATGCGAGTAATTTTAATGGAATAATGAAAATTTTGCGATTAAAATAACATCAAACACGGTATCAATCGGATAAATGTATTTAAATATATATAATCAAAATGTTTATTATCAGACTAATTAAAAATTATCCGATTTACGTCGTGTTTGATATCATTTTAATCACAAAAATCTCAATAATTCATTAAAATTACTTTCATATCAATAAAATAAAAAATAATTTGTCATCGGCCACTTGCCAGCGGCAGATTTGATAACGAGATGAGCATGACAGTATATGAGTACGTAAGAGCGAGTGAAACAATAACAGAAGCGAGCGAGATAGTAATAGGAGCGAGCGAGAGAGAAATAGTATGCCAGGCTGCAAGAAAGACTCTATTTCCAAGCTTCGTTGCTCGTGCTATTGCTATCTCGTTCGCTCTTATTGCCATTTCGCTCTCTCTTATTACCTTCTCGCTTGTTCACATAACTCCCGTATACGCTACGCACGCACGCACGCACGCACGCACGCACGCACGCGCGCGCGCACATGTATGTAAAACTTTGCTCACTTGAAATATCTACGCTATTTTTACAGATATGAAAAAATTGTAATCACGAAAATTGTACGATTAAAAGGACCATGATATGCTAGTAATATTGTTTTCGTAAGTGGAAGCGTTTTAGAAATTTCAAGATTATCTTCATATTTTTTAATGGAACCATCCTAATTTTTTTATATAAATCGATTCTTCGCAATATTCCGTGTAAAAAGTTATAAAGATAGTATAGTCAAAAATTGAACAGTTAACGAGATATTTGATTCTTTAAGTTGACATAATTTTATATAAATTATAAAATATCTGATAAAATGTTCATTTTCCGATTATTTTACTTTAATAATTTTATGCATAGAATAATAAGAGGAATCAGTTAATGTAAAAAAAACATATGATTGTTCTTAAGAAAAAATATGTCGCTGCTCATTGCAAATTCATATATCAAAAAAAAAATTATATATATATAGAGAGAGAGAGAGAGAGTGTGTGAGAGGATCGCAAATTCGTCATTTCTCATTTATATTAAAATTTATTTCATATACGTAAGCACCTTGCTATACAGCACTGGTGCTACCAACATTTTGTGCACATAGCACGGAATAGAACCAAAAATTGTGCACCTTATATGTTACCCTCTGAGAACATTCGTGCACCTTGGCTTCGTAGTTTATGTGCACGTTTTTAAGGTCCACAGAGGGCGTATCGCTTTCAGGGATCACCTAAAAGCGGGCCATGACACCTCTCATTCTTCTCTCTAGTTGCAATATTGTTGTTCTGTGCTGTATGGACTTTTACAATACAATACAAATATTCAATTTTATAGTTCTTTCTCTGCATGACATGTAATATTTTATTAATAATTCCTGAAGATTTTATATTTTATTCTTTTTTTTATATATTATTTTATTTTTATTTTATTTCTTTTATATATTATTTTTTTATATATTATTTATATATTTATTTTATATATTATTCTTTTAGACACATGAAAACCTGTATAATTTGTAATAATTTCAGAAAAATTAACAAATAATATCAATACTTTATTAAATTTCAGTTTAAATAATTTAATATATATAAATCTCTTTCAGATATACAAATATATATATAATATTCTATAGAATTATATATTATATAAATACACATATATTTACGATTGCAGAAAAGATCCTGCAATTAAAATCAATACAAATAAAATAAACATGCAATAGTATCGTAAATAATTTGTAATAATTTCAAAATTATCAAATAATATCGATATTCCATTAAATTTATAAATTTTTCAGATTCGTGCAATTAATTCATATAGTGAGAAAAATTCTCGATGTATGAAGCATATACAACATATATCGCACTTTTATGCATCAGCATTGGAAAATATGCAGAAATTGAATGATTTAATGTAAAAGACATGTTAGGTTTAATTGAATAAGCATGACCGAGATCGGACGACCGATGGATGACTAATAATCTCGAACATAAATAGTGCCGTATCATCCTTCCATAGAATCTCGTGAAAAAGAAAAAGCTTAACTTGAAATCTTGATTTTTATATGTATATGTCAATGAATAATTCATTGAAAAATCCGTTTTTGCTGTCTACATGTTTTCTTTTTATTAGAATAAAAATGACAATCCAACTTTGTCTTTACATTTTGATGAAATTAATCGCTTATCATCAGGTCGTTTGCCATCATAACTCGTTTACTGTGATTAATGCCGGAATACGTTTATACGCTAAATATCAATTTTCCATTTTATATATTCAACGACCCGTAATAACAAAAAAACTGCGCGTCTATTCTACCTATAATAACGATTCATTGATGTAATCACAATTGAAGCGTCGAGTGCACAAACGCAACATACGCAAGTACATTAGCATAAAAAAAAATCATCGAAATAACAAAATGACATTTCGTACGAGGACGTATATTGCACACCCTGAAAAAGTATTTTTATTACACGCAATTCTTGCACACTTTTGCGACTACGATGATATCGGAATGACGTCTCGTGCTACATTGGTATTACACTAAACTCTTGCCGACATTAAACATATATAGCAAATGAAACTCTTACGATAACTCGCATAACAATAAATTAGACTGCATAACGATTTGATAAGGATTATACAACATCTGTATTTATATCTGTATATAACCATATGACTATATATCCACACTTTTTCGTAAACACTATAATCTGCGCAACTTTACATACAAAAATCGATTAAAAAAATATTAGTACGAATATAATATGGATTAATATCTTGCATATATTTAAAATATATATATATATATATATATTTTAAATATATATATATATATATATATATATATATATATATATATATTAGTAATTAGCAAAATATAACTGTAATTTTAACCGCAGCGTACAATCGTTCTAAACATTATATATGTATATGTATCGTCACTACATTCATCCTTTCTTTTAAAATTCTAAAGCAACAATACATCGTCACGCCACGATTACAATCTTTTCTCATAAATTGTTATTTCATCTTAAATCCATATAAATATATATATATATATACAGGGTGACCCATTTTAACTTAGGCAGCCAAATAACTCGAAAAATAAGCAAGATAGAGAAAAATGTTTCAGACAAAAGTTGTATGGTTTCGAGGGGGCCATAAGATGGTACCATTGGTTTGACCTTGAAGAGTTATTTGAAGGTCGCATGAAGGTCACCTTCAATTTCTTAAATGGAACCTACTATTTGTCATTGCATATTCTTGTAGCTTATCTCGAGAGCTTTCCAAAACACTATAATTAAGTACCTTTCCGTTAAGTACTTTTTGAGTTATGATGCTTGAAATAATTTCTTAATTTTACATAAACCGTAAAATATCTTGTAAAATATTCATTTTTCGATTATCTTACCTTAATACTTTTATGTACAAAATAATGAGAGGAATCAATTGGTGTAAAGAAAACACATAGTTGTTTTTAAGAAAAAATATGGAATTGTTAATTGCAAATTACATATTTTTTCTTCGAAACAACTATGTGTTTTCTTTACACCAATTGATTCCTCTCATTATTTTGTACATAAAACTATTAAGGTAAGGTAATCGAAAAATGAATATTTTACAAGATATTTTACGGTTTATGTAAAATTAAGAAATTATTTCAAGCCTCATAACTCAAAAAGTACTTAACGAAAATGTACTTAATTATAGTGTTTTGGAAAGCTCTCGAGATGAGCTACAAGAATGTACAAAAATATATAGGATGTTCCATTTAAAAAAATTGAAGTGACCTTCACGTGACCTTCAAATGACTCTTCAAGGTCAAACCAATGATACCATCTTATGGCCCCCTCGAAACCATACAACTTTTGTCTAAAACATTTTTCTCTATCTTGCTTATTTTTCGAGTTATTTGGCTGCCTAAGTTAAAATGGGTCACCCTGTATACATGTATGTATGTATGTGTGTGCATATATATATATATATATATATATATATATATATATATAATATATATATATATATATATATATATATATATATATATATATATATATATATATATGCACACACATACATACATACATGTAGGTATAGCGTTTCGTTCTGAGGTAGATCGAGTCAGCAAACAGCAAACAACTATATAATTCAAAGCTCATTTCTAAGTGCAATTTATAAGTGCACATTCTAGATCTATTATTATTACGTTTTAAAACTATATCGTCAGAATATAAAAAAAAAAATCATCAATGTCAATTTTTATCTATTGTTGCATTACAACTACTATAATTTTTGAAACCTTATCATTAATGATTGCACAATTAAATGTAATTCTAATTGATATCCATTTGAAGTGCGAAGAGAACTAGTGGAACTGTACTTCAAATTCGGCAAAAACTCAACAATATGATTGAATTTAACATACGTAAAAATTAAATCTTATTTCTGCTCTTTTCCTGTTTACTGAAATTGTAAATTAAGAATTAAGATTAAAGACAATGTTTGTAACACTCAATGATAATGGACATTGATGATATCTAATAATCTATTATAATTGTTAAGTGACATTCGGCACTTTACTTTTTTGAACTTTTATCAGGATATATAATTATACGTTTTCTCTCTTAAAAAGGAAAAAAATATACAATTGTCAAAAAAAAAATCGTATTTTGTGTTCTTACATAAAAAAGAATTCGATACTGAAGCAGTAACACATGATCCATGAGAAATAGTATGTACAGTTTGATAAATGTATATTGGATGCGAAAATATACTTTCATTAAAAAAAAAATCCATGATTTATAAATTTGTAGATTTTTAGTGAAGTTAACTAATGTATCAAGGTTTCATTTCTCACTTACATTAAATATTTTTACATAAAATAACTTCTGAAACAATGCATATATATATATATATATATATATACAGGGTGTCCCATTTTAACTTGGACAGTAAAATATCTCAAAAACTAAGCCCAGCAAACAAAAATGTTTCAGACAAAAGTTGTATGGTTTCGAGGGGGCCATAAGATGGTACCATTGGTTTGACCTTGAAGAGTTATTTGAAGGTCGCATGAAGGTCACCTTCAATTTCTTAAATGGAACCTACTATTTGTCATTGCATATTCTTGTAGCTTATCTCGAGAGCTTTCCAAAACACTATAATTAAGTACCTTTTCGTTAAGTACTTTTTGAGTTATGAGGCTTGAAATAATTTCTTAATTTTACATAAACCGTAAAATATCTTGTAAAATATTCATTTTTCGATTATCTTACCTTAATACTTTTACGTACAAAATAATGAGAGGAATCATTTGGTGTAAAGAAAACACATAGTTGTTTTGAAGAAAAAATATGGAATTTGCAATTAACAATTCCATATTTTTTTTTTTAAAACAACTATGTGTTTTCTTTACACCAATTGATTCCTCTCATTATTTTGTACGTAAAAGTATTAAGGTAAGATAATCGAAAAATGAATATTTTACAAGATATTTTACGGTTTATGTAAAATTAAGAAATTATTTCAAACCTCATAACTCAAAAAGTACTTAACGAAAAGGTACTTAATTATAGTGTTTTGGAAAGCTCTCGAGATAAGCTACAAGAATGTGCAAAAATATATAGGGTGTTCCATTTAAAAAAATTGAAGTGACCTTCAAATGACTCTTCAAGGTCAAACCAATGGTACCATCTTATGGCCCCCTCGAAACCATACAACTTTTGTCTGAAACATTTTTGTTTGCTGGGCTTAGTTTTTGAGATATTTTACTGTCCAAGTTAAAATGGGACACCCTATATATATATATATATATATATATAGAATCTGTTAATTATGCATCAATCAAGTTAACTATGTCTGTTTTCTGAAATAGCTTGAAGTTTAGATATAAAGCGTTATTTCTATGTATATATATGTATATAGACAAATATATATTTATATAGCATATCTTAATTTTTTTAATATATACATATGTAGACACAAGAGATTTATAGGAAAACGATTTTCTATAGTATTAAAAATTATCGATACCGCCATCAGGTATGCCACTTTTAATATTCTCCAATATCTTGTTCACAAATTCTGTCGAATGATTTGCTATTCGCACTTCTGTAATAAAAAATTCACGCATATTAAAGTAATACTGATCATTAAAATGTTTGTTATATTTAAATGCACTTCATATAGTATTATATATGTATTTTATATATTTATACATATTTAAAAAAACACTAAGATATTACTCACTGGTAGCCACTTTGCAACATTTTTCCATTTGCCGCGTAAGCTCTTCTTGATTCTCTGGATTAGATTCAGCTAATTTAGCAGCAAGCGTATGTTTAGCTTGTGATATACCGTGTATGAGACGTTCTGTAGAAAAATAATTTTAAGTTTTTAATCCACTATACATTTGAAATAATCTCATTGAATTAAAGATTTTTCTATCTCGACATATACTCAACTATGCTCTGTTTCGAGTCCATGCAACTTTATCTTATTAGCTTCATGTTGAGCTTTTTTCTTCAAACGGCATGCCCGAGAAGCTAGTTTATTCTTTTCTTTACGTGTCTTTGGTCTTACTGGGAAAGGTAATTCCGAAACAGGTGTCATATCATTTATAATGCGATTGAGTTTGTCTAATTCTTTTCCAATATTATGAAGTTTGCGAGGATTCGGCGTAAGATCATTTCCATCGCCTTTTCGTGCTTTTCCGCTATGTTTGATTCCTCTGAGAACACAATGAGGACTAAATACTGGATCGGTTGCTTCGTTCAAAACATGCGGGTCTTCTAAGCGTGCTCGAGCAATTAATCGCTGTCCTTTTGGTCCCTTTGCTTGAACATTATATTGCCAGAAAAATCTTTCTTTCTTACTATGTCTGTTATCTTTCCCTAAATCTGTAGTTCCCATTCCTATTCTGTTGTTACTCTGGTCCTCATTATCACTTCCACCTGTATCTAGTAAATAAACAATAGTTTAATCATTACTAATTACATTGTATATTATTGTATAATTTTACTTCATTTATGACATGTTGATTTTACTTCATTTATAACACTTAATTTAAAAAAAATATAAAATAAATTAAACTTCTATACAAGATTATAAAATAATAATCTGCATAATAAATTACATTTAATATATTAATAACATAATTACATTTAATATATAAATAACATAATAATACAAATACCATTATCACTGCTATAATCATCATAATGATCACTATCATCATCACTATCCTCATATCCTTCATCATGACTAAGAGGATCAGGACAGAGTGGATCAGGACTCAGTGCACCTCCGGTACTCAAACTACTTGTCGATCCTGCCTCCACCAAGCTACCAGTACTTAACAGATGTTGACGTGGTTCCCTATGAGACCAGATCTGATCCAAATGTCCCATTGTCTGAGTTGGAGCGGACATAGAGAGTCTTGAAATTTTAGATTTACCACTTGTGGAGATATTATCCATTTGATTGGACACTGGTTTAATAGGATTTTCATCTTTTCTCATAAGTAAATCATGTAAAGTAGATCCAAGAAGACGCCCTGGAGGATGTGGTGAAGTTGATGAACTTGCTGTAGAACTACCTATTAAAATTACAGTACCATTTCTATTTTTATTATAAAAAATAATAAATAATAGATCATTTACGAATCAATTTCAAATATATTTATTTCAGAAAACATACTATTTTTATTATTATTTCCTAAAATGTATTTATTTAAACAAACCTGCAATATTGCCAGTGCCTGGACTGGGAAACGCAGTAGGACTAACAGCTTCTGCATTATCTATGATGGTTGAACTTCTATTAAAAGTATAAGTATTTGTATATGTGGGACAGCTTCGATAAGTTCCAGATTGAGGAAAACTACTAGGTGCAAATCCTATGCCACTAGTGTTAAATAGAGAGCTGGAAAATGGAAGAACATTCTCTATTTTTATCGGCTGTACCCTTTCTTCAGGCAGCAACAGATCATCGAAATTTAGATCTCCCAACTCCAGCGTCTCATCATTGGCATTTAATTCAGCGAGAGTTGGGCCCTGGATTAGTTCAGCTTTGTCTACTTGGAATATATCATCCTCGTCCATCTTAAGTGAAATGTCCAGCTGATCCGGATCCATTTTAAAGGGATATTCCATATGTTCGCTCCTCATATCCCACCCAGAGGAGAGAGTCAGAGGCGAAGGGGAGAACTGATTGTATGCTCCTCGTGTGGTTCCTCTGTGTCCTCCGGGTATCGGTACAGACGCCGTCGCCGAGCCCATTTCCTGGGCAAGTTCCTGCTTCACTACGCTATCCATACTAGGTAGGAAAATGTCGCTGTACTTAGAATTGTCCATTAGCGACAAGTGCTTGAACGAGAAACGTGGGGGTGACGCTGCCTGCTGATCGTTGTACGTACTCCAAAAATTGCTACTCTACAAGGTAGGACATAAAAGTTAGCTAGATAAGAAAAATCATCAATTCTAGGCTCGATCTATTCGATTCGGCTCGTCGACTCAGCGTGTCGTGACAAATATCACGTGCACGCGACTAACTTGTCGCATGTTCTTACGCGTGGGTTCGCAGCAGGCTCGACGAGTGGAATAGAAGGTGAGCAATGAGGAAAGAAATGCGACCAATCGTCTTCAATTTTGACTCGTCCGATCTGCTCGATCGATTCCACAATCTTGCGTCCGTAGTGATGCACGAGGGAATGGAGAACAATTCTCTCTCTCTCTCTCTTTCTCTCTCTCTCTATCTATTTATCTATTTGTTTGTCTCTTTCCCTCCCTCTGATTTTTTGGAAAATTCCGACAGAGTTGATCTGATTGGGAAAAACAACGGTGAAACACACACGTCGAAATCACATATTGGTCCACGCGCGTTCACAGGACGCACGCATCGCGGTTCTCGTTAGCGGGCATTTTCCGCGGCTGACAACATCGCGACGAGAGGCCCAGATTGAGTTTCACTTTTCCCAGTCTAGTCTAGACTCTTCCCCGACGAGGTCCGCGAGGTCCCGATCGCGAGATCGGTAGATCGCAGGATCAATCGCGCTGTTCCTGACAGCTCTGACGTATCCCACGACGAGCGAAACGCGTGAACGCGAGCTCGAGAAGTCGCGAGAGGCGCAAAGTTACGACGTGTGTTGTTTGTTATTGTTTTGCCACGAGACTGTGAGGCCGAGCGATCACAGGGTGCCTATTACGGTTCTTGAAGCGAGGTGAAAATTACAAAAGTGAACAAATTTACTAGATTTCGACAAATGAAATTGTAGATACTCTAGTAAATTTCCTCACTTTTGTTATTTTCACTTCGTTTCAAAAACCGTAATAGGCCCCCAGTGATGTTTGCATAAATAGAGGAAAGGGTCACATGACACACCGTCGCGAAACAACGTCGGCCAATCGCGCGCCGTCATTCCTCCGTACGCGGCCCGCACTTTTTTGCGCCCGATGTAACTCGGCGAGAATTTTCATTCCAATATTATTGCCCCGTATGCATGCTTACGCGTACTTTCGCGCGCGTAAAAGTCGCGAGGACGTTGTGGATTCCAAGGACACAATCACCTAATCGATCCCCTTTGATTGTCGCGCCTGATAGCGAAATTCTTTATTTTTTTTTTTACATATGTCGATCGTACAACATGTAAATGAGACTTGAAGTTCTTCGTCGAATTATTTATGCTTATGAAACATCTTCATGTATTTTTTCTAGATTAGCATTCTCACTGATTAGCAAATATTTGGCCGCATTCAGCAGACTCAACAGTTGGGCAACATTACTAGTTTTCCGATGTAATTCGACGCTGATTGGTCGGACCTGAAAGTAGAAACCAATCATGTTCGATTGCTACTTAGCGGTGAGTCCCTGAATGCGGCCTTTTTCTCGTTTTAATCTCTCTAGTGATATTTTATTCTTTTGACTTGGCACGACTGCTTTCAATCGCGACCACGGTCTTAAGCCGACGGCACACGGTACGATTTTTCGTACTGGATTTGATAAGATTTAGTAAAATACTAAAAATGCACCAATCAGAATGCAGCATTTCTAATATTTTACTAAATCTTATCAAATCCAGTACGAAAAATTGTACCGTGTGCCGTAGGCTTTACATACAGGTCTGGAAACTCCGGTGGTGGGGGAGGTCTCACTTAAGGTAAAAGCACATAAAACTGCATAGGCGCATAACCATAAGCATAAGGAAATTGATTGGTCCACAAATATATGCATAAGAAAATGAACCAATCAATTTTCTTATGCTTATGGTTATGTGCTCCTGCAATTTTATGTGCTTCCACCTTTAGTGTGTCCGTTTTTCGGAAGTTCACGGCTTGCCTGCTAGGTTCGCTGCGATCTAGAAGTCATTTTAGACGTATGTTAGAGAGAGAACGACTACTGCCGTCTATCTCTGTCTCTTTCGCTCGTATTGCGACTTCTAGTCGAAAAACGGACACACTAAGGGCCTGAGCAGAATGGTTGCCTTATAATTTTAAGACTATGTTTTATGCCTTAGGTCTTTGTCTTAAGTAACGCACAATACTGTGTGTTATGTCCCGAGTCTTATGTATACGCGAACGTTTGTAAGAAATAAACGTTCGCGTATACATAAGACTCGAGACATAACACACAGTATTGTGCGTTACCTAAGACAAAGACCTAAGGCATAAAACATAGTCTTAAAATCTTAAGGCAGCCATTCTGCTCAGGTCCTAAGTGAGACCTCCTCCACCACTAAAAAAGGCCTGAGTTTCCAGACCAGGAGGCCTATAACGGTTTTTAAAACGAAGTGAAAATAACAAAAGTGAGGAAATTTACTAGAGTATCTACAATTTCATTTGTCGAAATCTAGTAAATCTGTTCACTTTTGTAATTTTCACCTCGCTTCAAGAACCGTAATAGGCACCCTGTATGTAACCGTGATCGCGACAAGCCAATGGCAGAGAGAAGACTGAAGAGGGGTCACGCTGCCGTTTTTCAGGGAACGCTTTTTCCCCGCCATAAAGTGGCGCTAACTGCATCCATTCTCATAGTTTAGGAAATAATAGTTTATTTATAATTAATTAAAATAAATTGAGTGTATAGTTAGCAGACATAAATATTTAAAAAAAAATTTTTTTTTTAATTAACATGAAATTATTTGGGAAATATGTCTGTAATGTTTTTAACGTTTGGGAAATAATTATTTCATCTGAAAATCGGTAAATATGTCGATAAAAGGAGCCCGCCTCGACCTCCGGGAACATAGCCGGGCAACTTCGACTTTTTTAATTTTTTTTTTTTTTAATTGTTTGTTGGTTAATTTCTTACAAGCATGGAGCTGACACACACACACACACACACACACACACACACACGGCCGGGGGGTGCAAGGGAGGCCTTCGGCCCCCCTCCCGCACCCACCCGTCCCCCTCGCTTCCTGTGAAAAGTTGTAAAATGGAACCTCGCTTCGCGTGGAAAGTTGCATCCTACCGTAGGCACCCCTACCGGCGGGGTGGGTGCAGGAGGGTGCAACTTTCCACGCGAGGCAAGGTTTCACTTTGCAACTTTCCACGCGAAGCGAGGTTCCACTTTGCAACTTTTCACGCGAAGCGAGAGGGACGGGGTGGGCGCGGGAAGGGGGCCGAAAGCCCCCCTTGCACCCCCCCCGTGTGTATGTGTGTGTGTCAGCTCCATGCTTGTAAGAAATTAACCAACAAAAAATTAAAAAAAAAAAAATTAAAAAAGTCGAAGTTGCCCGGCTATGTTCCCGGAGCCCTGGCGAAAATAAGAAACTTTATAAAGCGTTAACAACCGTTGAGTGAGGGTTTTCTGAGAGTTTATATGCTTTTCAAACTTTGTGAGAGCACTTACATAACGCTGTTGGGTTTTGAATGCTTATCAAACGCTGCAGTGTTGCAATTTTTGTTCTACAAACTCTTTATATAATGTTACATGAAAGTTTTGCAATGCTGAGGTAACATTTTTCAGAGTACGTTCAGTAAACGTTGATACATCTTCGTGTACAGAGTTTACTCAGACTTTTCAAACGTTTACGTTTACGCTATAACGTACAAACGTCTTTTAAACGCTGCAGTGTTGCAATTTTTGTTCTACAAACTCTTTACTAATCGTTTTTAAACTCTCGACGAACTTCCACAAACGTTCATGTAAACGCCAAACAAACGTCTCATTTTTGCCAGGGAGATCGAGGCGGGCTCCTTTCATCGACATATTTACCGATTTTCAGATGAAATAATTATTTCCCAAACGTTAAAAACATTACAGACATATTTCTCAAATAATTTCACGTTAATTAAAAAAAAATTTTTTTTTTTAATATTTATGTCTGCTAATTATATGTAGTTAGCAGAAATAAATATTAAAAAAAATTTTTTTTTTATGTCTTATATTATATTTATGTCTGTATTATATTTATGTCTGCTAACTATAGTTAGCAGTTAATTTAAAAAAAAAATTTTTTTTTAATTATCGTGAAATTATTTGAGAAATATGTCTGTAATTTTTTAACGTTTGGGAAATAATTATTTCATCTGAAAATCGGTAAATATGTCGATGAAAGGAGCCCGCCTCGACCTCCCTGGCAAAAATGAGACGTTTGTTTGGCGTTTACATGAACGTTTGTGGAAGTTCGTCGAGAGTTTAAAAACGATTAGTAAAGAGTTTGTAGAACAAAAATTGCAACACTGCAGCGTTTAAAAGACGTTTGTACGTTATAGCATAAACGTAAACGTTTGAAAAGTCTGAGTAAACTCTGTACACGAAGATGTATCAACGTTTACTGAACGTACTCTGAAAAATGTTACCTCAGCATCGCAAAACTTTCATGTAACGTTATATAAAGAGTTTGTAGAACAAAAATTGCAACACTGCAGCGTTTGATAAGCATTCAAAACCCAACAGCGTTATGTAAGTGCTCTCACAAAGTTTGAAAAGCATATAAACTCTCAGAAAACCCTCACTCAACGGTTGTTAACGCTTTATAAAGTTTCTTATTTTCGCCAGGGCTACACCAGATGATATATTTATAGAATTTATTAAAGCACATTGCAGCTTAACAATATTCCAGAACATGAAAAAAATTTAAGAAGGAAAATGATCATGGATGCTATATCTACATCATTACCAAAAATGTAATTTTTAGGGTTCAAGTACAATGAAAAATATAAGGAATAGGAACAGGGAATAACCTAAGAAAGAAAGAGAAAGAGAAATATCTTTTTCTCTCTTTCTTTTCTACATTATTCCCTGTTCCTATTCCTTATATTTTTCATTGTGCTTAATCCCTTACAAATTTTATTATTTGTTAAATGTTCTAATGTCGTACTAATTGTGTAATAAATATTCTCATATCAATTATATCAAATGCGTGTTCAGTATATCTTTCCATACTTCTAATTATATATTTTTTTTAAATAACCTGTAAACATTTCAATATTTCAGATTGGCAGGCATTATTGCAGGATATCCTGGACATTTTGTGGCGTATTGTAAACGATTTTCTGGATTATGGGAACAACACACTTAAAGTCAGTACACATGAGAAATTTTAGTATTTACCATAAGCAAATCGACCAATCACAGGACGGCGTCCATTTTATATAGCTACCGGCTAACTTCACAATATAAAAAATTTAATTAAATTCGTTTAATTTTAATTTAAAAAATTTAATTAAAATTAAACGAATGACTCACAAACCTTTTTAATTATACTTCAAAACTCTTCATACGAAATACAAACGATTCATAAGGAGAATTTTTAATATTTAGTTATGTTGGCTAACTACATACTGTAAAAATGATTAATTTTTTATAATTATTCTAATTACTCACAAACGTTTTTAATCACACTTCAAACATCTTCATACGAAATACAAACGATTCCATAAGGAGATTTTTGGTTGGCTGAAAAATTTCCGGCTAACTTAATACGAATGTATGTAAGACCGTGGTATAGACTTATTTTGAGGTTATATTTGCTGCACATCGAGTTCGTGCATGTGATCAGTTGCTAACAGAAGTTTAACTAAGGTTTAATTAATCTATCCTCATTGTACAATGGAAAAACGAATAGTATATAAAACTAAGTTTAAGGATCAAGAAACGTTTCATTAAACTTTAATAAAACTATGTTTACGGATCAAGGATCGTTTTATTAAACTTTAGTTTAAGCTGTTATTGAAAAACCGGCCCTTATTAGTCTTCTTAAAATTTCATTGTAGACGCCGCATAACTGACTATATGGGCGGAACCTTAGGCCAGGTCTACAATAGGCAATTTAAGCCTTAAGAGATTGACCAATCACAGTCAAGTATGAAGAGAATACTCGACTGTGATTGGTCAATTTCTTAAGGCTTAAATTACCCGTTATAGATTGGGACTTAGCATTTAACGGAGGCTTTTAATGTATATTAAATTCATAATTCTCTGCACCATCTTTGATAAAATTATTTTTTTTTACTTTTATATATTATTATATCTTTAAAAAAATTTATTTGAAAGCTAGGCAACTCAATGAAAAGCTGTAAACTGCACTCTCATTTGACCTCATCAGTACAGCACATTTCATTGGTCGTCTAATATATATTATTACAATGATTATACATATATATAAGGTGCTTTCCATTTACATCAAAACTCAGATAAATCTCACTTCTGTCTTTCTTTAACATGAATGTTGAAGAAAGACAAAAGTGAGATTTATCTGAGTTTTGATGTAAATGGAAAGCACCTATTATTTACAACGATTTATTTTGTTTTAATGCCGCAGCAATTACTTCTTATGAGACCTTATTTTCAATTTTTTAGCAAAATATTTTATTATTAATAAAAATATACAAAGACCTCTTTATTTTATCAACTAACTGTAATGAAATATAACTGAGAAATTACAAGAAAAAAATAAAAACTTATTTGTTTACACGTGACACTGTCAGAGAAGAATGCGATAATACTTATTTGTTACTTATTAAACACAAACAAAGCCAATGCACGATATCATTTGACAACAGTAGCGGTATTAGCTTTAGTAGCCTCTGTAGAAGTACTTTCGAGAAATTTTGCTTCATTTACATCAGTAGTGTTCACTAAGTATCGCATAGTCACATTTGACTTTATTTTAAAACACAAACCAACATAAATTTTTGTTTTAACATGTTTATACTCCTCCTTGTCAAAAACCTTGAAATACTGTTTATCAATAATTTGTTTAAGAGCATCTTGTGATCTTTCTGTTTCATTTTCTTTGCAATATTTCCATTCAAATATGGCTCCAACTGTTCTAAGAATTATAAGCATGTCAAATTCATGTTTTCTTCCTCGCTTTTCCTTGGAGATCTTTTGACAGACTGCTCTGTTAGCTTGTGCACTGAAAATTGTACTATTATATGCCAAATAAAAAAGAATATGATGTAACTCTGACTCATTATATGGAATTGTCGCACCGTCTGAAAAGAGGGCTGAAACTGCATTAACGAGTTCACGAAATGGTCTTTCTTTACTTTTCTCAGTTTCCTCTTCATCATTTGCCATTAATAGCAAATTCCCCAGTGCTTGTATGTATTTTTCTATATTTTTAGGCTCGAGTTTATACTTTGTACTAAACATCGATTCACTGTAACATTTACGTTCGATTACGCTCTTTATCTCCCAATTTGGTATCTTCAGACTTACAATGTGCGCATTCTTTTCAACTGCATTCAACAAACCATTATCCCACAGAAGCTGTAAGAAGTAATTCACTTGCGAGGTTTCTAATTCATTCTGTGAATCACAGATTGTCTTTTTCAGTTCCAAAATATTATCAACTGTTGGCTCAGCTAGTTCTATTTGAATGTTCTCATCTTCAAGAAGTTTCTCGATTGGCTTTTGTATCTGAGATTTCACAAACAAGTTTCCTAAAATATCCACAAAGCCTGACCTGGCCCAATAGCTATCAAACATTTTTCTTTTTTCTCTAACACTATTTTGCAAATAATTTATGACAGACCAGCTATTGTAAATTCTTGTTTCTTCACTATTTAATATTTGGTATCCATCGTACCACTTTTCGACACCATCAGAATCCTTCACTGCTTGAAATTCACTTTTCTCAAATAGACTATCTACTTCCTGTACTGTAAATCCATATACTCCAGAAAAATCATCTTCTTGCAAGAATAGAACATTACCATGATTGCGTAATTCCCAGGAAAATGCTCCAGATAAACGAACAGAGGAATTAAGTAATGCATGCGCCACAATTGTTTGATCCTTTAAGCTTGCTGACATCAGATGGCTAATAGAATTTAACAGGTATCGCAGGAGTTTATCATCCATGTTCTCTGTAACAGCTTTCATAATGGGCGCGTCGGTCTCGTCTATGAGAATAACAACTTTTTTGTTGAAGTGAGAATACAAGATTTCAGACAAGAATTGCAATCCGTCCTCTACATCAGATTGGGATAGTTCTTTCAGCCTATTACGGTTATAATAGTTCAGAAATATTTCGATATCTTCTATTTTCTTATCTTTAAAACTGCAAGAACCATCAGCAGCTTTTTCAAGAAGGTAAGAATGCTGCTGGAATGCTTGACAAAGAGCTTCCTTCAGTGATTCTAAAATGTCTCCCTTTGTTTCACCTCCTACATCTTTAAGACTCATAAATATCACGGGGTACTGACCACAATGTTCCTTAACGAACTCTGGATGCTCAAAACCTAGCTGCAAATTCATAAACAGCTTGTAATTATCACCATCTTCTGGATTTGAAATTGGCTTTGCATCTTCATTTACTGTTATCTTCAAAAAGTTCTCGAGCATATTCATAAATGTAGTTTTTCCGAAACGGCTCGGGGCTGTTATCCGAATCACAGATGCTCCATATTCAAAGAAACTTTTTATATACTTGCTCTTATCCACAAATGTAAGTTTTGTTTTGACGATCTTAAAATCCGTTGTAGAGAGATCAGCTATATCTGATTCCTTTGGTATCTGTAAACAAAATCAGATAGGCCCCATTAATTTTGCTAATCACACTCAAGATATGCATGAAATATATACCAGCAGTAAAGAGAAGAAGGTCGCAATACCAACAGAACGTGCGAAAGCGCAAGCGAGTACAGATGCAGCCATAGCAGAAAACATGCAAAGAAGGCGAAAAAGAAATTACTTTAGCATATGTCGATCAATAAATTTAACTAATTCTTACCTTGTGGAAGTTGCCTGGCTTATTCTTTGTTCCGTATTTTGTTTCCGTATGATCGACATCACAATTGATAGAGAATTCAGGTACAGTAACACTTCCAATTTTAGCATCGTTAGTTTTAGGTTTGTCATCATCCCTGTTGACAGATCCATCCTCCGTATTCATTCTTCGTCTTTGTCTTTTTTTGTCTGGTTCATCCATAAATTGTCTATAACAGAGATATTACCAATGAATAAATAAATTAATAAACATTAATGGCATTATAGCGAATTTTATTGAATTAATACATATAATAAGTATATTGTAAGGGGATGAAAGATAGCTGCGGTTTCCGAGATAGAAACCACGCCGTTAGGTAATGGGCGAGCCAGGAGGGGAATGCCTGATGATAGAGATTTCGGGATAAATAAATACAATAAATGACCCGGAGAATACCGAGATAGAGAACGCTCGGCCAGTTTACCGATGGCTACAGGCCAAACTCGCGACGAGAACAACAATACTGTCCGAGGAACGACCACAATCATAAGGCTTAGATCGGGAAAAATGCGCAATAGCCACCACGTGCAAAGTAACGGCCTCGTGCTCACTGTACGACGGCCGGAAAAAGACTCTCGCCGGTAGTCGTGGTCGCTCATCTCGGGTCGCGCCAAAAACTCTCACAGCCAATCGTCTTGCGCCACGTCACTGACCGTGGCGCACTAGCGCCATCGCAACCGCACGTCAGGGCATCGATCATGTAATTTTGAGCGAAATTTTTCACTTTTCACTTTTTACTCAATGATTTCACGTGAATTTTTCACGAATCACTTTGCGATTATATAGCTAAATGAAAAGTGAAATAGCGTATATATACGCTCAATTTATTTTAATTAATTATAAATAAACTATTATTTCCTAAACTATGAGAATCTATTCCTAAATGTGCCCAAACGATTCCCAAGCGATTGGTTTAATAGATAATAGGGAATATCAAATTTGTCTGCTAACTATGTATGATCGTTTCAGAGAGAGCATCTTTTTTTTTACATAACCAATTTTTCTTCAACTAATTTAAAGTGTCATATATAAGTGCAATTATGGATTGCGAATAAAAAAATGTTCATTATACGGAAACGGAACGGACGCTCCTTGCTCAATTAATTTCAGAAGAAAAAGTAATTGAAAATAAAAAAACAGGAGCAGCAGATTTGAAACAATATTTACATACATATATTTACATATTTACACTAGTAATATTAGTAATTTTGTAATCTATAGGTTTTAGTCTCCCCCTTTGGTAATTTCACTTTTCATTTAGCTATATAATCGCAAAGTGATTCGTGAAAAATTCACGTGAAATCATTGAGTAAAAAGTGAAAAGTGAAAAATTTCGCTCAAAATTACATGATCGATGCCCTGACGTGCGGTTGCGATGGCGCTAGTGCGCCACGGTCAGTGACGTGGCGCAAGACGATTGGCTGTGAGAGTTTTTGGCGCGACCCGAGATGAGCGACCACGACTACCGGCGAGAGTCTTTTTCCGGCCGTCGTACAGTGAGCACGAGGCCGTTACTTTGCACGTGGTGGCTATTGCGCATTTTTCCCGATCTAAGCCTTATGATTGTGGTCGTTCCTCGGACAGTATTGTTGTTCTCGTCGCGAGTTTGGCCTGTAGCCATCGGTAAACTGGCCGAGCGTTCTCTATCTCGGTATTCTCCGGGTCATTTATTGTATTTATTTATCCCGAAATCTCTATCATCAGGCATTCCCCTCCTGGCTCGCCCATTACCTAACGGCGTGGTTTCTATCTCGGAAACCGCAGCTATCTTTCATCCCCTTACAATATACTTATTATATGTATTAATTCAATAAAATTCGCTATAATGCCATTAATGTTTATTAATTTATTTATTCATTGGTAATATCTCTGTTATAGACAATTTATGGATGAACCAGACAAAAAAAGACAAAGACGAAGAATGAATACGGAGGATGGATCTGTCAACAGGGATGATGACAAACCTAAAACTAACGATGCTAAAATTGGAAGTGTTACTGTACCTGAATTCTCTATCAATTGTGATGTCGATCATACGGAAACAAAATACGGAACAAAGAATAAGCCAGGCAACTTCCACAAGGTAAGAATTAGTTAAATTTATTGATCGACATATGCTAAAGTAATTTCTTTTTCGCCTTCTTTGCATGTTTTCTGCTATGGCTGCATCTGTACTCGCTTGCGCTTTCGCACGTTCTGTTGGTATTGCGACCTTCTTCTCTTTACTGCTGGTATATATTTCATGCATATCTTGAGTGTGATTAGCAAAATTAATGGGGCCTATCTGATTTTGTTTACAGATACCAAAGGAATCAGATATAGCTGATCTCTCTACAACGGATTTTAAGATCGTCAAAACAAAACTTACATTTGTGGATAAGAGCAAGTATATAAAAAGTTTCTTTGAATATGGAGCATCTGTGATTCGGATAACAGCCCCGAGCCGTTTCGGAAAAACTACATTTATGAATATGCTCGAGAACTTTTTGAAGATAACAGTAAATGAAGATGCAAAGCCAATTTCAAATCCAGAAGATGGTGATAATTACAAGCTGTTTATGAATTTGCAGCTAGGTTTTGAGCATCCAGAGTTCGTTAAGGAACATTGTGGTCAGTACCCCGTGATATTTATGAGTCTTAAAGATGTAGGAGGTGAAACAAAGGGAGACATTTTAGAATCACTGAAGGAAGCTCTTTGTCAAGCATTCCAGCAGCATTCTTACCTTCTTGAAAAAGCTGCTGATGGTTCTTGCAGTTTTAAAGATAAGAAAATAGAAGATATCGAAATATTTCTGAACTATTATAACCGTAATAGGCTGAAAGAACTATCCCAATCTGATGTAGAGGACGGATTGCAATTCTTGTCTGAAATCTTGTATTCTCACTTCAACAAAAAAGTTGTTATTCTCATAGACGAGACCGACGCGCCCATTATGAAAGCTGTTACAGAGAACATGGATGATAAACTCCTGCGATACCTGTTAAATTCTATTAGCCATCTGATGTCAGCAAGCTTAAAGGATCAAACAATTGTGGCGCATGCATTACTTAATTCCTCTGTTCGTTTATCTGGAGCATTTTCCTGGGAATTACGCAATCATGGTAATGTTCTATTCTTGCAAGAAGATGATTTTTCTGGAGTATATGGATTTACAGTACAGGAAGTAGATAGTCTATTTGAGAAAAGTGAATTTCAAGCAGTGAAGGATTCTGATGGTGTCGAAAAGTGGTACGATGGATACCAAATATTAAATAGTGAAGAAACAAGAATTTACAATAGCTGGTCTGTCATAAATTATTTGCAAAATAGTGTTAGAGAAAAAAGAAAAATGTTTGATAGCTATTGGGCCAGGTCAGGCTTTGTGGATATTTTAGGAAACTTGTTTGTGAAATCTCAGATACAAAAGCCAATCGAGAAACTTCTTGAAGATGAGAACATTCAAATAGAACTAGCTGAGCCAACAGTTGATAATATTTTGGAACTGAAAAAGACAATCTGTGATTCACAGAATGAATTAGAAACCTCGCAAGTGAATTACTTCTTACAGCTTCTGTGGGATAATGGTTTGTTGAATGCAGTTGAAAAGAATGCGCACATTGTAAGTCTGAAGATACCAAATTGGGAGATAAAGAGCGTAATCGAACGTAAATGTTACAGTGAATCGATGTTTAGTACAAAGTATAAACTCGAGCCTAAAAATATAGAAAAATACATACAAGCACTGGGGAATTTGCTATTAATGGCAAATGATGAAGAGGAAACTGAGAAAAGTAAAGAAAGACCATTTCGTGAACTCGTTAATGCAGTTTCAGCCCTCTTTTCAGACGGTGCGACAATTCCATATAATGAGTCAGAGTTACATCATATTCTTTTTTATTTGGCATATAATAGTACAATTTTCAGTGCACAAGCTAACAGAGCAGTCTGTCAAAAGATCTCCAAGGAAAAGCGAGGAAGAAAACATGAATTTGACATGCTTATAATTCTTAGAACAGTTGGAGCCATATTTGAATGGAAATATTGCAAAGAAAATGAAACAGAAAGATCACAAGATGCTCTTAAACAAATTATTGATAAACAGTATTTCAAGGTTTTTGACAAGGAGGAGTATAAACATGTTAAAACAAAAATTTATGTTGGTTTGTGTTTTAAAATAAAGTCAAATGTGACTATGCGATACTTAGTGAACACTACTGATGTAAATGAAGCAAAATTTCTCGAAAGTACTTCTACAGAGGCTACTAAAGCTAATACCGCTACTGTTGTCAAATGATATCGTGCATTGGCTTTGTTTGTGTTTAATAAGTAACAAATAAGTATTATCGCATTCTTCTCTGACAGTGTCACGTGTAAACAAATAAGTTTTTATTTTTTTCTTGTAATTTCTCAGTTATATTTCATTACAGTTAGTTGATAAAATAAAGAGGTCTTTGTATATTTTTATTAATAATAAAATATTTTGCTAAAAAATTGAAAATAAGGTCTCATAAGAAGTAATTGCTGCGGCATTAAAACAAAATAAATCGTTGTAAATAATAGGTGCTTTCCATTTACATCAAAACTCAGATAAATCTCACTTTTGTCTTTCTTCAACATTCATGTTAAAGAAAGACAGAAGTGAGATTTATCTGAGTTTTGATGTAAATGGAAAGCACCTTATATATATGTATAATCATTGTAATAATATATATTAGACGACCAATGAAATGTGCTGTACTGATGAGGTCAAATGAGAGTGCAGTTTACAGCTTTTCATTGAGTTGCCTAGCTTTCAAATAAATTTTTTTAAAGATATAATAATATATAAAAGTAAAAAAAAATAATTTTATCAAAGATGGTGCAGAGAATTATGAATTTAATATACATTAAAAGCCTCCGTTAAATGCTAAGTCCCAATCTATAACGGGTAATTTAAGCCTTAAGAAATTGACCAATCACAGTCGAGTATTCTCTTCATACTTGACTGTGATTGGTCAATCTCTTAAGGCTTAAATTGCCTATTGTAGACCTGGCCTAAGGTTCCGCCCATATAGTCAGTTATGCGGCGTCTACAATGAAATTTTAAGAAGACTAATAAGGGCCGGTTTTTCAATAACAGCTTAAACTAAAGTTTAATAAAACGATCCTTGATCCGTAAACATAGTTTTATTAAAGTTTAATGAAACGTTTCTTGATCCTTAAACTTAGTTTTATATACTATTCGTTTTTCCATTGTACAATGAGGATAGATTAATTAAACCTTAGTTAAACTTCTGTTAGCAACTGATCACATGCACGAACTCGATGTGCAGCAAATATAACCTCAAAATAAGTCTATACCACGGTCTTACATACATTCGTATTAAGTTAGCCGGAAATTTTTCAGCCAACCAAAAATCTCCTTATGGAATCGTTTGTATTTCGTATGAAGATGTTTGAAGTGTGATTAAAAACGTTTGTGAGTAATTAGAATAATTATAAAAAATTAATCATTTTTACAGTATGTAGTTAGCCAACATAACTAAATATTAAAAATTCTCCTTATGAATCGTTTGTATTTCGTATGAAGAGTTTTGAAGTATAATTAAAAAGGTTTGTGAGTCATTCGTTTAATTTTAATTAAATTTTTTAAATTAAAATTAAACGAATTTAATTAAATTTTTTATATTGTGAAGTTAGCCGGTAGCTATATAAAATGGACGCCGTCCTGTGATTGGTCGATTTGCTTATGGTAAATACTAAAATTTCTCATGTGTACTGACTTTAAGTGTGTTGTTCCCATAATCCAGAAAATCGTTTACAATACGCCACAAAATGTCCAGGATATCCTGCAATAATGCCTGCCAATCTGAAATATTGAAATGTTTACAGGTTATTTAAAAAAAATATATAATTAGAAGTATGGAAAGATATACTGAACACGCATTTGATATAATTGATATGAGAATATTTATTACACAATTAGTACGACATTAGAACATTTAACAAATAATAAAATTTGTAAGGGATTAAGCACAATGAAAAATATAAGGAATAGGAACAGGGAATAATGTAGAAAAGAAAGAGAGAAAAAGATATTTCTCTTTCTCTTTCTTTCTTAGGTTATTCCCTGTTCCTATTCCTTATATTTTTCATTGTACTTGAACCCTAAAAATTACATTTTTGGTAATGATGTAGATATAGCATTCATGATCATTTTCCTTCTTAAATTTTTTTCATGTTCTGGAATATTGTTAAGCTGCAATGTGCTTTAATAAATTCTATAAATATATCATCTGGTGTAGCCCTGGCGAAAATAAGAAACTTTATAAAGCGTTAACAACCGTTGAGTGAGGGTTTTCTGAGAGTTTATATGCTTTTCAAACTTTGTAAGAGCACTTACATAACGCTGTTGGGTTTTGAATGCTTATCAAACGCTGCAGTGTTGCAATTTTTGTTCTACAAACTCTTTATATAATGTTACATGAAAGTTTTGCGATGCTGAGGTAACATTTTTCAGAGTACGTTCAGTAAACGTTGATACATCTTCGTGTACAGAGTTTACTCAGACTTTTCAAACGTTTACGTTTATGCTATAACGTACAAACGTCTTTTAAACGCTGCAGTGTTGCAATTTTTGTTCTACAAACTCTTTACTAATCGTTTTTAAACTCTCGACGAACTTCCACAAACGTTCATGTAAACGCCAAACAAACGTCTCATTTTTGCCAGGGAGATTGTTGTGAACAAGATTGCTGTGAAGTCTCCATATAATTACTAATTTTATTACTTAAACTGAAAAACGTTTGTTCCAACTCTTTGGTTTCATTCATTTTTCTTTTTTTAAGTTTTGGAGAACATTTTAGAACATCTGGAGATTTATCAATATTAATATTTTGTTTATCATTTGCATTTGTATTTTCCTTATTATTTGAAGAACAAGCAGAAATATTGTCGGAATCACAAGTTTCTTTGGCTAAATTTTTTTCAACAAAAACATTTGCTTCATTTTCACTTGCTTGAGATTTTGCATTAGTATAAGTTCTAAAACAAACAATAATAAATATTAAAAACGTTAAGCTCTTAATGCTAAAAACAAGTCATTATTAATATAACGTTAAATATTTTAAATTATGTTAATATATTTACTACAAATAAACTACCTTCTTCTTTTGATGACTTGGTCTAAGAATGACAATTGTGAATAAAATGACCATTTAGAAGAATTAGGATGAGGCTGCACTTCCACTTTTAGATTGACTTTCTATTTTTTTTTCTCACGATTGTATTGCTCTCGTAGTGAGCAACATCGTTTTTGACAATATTGTGGTGTGTAAAGATCACCTGTAATAACAATTCAAGAACAAATAAAGACCCAGATAGCAAAATGCTAGCAGTATGCCAGCAGTATGCCAGCAAATTCAATCATGACTTTACAGCAGATTCCGATCTGCTGCGTCCTCATTAAGCTTAATTTCTGATAGCACGTCTTGCCAATATAATATGTTAATAAAAATGCAGCAAAAATCGAACATTGTTTATTATTATGTCATGACAGCAAATATGTAACAAATATCGAGCAAAATCTATCATATCCAATACTGACGGCAGAAACGCAGCAGAAATCGAGCATGATCTGCTGTCACATCATGATGGTAAAAATACGACAAGAATAGAGCACGACCTATTTTATCAGCTGTTGAAAGCAGAAACGCAGCAGAAATCGAGCATGATCTGCTGTCACATCATGATGGTGAAAATACGGCAAGAATAGAACACGACCTATTTTACCAGCTGTTGAAAGCAGAAACGCAGCAAAAATCGAGCATGATCTGCTGTCACATCATGATGGTGAAAATACGGCAAGAATAGAACACGACCTATTTTACCAGCTGTTGAAAGCAGAAACGCAGCAAAAATCGAGCATAGCATATTGTCACAATGTGATAGCAAAAATGCAGCAGAAAAACAATAAGAAATATCACATTAATCAATACTAATTAATTATTATTATTATTATATTTAAAAAACAGAAAGATATATAATTAATATTTTACACATAAACTTTATTAAATTTTAAAAATTACATCACATTTTGCAGATATATTTTAAATATAAAAATATGTATTATTTTTAAAAATTATTTATAAGTAATATTTATAAGTATAAAACAATTTACACATACGTATACATATATTATAATATACATAATATAAATATTTTTAATATGAAGTTTGTGTTCCGAAATTTACTGCCAATACTGAAAAGCTATAATTTACATTACATGCTATAGATTTTCTATATTGACAGTGAATTCCGGAATACATACACTATGCACATATATAGTGTAATCCTTAATCACAACTTAATAATAATAACAACTTAATAATAAACTTTATAATCACAACTGAATAATAAACAATATCACAGTATTCTTAAAGCAAGAGTATTACATGTACGTATAAACATAAATTATATATTTTATTACTAAAATCGTTTTACTCACAAGTTTTCCTTTCTCCACAAAATTTGCATGATTTCTTGTTTTTTTATCTGTTTTTCTTTATTATCCATTTGCTTCAATTCTGCCATAATCAGATTGCAAAATGAAGTATCTAGATCATTCTGCATTTGTGCACCATATTTTTTAGAATTTAAATGTTCGGTAACTGCTTTATTTAAATTAATGAAAGATATTTCGAAATCATCGTTTTCACATTCTTTTTTACCGTCTTTTTTAACTGAGATATTTGGATTAAATTTGCCTTTCATATATGACGGCTTTTTGAAAGTGCAAGTAGAGCTCGTTGGAGAAAGGTGTGAAGAATTAATAGGTAATCCAGCTAACAATGAATCATGTACGAAATCGTTCGTATTACTTTCTGATGTCGAAGAAGATGCGCATGACGCATCATCAAAATTGCTGATAGTGGATGATGTTTCCGACATTAGGGATTTTTTTAATGGTGAAAATGTATTATCAATTTGTACCAATGGAGTTCTTTCTTCTTCTAGAACTTGTTTGCCATGCTGCACCCAATTCGAAATTTCTTTATTTAAATCCTTGTCTTTCGAATCAGAAATATTAGAACTTTTTTGACTTTTGAACTTGATATTGGTCATCGAACTGAAATCATATTATATTTGATTAAATTTGCGAATTAATAAGAATGTGGTAAAACATGTCAATTAATTCTCCTTGATAAACACAGATAATCGAGAAAAATTGAAATATAAATATAATAAATATAATAAATCTACTTCTAGAATTATGAATTCTGATTCTATCATAAATTTCAGTAAAATCTTAAGTTCTTTAAAATAATAATGTTAAATAATAAATTATAATGATCTACACTGTATAGTGTCTCGCTAATAAGATCATAGAATCAAAAGTAATGAATTCTTACTTCCTAGTTTTGACAAATTTGTCAATAAATTTCATAGATTCGAAGTATATAAATCCTCGTCTTTTAGAGGCTCCACTTCCACTAGTCGTTTCATTTTGTCTCTTCTTTTTTTCTTTAGAGAAAGATTCTCTCAAACGAATCCATCGATTGCAGCAAACGTCAGCTGAAATATATATTAAATATATAAATTTAATAATCGACTAATTGATTGAATTCAACTTCAGTACAAATGCATGTTAATGAATTGAATAGTTCATTGTTAATATTGTTAAACATTAAAAAATAAAACTTACGAGGCGTGTCTAAAATTTTAGATATTTCTACCCAAGAGTTCTCTTTTTTTATCATATCTCGATAATCTTTGGAACTACTGTCATATAGGTGTGGATAGCCTTTCACAATATTTATTAACATGTCATCAAAAGTCCTATTTTCGTCATCCTGTAACATCACTTCAGGATTCAAGTTTTCATTTCCTTCATTTTCGGACATGTTAATATTATTATTATGACAGTAATCCATGTGATCGTAGGCCATGAGGATTGATTCTATAAATTTAAAGCATTAAGCATGAAATGTACCGAAAATTATGTGAAAATTCGTTTATTTTGCAATAAATTACAATTCCAGAAATGTGCACACAAAATCAAATTAACCTCAAAATAATATATTTATGAAATTGGGACAATTTACACGAATAATTATATACGATCATTATCAGTTTGTATTTTCATTACATGGATAATTAAATAGTGATAATACTTACGTGTTAATAAATATAATGTGTAATATTCGTCCTTAATTATTTTTTCTTGATAACGCGATACGTTTTAGAACCGGCTACAGTGAGTTATGCCCGTGGCTATGCATTATGTATTTTTATGTAGATTGAAAATCCACAAGCCATAGGCAGAATTCAGAATCATAGCGCATGCGCTATGACTTCTGCATTCTGCTTATGGCTCCTGTAATTTTATGTGCTTCCACCTTTATGTTGCCAGAAACGCGACACGCGACATCTAACAAACGACTTGCGCGTGGCGCGTGATTGACGCGAGATAAGACGAACGATCGGCTAAAACCTTCGCATTGCGAATGCGGTAGAAAACATGAAACGTATAACGACATACTTAAAAAATTAATTATTTATTATTAATCTTAAATAAATATTTAATATTAATATTTTATATGATAATAGTAAAAGTAATAAATATTTTAAAAACACTTATTTAATCTAATTAATTTTTAAATAGATATCATACGATGTATGGATATCACATGCATTCATGATAATAATAATATTAATATGTTAAATGTTTATTATGTTTACCGCATTCTTCAATCGAACATGATCGCGTTCGATAGCGCCAGTAGTACCTTAACCTATCGCAACCTACCATGACAAAAAATTGCTTGCAGTCGCCGAGTAATTATCGTCGCATTGTCGCGTCGTCGTGTCGTGTAGTAACGTGTCCGCGCGTGTTTCTTTCATCGAGTGATGTTTAATCGCCAACAGTTATTATTCGACAGTGATTAATAGTGATTAGTGATAGAGTCATTAGTAAATTTCTCGTCTCATCGAGTGAGTAAATAAATGTGATTACGTTAAAGTTTATAAAAGAATACAGTTCATGAAAGGAGAAAAACTTTCAGTTAATAATTTAGTGTGGATTTCTTGTCTTTTGCAACGTGATATCTACGTTAAATTTGAGAACGTACGATCTATCGGAAAATTCATTTCTCCTTCAAGCAATTACAGCAATACATCAAAAGTCATCGAACAAGGTAATAATAACTATTTTTTGACGTTATGTGAAAACAGATCTCGGGAAGTCAGAGGGACAGTGTGAATGGAAATTCGTGAAAAGAGAGGGGTTTTTAGTGGGTAGGGAGTACCGAGTTGGTAATTCGACTTGGTACTCGAGTCCCACATAACTTACTGGATCGACCGGTGGGTATGCATAAAATGCATTTTCCCCTCTCTCGTAAAAAAAAAAAAAAAAAAAAATTTACAGGTGAGTGAGCGAATGAGAGAGAGAGAGAGAGAGAGAGAGAGAGAGAGAGAGAGAGAGAGAGAGAGAGAGAGAGAGAGAGACAGACAGACAGACAGACAGACAGACAGAGAATGTATGTGTTCGCATGTGTGTCTGTATGTGTATAGCGATCAGCTGATCGCAGCAGGCGCCCCGCGTAAGCTCCAGCGTCTGACGGTGAATCGCGCCACCCTTGCCTGCCTCTTGTATTCGACTCGTCATACGTTAACTACTTCCTTTAATAATTCAAAAACTAAGCTTCTGACGAAATTTTGCCGAAGGAAAAATCGTCTTAGAATTGATTCAAGAATATGTCATTTCAGGGACACAGGGGTTATTTTGAATCACCCTGTATATATATATATATATACAGGGTGACCCATTTTAACTTAGGCAGCCAAATAACTCGAAAAATAAGCAAGATAGAGAAAAATGTTTTAGACAAAAGTTGTATGGTTTCGAGGGGGCCATAAGATGGTATCATTGGTTTGACCTTGAAGAGTCATTTGAAGGTCACGTGAAGGTCACTTCAATTTTTTTAAATGGAACATCCTATATATTTTTGTACATTCTTGTAGCTCATCTCGAGAGCTTTCCAAAACACTATAATTAAGTACATTTTCGTTAAGTACTTTTTGAGTTATGAGGCTTGAAATAATTTCTTAATTTTACATAAACCGTAAAATATCTTGTAAAATATTCATTTTTCGATTACCTTACCTTAATAGTTTTATGTACAAAATAATGAGAGGAATCAATTGGTGTAAAGAAAACACATAGTTGTTTCGAAGAAAAAATATGTAATTTGCAATTAACAATTCCATATTTTTTCTTAAAAACAACTATGTGTTTTCTTTACACCAATTGATTCCTCTCATTATTTTGTACATAAAAGTATTAAGGTAAGATAATCGAAAAATGAATATTTTACAAGATATTTTACGGTTTATGTAAAATTAAGAAATTATTTCAAGCATCATAACTCAAAAAGTACTTAACGGAAAGGTACTTAATTATAGTGTTTTGGAAAGCTCTCGAAATAAGCTACAAGAATGTACAAAAATATATAGGGTATTCCATTTAAAAAAATTGAAGTGACCTTCACGTGACCTTCAAATGACTCTTCAAGGTCAAACCAATGATACCACCTTATGGCCCCCTCGAAACCATACAACTTTTGTCTAAAACATTTTTCTCTATCTTGCTTATTTTTCGAGTTATTTGGCTGCCTAAGTTAAAATGGGTCACCCTGTATATATATATATATATTGTGACCGTTAATTTAATAAGGGCTAATGACATTAAATGACCGGTGATAATGGCCCACGGCCCACCTTCGGCGCGATCTTCTAATATAAAAGAAAAGTGTTTCTTCTCCAAAGTAAAATATATGGGCGCCAGGTGCGGGAATCCGCACCACTCTAATAAAATTTAACGTATCGGCAGTACACACGAAAAAAATGCAAAGCTCTCAGAAAAACCGCGACGGACGCTCGGCTAGCCCCGTCTCGAAATTGGTAGAGGTTCGGTCCGTTTTAATAATTCACAAGGAAGGATCGAGAATACAAGGTGGCTGCAAATAAAACATAATATTTTAGTAACAAGAATTAATATATTTAACATATGAATAAATTTCAACGGCGGACAGACTCGCGTAGATGTAGAACGATTTGATAATATTGATTATCGGATTATTAGCCGGCAGCGACGGGCCGGCATTCGAGCGCGATCACCGCAGTATCACGTGTCACGCGGCAGGAAGAAAGCGTAAAAGAAAAGTCCCGGAATTCCGCGCTAAACGAAACTTGTTAGAGTTTCGACAGCTACGAATTCCCAAATAATTTTTAATAATGAACACCGCGGTTTTGGCTCCTTTAATGACGTCCGTCTGTCGCAAATAAAATAGTTAATTACAATAGTAGATCTACTCGCCACACGCACAGTTAACAGAATCGATTATAGATGCGAGTCGATTATTCAGATCTACTGCTTTAACGAAAGAATTGAGCGACTACTAACGTATCTAACATAGACGGTTGAATCTAGACATGAAAAATTATAAATAACAATAAAGTATCAAACGATTTGAGCCTCGGAAATATGCGAGCCGACGCCGCGACGTAGTTGCCGGTTATCGTGTATCGCAATCGCCTTTGTGCGTGAGCTCGGTTACAGTATTTTTAACAGACAAAGTTTTACAGCTAACAGTAATAATTGTACAAATAAACATTTACAGTGACTGTCGGCGCGCAACTGGGAGAGAGGGCACTTAATTTTACGAAAGCTCGAACAAAGTCTTTCGGCCGGCCGTCGTACTCTAAGACGCAAATATCGAGAACGCAGAAAAGGAATTTCACAATAAATTTAATGACGGCAGCTATACGGCACCGACATTGTTCGAGCTAATTCTACCTGAATTATTTAACAAAGACGGCCAGATGGGGTCGACGCTTGTCTCACCGGTGACTCCTTACGGTTCTCCGTGCTCTCGGCATCCACGTGTCGGATCGATAATTTTGGACCGTCGTTCCCTTCGCCGGTCCGCCGAACAGTGGCGAGCGGAAGGCCCGTCGGAATCACGCCAGCAAATTAATGCGTAACTAGGCCACCTGTGGCGCTTCCGCAACCCTCAGGATCGTCGTGTGGCCCATTTAATCCTGCGGCCTTCAGGGCTGTACATGTGCTTGTCGCACCCCGTTTCCTCTTTTATTTTCCATAATTCCTCTCGTCGAGGCCCGTCAGGAGGGATACTTTCGGCAGCCACTCGCCGTTATTTAGAATGTTCTTCTTTAGCGCTGTTCCGGCCGAGATGACTCCGACTCGGGGTCTCAGTGTCAGTTTTCGTCCGCTGGTTGGCCTTCCCCTCAATTGTTCCCCGTACCTGCTAGGCATGTGAATGTTTACAGGGGCGGCAGCGGTAGTCTTAAGTGGACTTTATTATTGACGCAATTAAATAATAATACTTAGCTTGGCGTGTTCCTTTTAGTCGGCGCCTCCGCTCGCCCGTTTCCTTGTATCCTGTACTTCTTCCTCAATTTTGAGCCACCGGATGAGATCCCGTCAGCGTTTCCCATCGTGCCCGCTCTTAAGCCTAATCTTAACGCTAACAAATAAATTTGTACGCACGGGAGGCGAGTATAATCTCGCCTCCAATAGCCGCTCTCTCCCTAAATTAGGGGAGAACGAGGGCCCAAATTCATTCTCGGTCGGATCTCGCGATCCTTGTGACGGACCGCCAAGTGTCACGTCACAATATATATAAAGTAACTATTAAAGTAATTATTAAATTAGTTACTAGTTACCAAAAATATGTAACTGAGTTAAGTTACAGTTACAAATTAAAAAAAAAGAACGAATTAAGTTAGAGTTATCGAAAAAAAGTAACTATAACTGTAACTTCGTTACAAGTAGCGAGTTACTTCCCAACCCTGTATATATATACATATATATATATATATATATATATATATATATATATATAAAAGAACCGAAAATATGTTACATTATGTTTATATATATATTCGGTGCTTTCTATTTAACGACACAAGTCGATACAAGCATATCATTCTATCTTTGTTATATATTGATGTTGTAAAAAGACAGAATGATGCTTGTGTCTACTTATGTTGTTAAATAGAAAGCACCGTGTATGTTTATTTTATATTCATATGTATGTGTATGTTGTATATTATGTTTATACAGATCAAAGTACATCAAATACATGCAATATATCTACAAAGAAAAATTCATGCGAAATATTATCAGATACTACAGAGGAGTGGCTTCATGATGATAACAATGATCAAGATGTTCTACATGTAAATATTACAATATATTACAACGTATATTATATTTGTTCTTCAAATATATTAAATATAAATTAATATGAAATTGTAGTATTTACAAGAAAATGCTAGTGTTGCGAGACAAGATTCATTTGTATCAGATAATAATGTATCAGATACAGATGAAATGACAAACTATGAGAAGGAAAATTACATAATTGGAAATGATAGTGTATTAGATGTTAACGAAGACACTCCGGTTGTAAGTGAACAAAATTTTCATATATATATAAAAATATATATGTAATATTATTTATCTTTGTATTTATAAATTTTTTTATTACAGTTTATGAATTATGAGCACTCTCTTAAAAAGAACAATATACAAAAATCAGAAAAGCAAGGTGAACAGAACATATCCGCACTACAGACATTAAAACGAAAAATAAGTACTCCACTTCAAGTAAAGACCAATGTTTTAAATGATCAACATAATTCAAGAAAATTTAATAAACAAAACAAACCATATAAGAAAAAAGAAGATATTGTTACTTCAAAAATATCACAATTTGACATGTTAACAGAATCAAAGGTGAAACTTGCAGAATGTATGACAGAAGATTTTAAAGCAAAAAGTAAAATAGAGATGCAAATTTTAAATACACGATTGATGAAAGAAGAATTAGAAATAGAGATATTAAAAAAAGAGTTGTTATTACAGGAGAATAGAAAGGGAGGTGCAACAAAAAAGCTCATTTAACGTTTTATAGAAACAAATTCTATTTTTAATTCGTTGTACTAGATAGTGAGATAGTATTGAGAAAGACTGATAATATAAACCATATATGAAAAAGCTTTAAAATATATTAAAAATGATAAAAATAGGAAATAGTAAACAAAAATAATTGTGATAATTGTTTTACGTTACGTTATATATATAAGAATTATTTCTCTTGTTACAAGAAATTTAATTTATAATTTGTTCTTATTGCAAAGTAATATATTAATTTTATATTTTTAATTTAATATATTAATTTTATTATTTCTGTTCAATTAGTCTAATACAAGTATTAATAAAATAATACATGAATATGTAGAAAGAGAGAGAGAAGATTTTTTTTTGATAAGTTCGAGTTGAAGGGTCTGAATAGCTCAGTGGTAAGAGCAGTCGCCCGGCAAGCGAAAGACTCGGGTTCGATTCCCGATTCAGCGACTTTCGGCCCGATATTTTTCTCGCCTACAACATTACAGGGGGGAAAAGAGGGATAATAATTAAATAAATTCTCGAATTGAGAATTATTTAAATTTGCTTGGTATCGTACCAAGAAAATTTGTGCCCTGTGCACACAAATAAGTTTCAACGAAAAACTTAATTTCTCGTTGAACTTACGCACTACCATCCATTTTGGCTCTGATGGCCCGTTTAAATTTAAGTTTATATTTTCAATATATATTTTATTATGTATAAGTACAGGGTGTTTCCAACATACACATTACTAAGTTGGGATGCCTATCGTCAGGGGCATACTTTATTAGACTCGCTGTATGTATATATATGAAACAAATATAATATATGTGTGCAATGTAACTTCTCTCTCAAACTATTTCTTATTCAAATAAATAAAGTATTACATCAATATAATATATATATGCACTATTGTTTAAGTTCGGAACTTTTTTAATACGTACATAAAATTAAAACATAAAATGAAACAAATATATTACTAAATATTTAAATATATTTTTAGGACAGCAAGGTTTTTATATTTTCTGTTCGATCTTTACGCAGTTTATATTCCACACATATACAAAAGGATAGAAAGTTTCTTTGACGTTTTTAAGATGTTTTTCAATTATATGTATGTGTTGTGAAACGTCTCGGAGTAGATGTATGTTTTCTTCACTTTATTATCTAATACTGAAAAAATATATATTACTTTATAATAGGTATTTTATAGGTATTTTAATATAATACATGAAAAATTTGAAAACAACATACTTTCCAAACAGTTCTGTTCTTACTGTTGCACTATTGACTTCGTCGTTATTGATTCTTTGATTAATGTTGCATTCGGCTAGTATATGATTCCATGGTGCAGGTAAATCTAAACCCTTTTAAAAAAAAGGTAAAAAAAGGTGCTAAGTCCGCGTAAAAAACAGTATATGTATTTGCAAAATAGTGTATTATTAACTGTAAAAAACTATTGTAAAAAACCTGTCTCCAAAATAGTGTTATTTTAAAACTGTAAAAAACTACTGTAAAAAACCTATCTTCAAAATAGGATTATTTTAATCTACAAAATAGTTATTTTAATCTGCACAAAATAGTGTTATTTTAAACCGTAAAAAATTGTTCTACAAATTATTTTAATTTTGTGTAAAATTGTATATCCTACAAAAATAATGATATCAAAAAAATTGCGCTAAGTGAAAATAAACACTTATAAAAATATTTTAACCAAAAGAAGTTATACAAAATGTTGTTTTAATTTTCTACATTATATCCTAGAAAAATGATGATATCCAAAAATTACGCTAATTGAAAATAAAAACTTAAAATATTTTAACTAAAAAAAATTATACAAAATAATTGTTTTAATTTCCTACAAATAATATTAAAAAGTTGCGCCAACTGAATAAAAATTTTCACTATAAAATATACATTTCTTTTTTATTTCCAATATTAAAAGAAAAATGATATTAAATGAATTGTAATATATCTATTATAAAAAATCGTTGAAAATATGAACAATCATATACATTGCAATAATCATATGCATATATCCTAAAAAGTTTAATTGAAAAAAAAAAGGAAATGATAATACAAAATACAAAATTAAAAATTATTAAAAAAATTAAAAATTAGAAATTAATAAAAAAAAAATAAAAATTTATATAAAAATTAAAAATTAATACATATAAAAAAATTTTAGTTAAAAAACTTAGCGCTGCTAATTTCATTAGCACATTATTCAACGTAGCAGCGCTAAGTTTTTTAACTAAAATTTTTTTATATGTATTAATTTTTAATTTTTATATAAATTTTTATTTTTTTTTATTAATTTCTAATTTTTAATTTTTTTAATAATTTTTAATTTTGTATTTTGTATTATCATTTCCTTTTTTTTTCAATTAAACTTTTTAGGATATATGCATATGATTATTGCAATGTATATGATTGTTCATATTTTCAACGATTTTTTATAATAGATATATTACAATTCATTTAATATCATTTTTCTTTTAATATTGGAAATAAAAAAGAAATGTATATTTTATAGTGAAAATTTTTATTCAGTTGGCGCAACTTTTTAATATTATTTGTAGGAAATTAAAACAATTATTTTGTATAATTTTTTTTAGTTAAAATATTTTTATAAGTTTTTATTTTCACTTAGCGCAATTTTTTTGATATCATTATTTTTGTAGGATATACAATTTTACACAAAATTAAAATAATTTGTAGAACAATTTTTTACGGTTTAAAATAACACTATTTTGTGCAGATTAAAATAACTATTTTGTAGATTAAAATAATCCTATTTTGAAGATAGGTTTTTTACAGTAGTTTTTTACAGTTTTAAAATAACACTATTTTGGAGACAGGTTTTTTACAATAGTTTTTTACAGTTAATAATACACTATTTTGCAAATACATATACTGTTTTTTACGCGGACTTAGCACCTTTTTTTACCTTTTTTTTAAAAGGGTAATTTTTTTAGGGATATCACTCTTTTTTGTACTATATGTTAAACATCTTTAAATAAATGAGCAAAGAACCCGCCACCACCCCCGTCATATTTCATTAAAATTCGACGGTCCTCTTTGCTTACTATGTAGATATTCAGATCCTTCAAACTTCTTTGCTATTCTTATTGCAAAAATAACGGATAATTACAAATCAATATGTCATTAGAAATCTACATTTATTATTCACAATTAATACTTATAAATCCATTAATGAATAATCGTTGCTTTGCTTATCTAATTTATCATTGAATATATAAATGGAACGGAGAAAAAGTGAGTTATTTAATTCTATTTTTAATAGTAAGGAAAATAAAGACAAATTATCAAGAGACACGGTAGTGTTGGCAACTTACCTAAATATTTTTTCACAGTTCATAAATAATGCAGAATATGAAGCAGTCTTCACGAAATTATTGTTGATACATTACAACATTCTTTTATATGGGACTGATCGAAATACAATTATTAAATAATTAAATATTAATCACAAGTTAGATATTACATAAATATATTTTTAATAAAGAATTTTTTAACTGCTTCTTTATTTTATAACTTTCGATATATATTATTTACTAGCCATCTTCTGTAAAAAAAGTAAGTAAACATTTTTAGCACCTCTAGGCCACTGTCTTTTTTTAACTTGAGCATCATTAGCTTCGATCCAAATATTAGATGTTCCTTCTCTGCACATACTTATATAATAACCTTCATCGATACTTGAGCCATGATCAAATATAGCATTCATCATTTTATACAACTGTCCATCTATTAATACTTTAGTTGTTGGAATAGCACTCAAATTAAAGTTGTGTGTTGCTTTCATTAATTTATTATCCTGTGATAAAAATATTAAACGAATCACAACTATCTCTTTTGTCAATATTATTTCATTTTTTAATATTATATTACTTTCAGTACAATATTCACACGATTCATTATGCGACTGACACCAATGTGAAAACGTAATATTTAACAAATCATTAAGATTATAACTTTTCTTTTTCAAGTTATTAATAGGAACAGAAATAATAATATTATTATCAACAATAGTTTTTGTATTATCACAAATTTTACACCGTCTAATAGAAGTTATTTGATGCCTCACCAAACTTTTTATACAATCATATTTTTCGCAAAGAGCCATAAAAAAATCAGATGCATTTCGTTTTACAGGACTTGAAAAATATTCTCCTAAACATTGTCGTATTGCGTATGTATTTAGATTACATATTCCATTTTCATATCGATGCATTAACACACGTAAAACATCTGATTTATCACAATTGGACAATTGCTGCCTAATGGCATTTAAATTCAATAAACACTGTAATACTGCATTTGCATAGCATGAAACCTTATCTGTATTTTGGAAACCATGCATGACCCAAGCAGTACTTTGTCGAACATTTTGATCTAAACTTGATTTTTGAACAGAAGCAACTACTTTTGGTAACGCCCATAAAACATCTTTCACTTTGTAATACTGTTCCTTTGACATGGCAATAATTTCTGCTTTTGGTTTGTGTATCTGTTTTAGACGATTATATTCAATAATTGCGTCTTCGCTAGCCATTACCGATGAAGGATCGAAGTTAATTAAATATAATCCTTCTAAAGATGTTACTCGCGATAATGCAACGTAAGTTTGGCCACAATTAAATACAGAGTTACCAATGTCCATAATAGCACTTTGCAAACTTAATCCTTGGCTTTTATGAATAGTGATGCCGTAACTCAAAGATAATGGAAATTGTTTTCTGACAACGTACGCTCTATCCACTACCTCAAATTTAACACTTACTCTTTCAATTAAATATTCTAAACCTGATGGTAAAAGAAGTTTGATCTTTTCTACGTAATCATTATCTTGTACAACTGAAATCACTTTAGCAATTGTACCGTTTACAAGACCCAAACTAGCATCAATATTACGCCGTATCATAACTTTCGCTCCAATTTTAATTATAATTTTTTTCGAAAGCCCAGCTGTTCTAGAATTATCATCATCATTATTTGATAATACTTTTAATACTTTCTTTTTTACATATGAAATACAGTCAATCGTGTCTTCAGCAATTAATATTATTTCTTTAGAAACAATGCGGCTTAACATTGCATCATTGAGAACATCACACATATGACAAGTGGGTAGTAAACAAACGGTGTCTGATGACAGATTGTTAATGAAAGTACATAACTCATTTAATCTAGATTCGAAGGAATCAGCTTTAAAAGAAATTTTTTTATTTTCCAGAATCTTACAATCAGATTTTGTTAGTAAACCGATACGAATTCTCGACAATAACTCGCGGTAAGAGTCATCTCCTTGCTGGCGCATATTAATTGTCAATTCATCATAGTCAAATAATGTAGTCCATAAATTAACCGCATTTAAGGAACTAAGATATTTAGCAATTTTTTCATTTGATAAATGTTTAAAAATAGGATCATCTCGTACAGGAGGTAGTTGAAGCAAGTCTCCAAATAAAAGAATATGCTTTCGACCAAACCAACCATCATCGCAATCACTAGTGTCAAATATTTCAGACAATCGAAGATGTATATACATTAAAGTCAAATTAGATATCATTGACACTTCATCAATTATAAAAAGAATAACATCTTTAAGATCTGCTCGTAAAACTTTCAATACATGATCAGATAGTTGTTTATATTTAGGAGTATGATCATGTTTAACGGGTAATTGAAGCAATCTATGAACTGTCAAACCATCTATATTAAATGCTGCTATACCAGTAGGTGCTGCTACAGCAGTATCTTTGTTGAGATTTTGTTTTATCCAGCATTTAATAGTCTTGATTAAGAAACTTTTTCCAGTACCACCTTCTCCGCTAACATATAATCGTAATACTGATTCATCTGACTCTACAGTATTGATAACTTTATCGAATACACGTTTTTGATCCGTATTTAATTTTGCTATCATTTCAGATACATCAATTTCGCGAACTGCTTTATCACCAAGATCTTTAAAATCTTGCATTGCTTCACCAGCCTCTATATTTTGAACACCTATCGGATTTTCAGGATCATCCTGAGACTGTTGTTTTTGTAAATCGTCGTCTAGGCATTGCTGAACTAACTGTTTTGCGGTTTCAAATGCTTTTTGCAATTCTTCTAATTTTTCATGATATCGCAACGCTTCTACAAGATGCAGTTTTTCTTTGTGAAACGATTCGGCATAAGTATCGTCTCCGTTTCTAAGATCTTCTAATTTTCGCCATGGTTTAAACATAAGTAATAACGAAAAGAAATAATTTTCTGGTTGTGTATTAACATTAACTTTATAATGATCAATAAGATATCCACGCTGTCGTCGCTTAAGATATTTACCATTATCTATTTTATAATACTCAACATACTTATTTTTAGGTTTGATCTTCGAGATATCATACCACTGTGCAAATTCATAAAGAGATATATTTTCTAGTTCATTTGGTCTATGTGGATAAAGATCATCTACTAAAGATGGATAAAATATATCTATAGATTCAGGATCAAGAGCTTCAATTTCCTTGCAGTTTTTTATTCTTTTACGTCGTATTTGGTTAACATCTAACCATTTGATAGTTATATTTCGATCAGTTCCATACAAAGGAATACTTAACAATGTATCAGCAGCTTCTAGAGCTCCACATTCTCTATTATTCATAAATCGCAAACCCATATTCCAAAGACGACTTGCTAATGATTTGTTCTTATTATTTTCAATATTAAGAACAGAATCAGACAACTCACATTTTCCCGCTTTATTTATATATTTAGTAATGTACCAAGTAAGAAGCGATGATTTTTCACCAATAAATTGTATATCCATATTACCTTCCCATGCAGTAAGAAGAACAGGATTATAATCATTAATATTAACTTCATTATCCATTCGAGGAAGATCATAAAGCCTACTTTTATGTTTCAATTGTTTTCTACCTGCTATCGAAGTTGCCACATCTCTCATATTGAAAGTTTCAGTAACGGGAGGAAATCCAAAACGACATCGACGAATAACTTTACGTCCTACTTTGTTAGAGCGAAGACAATAATCGTTATGTTTATGTCGCTGATGCGTATCAACACGTTTATACAATAATGGTGAAATATTTTCATCTGGCATTTTGCAGCTTATATATTGTAAAATAAATTTGGAGACTTCTTCAATTGTAGATTCACCAAAAATCGGTGCATTTTTAATCCAAATTAATAAGTGGAAATGTTGTATACCTCTACCTTGGTATTCTCGTCGCCAAAAATAGTGCGTTACTTCTCCAATTGGATGATCTTTGGAGTTAATGAAGTCAAGCATTGCCCGAAATTTATTATCGAGAAACCTGGACGTTGATACAGAATCTTTAACAACAAGTACGCTAACGGATAAGGAAGCATCATGCCATCCATTTACTTCACGAATATATTCACCTAAATCTTCCCATAACCATTCACTCGGACTTAGTGTTAAAAACCATGTCGCAGGTCCGTAATGCTGCGTCATACACCTTAAATTACTTCTCGGTTTACGCCAATATTGTTCCGTATTTCGAAGTGTGGAAAATATTGTTGTTAGATCAGATTCCAACTGTTCTTTTGACATTGCTTCTAAATACTCTGCAGCCGTATAACGAACTTGAGGATTAGTTACATTCAATTTATGATAAATTCCACGGCTTAACTGACGCATATTCGCATTATTCAACAAATAAAATAAGTATTGTTGATTTAATCTGTACTGTGGATGTTTAGATGTCAAACGACATTTAATAAATTCATAATCATGAAGTTTAACTTCCCTAATCTCATGTTGTCCATTAATACCAAAAGGGTATAAATCTGGAAAACACATTAAATCTAAATCTTTTTCACGATTATCCAAAGGCGCATTCTGAATTTTTATCATTTGATACAAGTCTGTCGAAGTTTTATTTGCTTTCTTTTCATATAAGGGATAAATAGTATATTGTTCATAATAGCCGTCATTTTCATCAGTAACTTGAGTTAACATTGCCTTCTGCTGATCGTCTAATGTAACTTCTACATCATTTTTCGTTTCTTCTACCAGATTATTTAATGACTCATTGTCAGATTCGTCACCTAATATCGCTTCTGTCTCTTCCATTTGAAACTCTGAACTTTTTAATTGTTCTAAAATGTTTAATTCATTATGATCATTTGGCAGTATAATTTGGGAGTATAAAGCATTGTTGCGCTTTAACCACGTTAAAGCGTCAAATATTTTTTTAACATCAACCATCTCTTCCCAAATAATCTTTGATTTGGTCGGAATACCTCTAACTAAAATATATAATTCGTTATTAATATTTATTGGGTCAGTATTCAAACATAATTTATTCAACGTCTCCTGTAACGGAAGTGGTAAATGAAATGTTCTACCTTTAACTTTTTGTACCATTTGCCTTTGAGGCAACTTTTTATTAATAACAGTTCCCATTTTGACGACAGTTTGAAACGCTTTAGCTCTCTGTATAATCATTTTTTCAAATGTATTAAGAGATGATATTACTTTGGGTACATCATTTGTAAGGAGATTATTCAAGATGCAATACGCAGGCATTAAGCCTTTACGAAATTTACCTGCACAATAAGTACATATATATTGCGCATTATTTTCTTGTTGTTGTATATGTGCCATTAAACCTCTCCAACTTTGAATATTTATTTGTTCTCGAAGAATATTGACTTCAGAAACATTTCTCTTATAACACAATTTTTCGCATGATACGCAAGCATGCCGTGGTGTGTCTGTTGACCGCTTAACCAAGGCCTTAAACGCTTGATGATATTTAAAAATAATATCATCATCGCTCAGAATTGTATCTGCCTGTTGATGTTTGTACATATCTGCTTTTTCTTGTGCAGAAGTTACAATTTCATTTAATGTGTTTAAATCAGCATGAGTTAATGCTTCATCCAGATTATCCATCTTTCGATAAAAATCTGTAAGCTGATAAATTAAACGCTTAATATATCTTACTCGTGGAAAATGAGGCGATAATAGTTGAATTGGAAGAAACATTCCTTCGCAAAGTGTTAAATCAATATGGCAGCTACGCGTATGGCCCAATTTTTCATTTGAAATTTTCATAGTACATTTATGAATATTTTCTATCAATTTGGGTACATTCTTTAAAGTACATGTATTTATAGTTTCAAGAAATTTCTGATAACGATTAATTAAAAATGGATCGTCAGTTTTACATGAAGTATTGCACGACCACGATTTTTTCGCTTCTATTTCTATCAACGGTAATATATTTACTACTTGTCTTTCTGCATTCATTGCCAAAGGTTCCAATGCAGTTTTTATTAACGGTAGATTTGCTACTTTCTCTTCTGCATTCATTACCAAAGTTTCCTTTGAAGTTACATGACGATATGTAGAATCAATAAAATAGTTTTCAGATGAGGCTGTATGGCTGGATTCGCCACATAACACATCTAATTTCTCTTCAACTGTGGAACATTTTACGGCTTGAGTCAAACTTACTTCTGTTTTTTTTTTAATCAAAGATAACATTTTGTAAATATTACGAAGATAACTTCTTCTAACATGCATACACCAACGTACGATTTTTTCGGCTTTTAATCGTTTTTCGATATGATTTTTAATACCGAGTTTCTCAACAATATTTTTAGTAAATGTTTCTAAAGAATGCTGAAGTTTTATGGTGTTTTTCGACCAAACTTTTCATATTTTTTTATAATTTTTTTTCCAACATCGTTATTTTTTAGTGCAGATTTTTTATTTTTCTGATAATATCGTTTGTTATAAAGCCATTTGCGATTAGAATCTAATGCTTTTTGTCTGTCCTGTTCACGCTGAAAGTTTATAGAATAACGTATGCGTTTTTGTTCACATTGTCTTACAGAATCCTGTTGATATCGACATCGTTTCTTACGGCGATTATTTTCTACATCTTGTTGATATCACTGTTATTGTTTAGTACGATTATTTTCTAAATCTTGTTGATATCGACATCGTTTCTTAAGGCGATTATTTTCTAAATTTTGTTGATATCGCTATCGCTGTTTAGTACGATTATTTTCTAAATTTTGTTGATATCGACATCGTTTCTTAAGGCGATTATTTTCTAAATTTTATTGATATCGCTGTCGCTGTTTAGTACGATTATTTTCTAAATCTTGTTGATATCGACATCGTTTCTTAAGGCGATTATTTTCTAAATTCTGTTGATTTTGACGCCGCTTTAATGCACGATTATTTTCTAAATCTTGTATATATTGATGTTGCTGTTTAACGCTACTATTTTCTAAATTTGTATATTGGATTGAAGGCAATTGTATTTTCATGCAACTATTGGTTATTTCTTCCTTAGATTGATTAATATCAGCAAGTTTTTTTAACTGATTTTCTTTTTGTTGCTTAGTTTCATCCTTTGTATATTGATGTTGCTGTTTAGCGCAGCTATTCTCCAAATTTGTACATTTGATTGAGAGGGATTGTGTTTTCATGCAATTATTGGTTAATTCTTTCTTAGATCGACGAATATCAGCAAGTTTTTTTAACCGATTTTCTTTTTGTGATTCAGTCTCATATTGCCGTATACTACGGGCACGAGCAGCTTCTATTTCTCTGAATTTTACTATTGCTAATGGAAGCACTTTTTGAGGAACATATCGTGGATCTTGAGGAAAATGTTCAATTATATTTGATTCAAAAATTTTTATCAAATGTGAACGCATTAAACTATGATTATATTTTACTCTTTCAGGTTTAATATTAAATAATAATGAAATCGCAAATGCTATTGCAAAAACACCACAATCGTTACCATTTGGTTGTTGTTGCACAGTAGGAAATCTAACAAGACATTTCTCAAAGTCATATGTTGGAAATAATCTTTTTAAAAATTGTTCATGATGCTTATGCAGTCTTTTAGAATTTAACGAATCATAAATAAATATATATTTTGTGTTATAGTAACTACATACCCAATATCCGTCAAACGGACCTAATGAACTATGCAATATTTGAATATGATTTTTATCTTTTGGCATAGATTGAATAGTATCAAGACACTGCACTCGCCAGGATTCGACAGGTGTATAATCTGAACAATTTTGTAAAAGATGACCAAAATGTTCCATATGAATGTCAGTTAACCAATTGCCTCGAATAATTATATCTTTTTCTCTAGGCATTAAGACTATTTGTTTGTTTATCTTTACAGACATTTTGTATATATAAAGTAAACGTTTTTTATACAAACAACAACTTTATATAGACTTTATAAAAACTTTATATATATTAGTTTTATTTATGTATAACACCTTTTTATGAGCACACAGCAACTCTATAACGGCGCACAGCAGCCTTTTATTGGCGCACAGCAGCCACTTTTTATAAGCGCACAGCAGCTCTATAACGGCGCACAGCAGCCGTTGTTTATAGGCGCACAGCAGCCTTTTATTGGCGCACAGCAGCCACTTTTATGAGCGCACAGCAGCTCTATAACGGCGCACAGCAGCTCTATAATACCGCACAGCAGCCGTTCTTTATAGGCGCACAGCAGTCTTATATAAAATAAGTTAAATAAAATTTTATACTTACCTCTATTCTCAACGAAGAAAAGTGAAAAAACCTGCGTAACACCCTATATAAATATCAGTATTGTACAGTATATCACATTTTCAACATCTTCCTTAATAAAAATAAAATACATATCTCTTTTTAATCCTTCAATCGTGCGATTTTTCACGAATCACGTGGAATTTTGAGAGCTCCTAATGAATTAAACGGTACATTCTCGTTTCACAAAAAACTGAGTTTTTGCCAGAAAGATATCGAAAAGATTAAACAATTAAGTATTGTATTTTGTTAAAGATCGTGCGCAACGGCTGAAGGTTTAATCAATACTTTAAATATCCAATTCATAAGTTATATCACTTAAAATATATCCAATATATAGAAATTTAATTTTGCAATAAGTTTTGCAACAAGCAAATGTATGTGCAATTTAAAATTATTTTAATAATTATTTTAATAATTATTTTAACATTATTTAATTCTAAAATACGTAAGATTTAAAATTCATTATAATTTATGAATTTAAATATTACAGGAAGTTGTTTTTAAGATAATGAAGCTATTACTTTTTTTTTGTATATTTAAATATATTGAAATTGTATGAAATTTAAGATTTGCAATTATAGAGATATATTTATAAAAATAGATATAAAAATATTGATCTTTTAAAAAATGTTTATAACTATTTGCACATTTAATTTCTAAATAGTATTTCGATAAAACTATAACAATATGACAAATTATCTTAGTAAAATATATTTGCAAAATTAAATTTACAAACACATTGCATCTGTATATAGTATTTATTTGTTAGACATAAATTATTAATGTATATACTTTTACATATGCAAAATAACTTGTATAATACATGCTTTACGAAATAATTTTAAACAATAAAAATCATAGAATATTTATGGTATATATTTTTTAATAAAGGTATGTAGATAGGGTTCAAATGTATAAAAAGTAATGTGAAATGATTACTTGACGAATTACCAGAAGAATATAGCCACACTTCTTTATACAGGGTGAGCCATTTTAATTAACGCACGCAATTATTTCGGAAACAAAGCATTTTAGAGAAAAATGTTTCAGACAAAAGTTTTATGGTTTCGAGGGGGCCATAAGATGGTATCATTGGTTTGACACTGAAGAGTTCATTTGCAGGTTACGTGAAGGTCACTTCAATTTTTTTAAATGGAACACCCTATATATTTTTGCACACTCTTGTAGCTTATCTCGAGAGCTTTCCAAAACACTATAATTAAGTACCTTTTCGTTAAGTACTTTTTGAGTTATGAGGCTTGAAATAATTTCTTAATTTTACATAAACCGTAAAATATCTTGTAAAATATTCATTTTTCGATTCGGTCGTCGCGTCGCGCGCTTTGCATCGAGTATCGCGTTCTGTTAACGCGTTTCTTTAATCGAGTGTGTAATTAATAATTAAATGCGTTAACCGTTTATTAAATTCGTACCGTAACCGTTGGTAAATTCCTCCTTTTATCAATCGTTAAGTTTATTATTAAGTTGTGTGTATTAAGTTTTGTAATAAAATATATGGGTATTATTATATAATAACAATAATAATAATAATAATAATATTTAAAAAATCTTGTACTATTTATTTTATATTTACATAATAAATACATATTAACATTACATTTCACAATATAACACACGTGTGTAATCAATGATGAAATGTTTAGATGAAGTCTTGATTTTGTCCTCTCGTTACGTAATCATACTGCCAATCGACAATTCCATTTGGAGTCATAAAATAATTGCAAAGACTGTCCCTAATATGTGTCGCAAATACTACACCATTTTCGTTATTTTCAATAATTTCATCATTGTTTTCAAATTATATAATATTACCTTCTTCGTTCCTTAAGAAATTGTGCAAACATATAGTTGTTAAAACATATTTATTAATATTTTCAGGAGTCGCAGCGATCGGTCTATTATAAATACCCCACTTTTTTGCCAAAATTCCAAATGTATTTTCTATTATACGCCGGGCTCGCGAAAGTCTATAATTGAATATATTTTTGCGTTCCCCCAAATACCGTCCAGAATATGGTCGCATCAAATGCTTTCCAATGGGAAATGCTTCATCTCCAATAAAAAAATAAGGCATTTGTATATCGGTTCCGCTTAAGCAACTGGTTCCTTCTGGAATATCCAGCATTCCATTCTCCACATTCAAGTCGCTGTTTCCATAAATTCCCGCATCACTGTTTTTCCCCATGGATCCAATATCGACCAAAGTGAATTTATAGTTGTAATCACACACAGCCATAAGCACGATGCTGTATCGTTTATGATAATTGAAGTACAACGAACCAGAATTCGGGGGGCATTGAGCATCGACATGTTTTCCATCTATTGCCCCCAAGCAATGTGGAAAATTCCATAATTTCCAAAAACCCTCAGCAATTTGCAAATATTCTTCTCTCGAAGGAGGTCGTAGATAGATAGGACTAAGAAGTCTTCCAAATACGTCACACGTCTCTTTAACTATTTTATGTACGGTTGATAGACCGACACGATAGGCAAAAGCAATTGTTGGAACTTTGTCACCAATCAAAAATCTGTAACATCATTATCAATATTATGATATTAATTACCAAATTGTTTTTACACATATGTATTGTTAAATTACGAGTGATCCGCATATATACCTCAATGTCAAAGCAATTCGATGCTCTGGTTCAAGTGCCCGTGGACTTCGTTTTATTAAACTTGGGTTAACAATGTCCATCAAGTGCTGGAATGTTGGCAGTGTCATACGTGTATATTTATGGAACATTTGTTGATCTCTTTTTATTTCTTGAAAAAGATTATAAAAAGCTCCTTGCTGTCTTCTTCTTGTATTAATTGGTCGTACCCAGATACGGCGACGGCGACGACGGTTGATCCGGTCTCTACGACGTTGCACCAAAAGTGCTTCCATGTAGACCAGAGTAATTAACATTAAATCGAAATCATCCATTTCTAAAAAGAAATGTAATTCAATCCAATGCAGTCTTCTCGAATTAAAATCACACTTAGAATTGTAAGAACTAATTGCAAAAATGTTAAAGAACGACCAAACAGCACAAACATCAAATATCAAAATGAATGAAGAATATTCAATGATATATAAAAAATAATGAAATATTATTCGAGAAAATTAATCAAATTAAGAGAATGTTTCAATAATGAATTTTTACTTAAACTATATATGAAACGTACCGAAAATTATGAGAAGATTCGTTTATTTTGCAATAAATTACAATTTCAGAAATGTGCACACAAAATCAAATTAACCTCAAAATAATATATTTATGAAATTGGGACAATTTACACGAATAATTATATACGATCATTATCAGTTTGTATTTTCATTACATGGATAATTAAATAGTGATAATACTTACGTGTTAATAAATATAATGTGTAATATTCGTCCTTAATTATTTTTTCTTGATAACGCGATACGTTTTAGAACCGGCTACAGTGAGTTATGCCCGTGGCTATGCATTATGTATTTTTATGTAGATTGAAAATCCATAAGCCATAGGCAGAATTCAGAATCATAGCGCATGCGCTATGACTTCTGCATTCTGCTTATGGCTCCTGTAATTTTATGTGCTTCCACCTTAACTCTTGTGGCAGAGCTGCCAGATCCGGGTCGCAAACAACATGCAACCCGTAGTGGAGGGGGTAACAGACATGTGAGCGTAAGCGTACGTGTGAGCTCGGCGCTTCGGCTAGCTTCGGGTAGTAGAAGAAGACAGAATACAGTTTTCTGTCTCCTTCCTACCAAGCTGACAACGAAGGCGACGGCGACGGACGACGCTGCTTACTTCTCGATATCTCGATATGACCCACAGCGTTAAATGTTGTCCCTTACAGTTTTTTATATTATATATTTTTTCATATAAAAAATCAAACCATAATATTTATAAACGAACACACACACACACACAATATATATATATATATATATATATATATATATATATATAAACGAATTGTGAGAATACATGTTGAGCACGTTTGTCGAAAATGGTTTCGCTTTTATGATAAATTTCATGCTAAAATTTCTATTGTAATAATTCATTTTTAATAAAAAAAATAATTATTTATTTCTAATTAAATTTATTTCTTAATTTGTTATTATCAAATAAAATATAAAATAATATTATTTCTTCAATTTAAAAACGAAAAATTATTTAAAAAATAATAAATTTTTAAATCAATTATTTATCACTTTATATAATTATATTTTATTGTACACAATACAAATTTTAACATGAAATTTCTGATAAAAGTAAAATCCTTTTCGACAAACGTGCTCAATAACGCGTTCACAATTTGTTTATATATATATATATATATATATATATATATGTATACGTATGTATATATCGTTTTTAAATATTATAGTTTGATTTTTTGTAAAAATATATAATATAAAGAGCTGTAAGAGACAAACACTCAACGCTGTGGCTCATATCGAGATATCGAAAAGTAAGCAGCGTCGCCCGTCGCCTTCGTTGCCCGCTCGATAGAAAGGAGACAGAAGATAGTATTTTCTCGTCTTTTACTCTCTTACTCTTTTACTTAATATATAATTAGTCTGAATTAATATATAATTATAATTATACATTAAACTTTCTTTCTATACGTATATATTTATACACACAAACGATATACAAATGTATACTACGTTTACGGCAATTTTTAAATTATAAAATAATGAGTGGTGATTTTCCACACCACCCATGGGGTATCACCAGTGGCGCGTTAGGTTTTTATATGTGGACCTTCGCCTGGAGCCCTATTATACCACGTTATATTGTATTGTTTCGTCATTTACAAGTGTGTCTGTTATACAGACAAAACTTTTATACACCTATGATATACCTACCTTTGATACACTTTTTACAAATATGTTGTCTGTTATACAGACAAGATGTTTTTCACATACTTACGTTTTACAAATATGTTGTCTGTTAGACAGACAAGATGTTTTTCACATACTTACGTTTTACAAATATGTTGTCTGTGATACAGACAAGATGGGATAAATAAAAAAAAAAAAATGGGATAAATAAATATTTCTTAAATTATTATTATTTTTGGTATAATTTATTTTTTTAAATATTTTAAAGAATAATTATAATATAATAGTAATAATTGATAATTGTAATATAATAGTAGTATTAATAATAATAATAGTTTTTAATTGTTGTGTTCCCTCGACCTCGGCCGCCTCGGCGTCGGCCGCCTCCGCCTCGGCCGCCTCCGGCTCGGCCTCGGCCGCCCCCTCTGCCTCGGACGCCCCATCCGCCCCTGGTGCCCCTATTTTTTTGATACCAGCGGGCACGGGACCGTCCGCCTCCTCTTTTTTTTGGTTTGTTTTCTAAAAATAAAACATAAATAATAAATAAATTATAATAATACATATATATAATTTGATAAAATAAAATTTAATAAAAATATTTAAAAAATAATATACTATTTTGCTCCTGCTGTGGCTGTTCCTGTGATTCTTGCTGCTGCTGCTGCTGCTGCTGCTGCTGCTGCTGCTGCTGCTGCTGCTGCTGCTGCTGCTGCTGCTGCTCCATATATGTTTGCAGCTGTTGATGCAACAATTGATTTTGATGCAACATTTGTTGCATCAACTGCTGCATATTTGGCCTTTCTTGCAGCACCAGCGCATCCATCTTGGCGTTTATATCCTCTATAAAATTATTAATAAAGGAAAAATGATAAGAGAATAATTAAGGATTAAAGTTTTTTAATATTTGTCTACAAATAAATGATTTACTTACGAGTCATGTTGCTCTTCAATATATTAGCGTGCTTCGACCTGTCAGTCCTGTCACCGTGAATTGACACTGCGGCATTTATTTGTTTCATGCCGTTTCATTTGTTTTATGCCGTTCATTTGGGGCGTTTTCATCAGATAATCTTGTCGCCTTGTACACTCAAGTAAACGTATTTTTTTATACGTGATTTGTGAAATCTTGGTGTTCAAGAAACTGTCACAATCCCGATTGTGAGTTCTGATTATTTAAAATATCTATATATCTTTATCTTTTTTCGTCTTTACCTTCTTTTATCCACTCTTCTTTGATTCTTTATTTCTGTCTATTTTTTGTTTCATAAAAATGTGTGATTTGTCAAGAAAAAAACTTAAGCGAAGCTTTTCAAACGCTTGGCTCAATGACGATCGAATTAAACATTGGATACGCACAGTATCTTTTGATGAGAGTTTATATCATTGCATTATATGCAATAAAAATATTTCATGCAACACACATGTTTTAAGACATGCGGATTCTGCGTGTCATAAAAATAATATTAAAGAAAATACTCCGTCTTTATTAAATATTGATAATAAAAATTCAAATAAAAAAATATCCGCAACAATTAACATAAATTTAAAGAAGAAATTTCAAGAACAATGGTTAGATGTCGAATTATTTAAACCATGGTTACGCAAAGTGTCACACGATGAAAATTCATTTTTTTGTTCATTTTGTGATAAATCTATGATTGGTGGTTTATCGCAAATTTATCGTCACGCAGAATCCAAAGCACATATAGAAATATCTAAAAAACATGAAACAGAAATAAAGAATACGAAGGAAAATATATATATAGTAAATGATTCAGTTTTGTCGTTTGATGAACGAAAAAAATCAGCAGAAATTCGGTATGCGGCATTAATCGCTGATAAAAATATTTCGCATCAAACTGCAAAAGAAATCCTTAGCTTCTTTCAAAACATAGGAAAAGATCCTAATGTATTACAAAACATGAGCATGGGCAGGACGAAATGTAAAAACATTATTACAAATGTTCTATGTCCAGTTAAAACAGATCGTGTCGTCAATAAGCTTCAACATACAAAATTTACAATTTTTATTGATGAAACATCTGATATAACAAATAATAAATGGATGACATTTCTTGTTCGATACGTTGATCCAGAGACATTACATATTCGCACACAATTAGTTAAATTAATCGACATTGATGCTAAAGATTCAAGCGCAGAAAAGTTGTTTCCGGCATTTAAATGTGAAATGTGGAAATTACAGATACCTTTTTCAAATATTGTAGCCTTATCATGCGATAATGCATCTGTTATGACAGGAAAACATTTATCGTTTAAAAAAAAATTGGAAGAAACATGTCCACATTTATTAACATTTTCATGCCCATGTCATTCCTCCGCATTAGCAGCGCATGCTGCTTGTTCTAAAATACCTGCATATTGCGAGGAATTTCTAAAAAAAATTGCTACTTATCTCAATAGCAGTCCAAAACGTTCGGCTATTTTTCTTGAATTTTGTGAATGTTTCTAAGAAACAAATCGCAAAATATTGAAATTATGTGATACACGCTGGCTGTCGCGTTATTTATGTATCGAAAGGCTTCTTGAATCTTGGGATACAATTAAATACTTTCTTACTGAAATGGTTGTGAGCGAAAAAACAAATTCTGGAGAATATCTACTGTCTATGATGGGCAACGTAGAGATGAAAGCTTATTTTCTGTTTTTAAAATATGTTTTAAATTTCTTTAATGCATTTAATGCATTCTTTCAAGCATTAGAAACGAGGATTCATTTATTACATCAAAAATCTGTAAATTTTCTTTTCCAAATCTGTAGAAATTTTTTAAAAGAAGAATATTTAAAACCATTTTCTACAAATATTATATTCTCACTGAAAGAAAATCAAAAAGCTATAAATGAAATTATTTTGGGATCAGAATGTGAAGAATTAAATGAATTAACGCTGAAAGGTCACATAAACATAGTTAAAATTGTTCGAGAGAATTGTTTAACATTTTATGTGACTGCTGCGGAAGAAATTCGTAAAAGATTACCTATAAATAACATATTTTTATCAAAATTACAAATTTTTCGGCCATACATAAGTTTATTTGATAATAATAGAGAAACATCATTCAATGATATTTCTTTTATAGCTAAAACTATCGGCTGTTTTGACGAAGATGGTTTAAAAAAAGAATGGATTGCCCTACCATTAGATTTTACAATGGAAGAAAAACAAAGTTTTTCTAAATTAAATTTCGACAGCATGTGGAAAGAAATTTTACAAAGTCAATACAATAATCTTGTTAAATATCCCAATTTAACAAATGTTATAAATACTATTAGATCGCTTCCAAATTCAAATGCCGATCCGGAGAGGATGTTTTCTCTTTTAAATAATTTAAAAACGAAAAAACGTAACAGTTTTTCGTCGGCTACTGTTAATGCAATTTGTGTATTTAAATCTGCATTAAAAACGAGAGGAGAAACAGCTATGAAAATGAAAATTGACGAAAAACATTTGTCACTTATGTCAGCGGACAAATTATATGCTCCCGCTGCTAAGAAAGATAAAAGTATTTTAAGATTACATGCTGCAGATACTACTGATATAGCTGGTCCTTCATGTCATAAATAATAAATTCTGTCTGTGTAACAGACAACATATTTGTAAAACATAAGTATGTGAAAAACATCTTGTCTGTATAACAGACAACATACATATTTGTAAAACGTAAGTATGTGAAAAACATCTTGTCTGTATAACAGACAACATATTTGTAAAACGTAAGTATGTGAAAAACATCTTGTCTGTATAACAGACAACATATTTGTAAAACGTAAGTATGTGAAAAACATCTTGTCTGTATAACAGACAACATATTTGTAAAACGTAAGTATGTGAAAAACATCTTGTCTGTATAACAGACAACATATTTGTAAAACGTAAGTATGTGAAAAACATCTTGTCTGTATAACAGACAACATATTTGTAAAACGTAAGTATGTGAAAAACATCTTGTCTGTCTAACAGACAACATATTTGTAAAACGTAAGTATGTGAAAAACATCTTGTCTGTATAACAGACAACATATTTGTAAAACGTAAGTATGTGAAAAACATCTTGTCTGTCTAACAGACAACATATTTGTAAAACGTAAGTATGTGAAAAACATCTTGTCTGTATAACAGACAACATATTTGTAAAAAGTGTATCAAAGGTAGGTATATCATAGGTGTATAAAAGTTTTGTCTGTATAACAGACACACTTGTAAATGACGAAACAATACAATATAACGTGGTATAATAGGGCTCCAGGCGAAGGTCCACATATAAAAACCTAACGCGCCACTGGTGATACCCCATGGGTGGTGTGGAAAATCACCACTCATTATTTTATAATTTAAAAATTGCCGTAAACGTAGTATACATTTGTATATCGTTTGTGTGTATAAATATATACGTATAGAAAGAAAGTTTAATGTATAATTATAATTATATATTAATTCAGATTAATTATATATTAAGTAAAAGAGTAAGAGAGTAAAAGACGAGAAAATACTATCTTCTGTCTCCTTTCTATCGAGCGGGCAACGAAGGCGACGGGCGACGCTGCTTACTTTTCGATATCTCGATATGAGCCACAGCGTTGAGTGTTTGTCTCTTACAGCTCTTTATATTATATATTTTTACAAAAAATCAAACTATAATATTTAAAAACGATATATACATACGTATACATATATATATATATATATATATATATATATATATATAAACAAATTGTGAACGCGTTATTGAGCACGTTTGTCGAAAAGGATTTTACTTTTATCAGAAATTTCATGTTAAAATTTGTATTGTGTACAATAAAATATAATTATATAAAGTGATAAATAATTGATTTAAAAATTTATTATTTTTTAAATAATTTTTCGTTTTTAAATTGAAGAAATAATATTATTTTATATTTTATTTGATAATAACAAATTAAGAAATAAATTTAATTAGAAATAAATAATTATTTTTTTTATTAAAAATGAATTATTACAATAGAAATTTTAGCATGAAATTTATCATAAAAGCGAAACCATTTTCGACAAACGTGCTCAACATGTATTCTCGCAATTCGTTTATATATATATATATATATATATATATATATATATATATATATTGTGTGTGTGTGTGTGTTCGTTTATAAATATTATGGTTTGATTTTTTATATGAAAAAATATATAATATAAAAAACTGTAAGGGACAAACATTTAACGCTGTGGGTCATATCGAGATATCGAGAAGTAAGCAGCGTCGTCCGTCGCCGTCGCCTTCGTTGTCAGCTTGGTAGGAAGGAGACAGAAAACTGTATTCTGTCTTCTTCTACTACCCGAAGCTAGCCGAAGCGCCGAGCTCACACGTACGCTTACGCTCACATGTCTGTTACCCCCTCCACTACGGGTTGCATGTTGTTTGCGACCCGGATCTGGCAGCTCTGTCTTGTGGTCGCGCAGTCTCCGCGGCAGAGCTGCCAAGTCCGAGACGCAAGCAACGGGCAACACGTAGTGGAGGGGGTAACGGGCATGTACGCGTAAGCGTACGTGTGAGCTCGGCGCTTCGGCTAGCTTCGGATAATAGAAGAGGACAGAATACAGTTTTCTGTCTCCTTCCAACCAAGCTGGCAACGAAAGACGGGCGACGCTGCTCGCGTCTCGATATCTCAATACGTACGATAGCGTTAAACGTTTTTCTCGTTCAACTTGTTATATTAGATATTTTTTATAACTGATAAATATATTATATATTTGCTAATTGTAAGAAAATATATATTTTTCATATTAAAAAATCAAATCGTATAATTCTTAAAAATGAATATATGTATATATATATATATATATATATATATATATATATATATATTCGTTTATAAGAATTATGACATTTAATTTTTCATATGAAAAAATATATCAATATTTTCATACAACTGATAAATGTATAATATATTTATCAGTTAAAAATATATTAAATATATTAAATATATTTAATAGATTAATATTTATCAGATAAAAAATACATTTATCGGTTAAAAAATGTGTATAATATAAAAAGCTGTAAGGAAAAAACATTTAATGCTGTCGCACGCATTGAGATATCGAGAAGCGAGCAGCGTCGCCTGTTTCCGGCTTGGTAGGAAGGAGACAGAAAACTGTATTCTGTCTTCGTCCTATCAAGCAGACAACGAAAGCGACGGGCGATGCGCGACGCGCGACGCTGCTCGCTCCTCGATATCTCGATATGCGCTCGATCGTTTTTCTCTTACAGCTTTCCTTTATGTTATAAATTTTTTACAATTAGTAAATATACATATATATACATATGTATATATAAATATATATATACATATACATATGTATATATAAATGTATATATGAAACGTAAAAATATATTATAAAGCTATAATATTTAATATAAATATTTTTAATATAAATATTTGACTTTTTTTTTACATATATATACGTATATATTTAAAATAATAAAAATGAGTGGCGATTTTCCACACCACCCACGAGGTATCACCAATGGCGCGTTAGGTTTCTTTTACGTGGACCTTCGCCTGGAGCCCTATTGTACCACATTGTATTGTATTATATTATCTAGAAGGAAAAAAGGATAAAGAAAATATTTGGAAAGGAAAAAATAAATATTCCCTGAATTATTTTTTAATATTTATTTTTACAAAAAAGATAATTAATAATAATAATAATTATTTATGATATTGCCTCCCCTGCCTCGGCCGCCTCCCCTGCCTCGGTCGCCTCCCCTGCCTCGGCCGCCTCCCCTGCTTCGGCCGTCTCTCCTGCCTCGGCCGCCTCCTCGGCCTCCTCTATTTGGGGCGCTTGCGCCGCCCCTGATGCCCGTGTTCCGCCGGGCGTACCACAGGACACGGGATTTCCCGCCTCCTCTTTTTTTTGGTTTGTTTTCTGAAAAACAAAAAATAATAAATTATAACAAATAATAAACATAATAAACATAATAAACATAAATAATAAATAAATTATAATAATGCATATATATATACATATATATATATATATATATATATATATATATACATATATATAATTTAATAAAATAGAATTTAATATAAAAAATAACATACCATTTCGCTGCTGCGCCTGCACTTCCTGCTGCTGCTGCTGCTGCTGCTCCTGGTGCTGCCCCTGGTGCTGCTGCTGCTGCTGCTGCTGCTGCTGCTGCTGCTGCTGCTGCTGTAGCTGCATATACCCTTGCAGTTGATGCAACAATTGTTGCATCAACTGCATATCGGGAACATCCTGGAGAACGAGTACCCCCATTTCAGCATTTATGTCTCCTGTAAAATTGAAAAAAATTATAACATAAAAATTAAAAAGATTAAAGTTTCTTAATATTTTTCTATAAATAATGATTTACTTACGAGACATGTTGACGTTTAGCGCGGGACGTATGTTGCGTTTGTCGCCGTGCTTTGATGGACTGAGAATAAGGCACACTCGGCACTTGTTTATTTGTTTCATGTCGTTTCATTTGTTTTATGCCGATCATTTTTTTCGTAGCATCTCCATCAAATTATCTTGTCGCCTTGTACTCTCGAGTAAACGTATTTTTTTATACGTGCGTCGTGAAATCTTGGTGTTCAGAAAACTGTCACAATCCCGCTTGTGAGTTCTGATTATTTAAAATTGCTATACAGGGCGATCCTGAAAAACGTTATGTCTTTAAAATGACGTATTCCTGACACCATTCTAAGACAATTTTTCCTTTACCAAAATTTGATTTGAAGCGTAGTTTTTGAATTATGAGCAAAAATAGTTAGTAAATCACGCGTCGGGTACAGAAGGCAGGCAGGAGCGGCGCGGCGTGCCGCGAGCGCGGGCGCAGCTGACCGCCCGACGGGTGATTATCACCGCATGAGTCGCTAACTATTTTATCTTATAACATAAAATTATGCTTTAAATAAAATTTTGGTAAAGAAGAAAATGTCTTAGAATTACGTCAGAAATACGTGTTCCTTAAAAAAACGTTATTTTAATAATGAAAAGTTGTTCCGGATCGCCGGCCGTCCGACGTTGCAATCAGCTGATTGCTACACGCGATGTGTGTATGGCGGAGTGTGTGCGTAAGAGAGAGAGAGAGAAAGAGAGAGAGAGAGGGAGGGTAGGAGGGACAGACATTCATACACACGCACGCACTTTTTTCTCGCTCTCTTTCTCTCTTTTACGCAACACTCATACACTCTCTCATTCAGTCTCTCACTCACACTCTCTCGGTCACTCACTCACTCACTCACTCACCTGCTTACTCACTTGCTCACTCACCTTGTAGCAGCGTAGCGAATCTTCATGCTATGTATTGTTGTTATCTGCTGCACGGTTATGATTGCTAGAGACACATCGAAATTTTTTCGATTATTAATCTCACATTCGATTGACACAATACAGATTACACGATAACGAGTTTACTGTTTATTCACTCACTATTGATTTATCGATACCAAAAATTACTTTCAAAGAAACGCGAATGCAAACAACACATGACTCGACGCGAAGCGACGGACCGCGGAGACTGCGCGACCACAAGAGTTATGTTGCCAGAAACGCGACACGCGACATCTAACAAACGACTTGCGCGTGGCGCGTGATTGACGCGAGATAAGACGAACGATCGGCTAAAACCTTCGCATTGCGAATGCGGTAGAAAACATGAAACGTATAATGACATACTTAAAAAATTAATTATTTATTATAAATAATAACTATTTCTAATTATAATAAATAATTATTATTTACTCAATCACGCGCCACGCGCAAGTCGTTTGTTAGATGTCGCGTGTCGCGTTTCTGGCAACATAACTCTTGTGGTCGCGCAGTCTCCGCGGTCCGTCGCTTCGCGTCGAGTCATGTGTTGTTTGCATTCGCGTTTCTTTGAAAGTAATTTTTGGTATCGATAAATCAATAGTGAGTGAATAAACAGTAAACTCGTTATCGTGTAATCTGTATTGTGTCAATCGAATGTGAGATTAATAATCGAAAAAATTTCGATGTGTCTCTAGCAATCATAACCGTGCAGCAGATAACAACAATACATAGCATGAAGATTCGCTACGCTGCTACAAGGTGAGTGAGCAAGTGAGTAAGCAGGTGAGTGAGTGAGTGAGTGAGTGACCGAGAGAGTGTGAGTGAGAGACTGAATGAGAGAGTGTATGAGTGTTGCGTAAAAGAGAGAAAGAGAGCGAGAAAAAAGTGCGTGCGTGTGTATGAATGTCTGTCCCTCCTACCCTCCCTCTCTCTCTCTCTTTCTCTCTCTCTCTCTTACGCACACACTCCGCCATACACACATCGCGTGTAGCAATCAGCTGATTGCAACGTCGGACGGCCGGCGATCCGGAACAACTTTTCATTATTAAAATAACGTTTTTTTAAGGAACACGTATTTCTGACGTAATTCTAAGACATTTTCTTCTTTACCAAAATTTTATTTAAAGCATAATTTTATGTTATAAGATAAAATAGTTAGCGACTCATGCGGTGATAATCACCCGTCGGGCGGTCAGCTGCGCCCGCGCTCGCGGCACGCCGCGCCGCTCCTGCCTGCCTTCTGTACCCGACGCGTGATTTACTAACTATTTTTGCTCATAATTCAAAAACTACGCTTCAAATCAAATTTTGGTAAAGGAAAAATTGTCTTAGAATGGTGTCAGGAATACGTCATTTTAAAGACATAACGTTTTTCAGGATCGCCCTGTATACTAACCTTGATTTTTATGTTGATGTTTTTCACTTTCGTGTTAAATCACTTCTTATTGCTAAGTGATCTTCTGAGATCACTTATTTTGAGTCAAAATGTCCTCTTATGCAAATAAAAAACACGTGCTGGTACACCAACAGACAACAATGACTGCGTATACGCTACAGAGCGTTTTGGGCAACGTGTACGCGCCTACACGGTCACGCTTGCATTATTAGGGTTAGGTAAGGTTAGGTTACATTTGGGTGCTTTCCAATTACAATATCCCTAGACACTTTCGTGCACACAGTGACACAAAGTGCGTTCCAATTGCCATAATTGTTGACACAACATTACACATGCCTACTCAGCTCGAGGGCTACTAGTCGGATGTGTAAGCTTGTGTTTTCTAGTGACAAATAATAGTTACAAATTACAGACATTGACCAATTTCCGTAAAGTGCATATGGGGGCATATAGCATACGTGACACAACTGTAAATATGCATATATGGGCTTTACGGAATTCCAACAAGTAGTAGATTTATTTTTAATATTTTCTTTTATTTAACAAAGAAATGTAACATGGATTGCGAAAATATTAAAACTATCTAAATAAATAATTTATTTATTTATTTAAGCCAAATTTCTAATTATTAATATTAAAAGTATCATTAAGGTAATAAGTAATTCAAATTATCTTGTATAATGAATTTTTGTTAAAGGACCAAATAGAATTTAAATATATTTAATGAATAAAGCAATATTTATTTTTTGTCTTCCATTTTTACATATTGACGTAACATGCATGTGTTATTGTTATTAAAAACAGTTTCTATTACTCTCCACCATAGACTAAAAAATACCAAGGCATGAACACAGTATAGATACTATGGTACACATTTTGTTCCAATTGAATCGTGCACAGCGCTACACTTTGTCCTTTCCTGTGCACATTTGTGCACATATGTGTTAAACAATTGGAAAGCACCCATTAAGTAGCGTCCATTAACGGTAACGTGATTGATTCTTTTACTTTTAGAACAAATCAACGTCAAGTCTTGACAAGATGACAATTTAGCAGTCATTCTGCTGAACGCGACTATTTTAAAGAAAAATATTTGAAATAAAAGTTGTTTGATTCAAAGGAGGTCATAAAGTAGATGATGCCCTTTATTTGATGAATTTTTTAAGAGATATTTGAAGTGGTGTTATTTTAAATTGGACACCCTAATATATATTGAGTTATAGCAGTAATAAATATAAATAAATAAATATAAATTATTTATTAAATATATTATAAATTAAACTTTATTTTTCTAATTTTAATTGTTGATCGCACAACATCTTTATGATGTCACTGTGACATATTTTTGCTATGGGGATTTTTTATCATTATTGTTACATTTCGTGATATACTAGTTATATCAATGTGACATTTTTGATGATATCACTATAACATCATAAAGATGTTGTGCTGTGACGATTAAATATATTTTTTATCGTCACAGCACAACATCTTTATGATGTCACTGTGATATTTTCTTGCTATGACAGATTTTTTTATCCTTATTGTTACATTTCGTGATATACTAGTTATATCAATGTGACATTTTTGATGATATCACTATAACATCATAAAGATGTTGGCTGTGACGATTAAATATATTTTTTATCGCCACAGCACAACATCTTTATGATGTCACTGTGACATTTTCTTGATATGACAGATTTTTTATCCTTATTGTTACATTTCGTGATATACTAATTATATCAATGTTACATTTTACAATGATATCACTTCAATTGTGATTAATGATATCACTGTTACCTTCCAATAATCTCACAATGACATCACAGTGACATCACATTTTTTTGTCACCTTGTGACTCTATTGTGAGCTTATTGTGATGTCACTGTGACATTTTTTGCTATGGGGGTAAAATAAATTGAGCGTATAGTTAGCAGACATAAATATTAAAAAAAAAATTTTTTTTTTTAATTAACGTGAAATTATTTGGGAAATATGTCTGTAATGTTTTTAACGTTTGGGAAATAATTATTTCATCTGAAAATCGGTAAATATGTCGATGAAAGGAGCCCGCCTCGACCTCCGGGAACACAGCCGGGCAACTTCGACTTTTTTAATTTTTTTTTTTTAATCGTTTGTTGGTTAATTTCTTACGACAAGCATGGAGCTGACACACACACACACACACACACATACGGGGGCGTGCAAGGGGGGCCATCGGCCCCTCTCCCGCACCCCCCGTCCCCCTCGCTTCGCGTGAAAAGTTGCAAAATGGAACCTCGCTTCGCGTGGAAAGTTGCACCCTACCGTAGGCACCCCTACCGGCGGGGTGGGTGCAGGAGAGTGCAACTTTCCACGCGAAGCAAGGTTTCACTTTGCAACTTTCCACGCGAAGCGAGGTTCCACTTTGCAACTTTTCACGCGAAGCGAGGGGGACGGGGTGGGTGCGGGAGGGGGGCCGAAGGCCCCCCTTGCACCCCCCCGTGTGTGTGTGTGTGTGTCAGCTCCATGCTTGTCGTAAGAAATTAACCAACAAACGATTAAAAAAAAAGAAAATTAAAAAAGTCGAAGTTGCCCGGCTAAGTTCCCGGAGGTCGAGGCGGGCTCCTTTCATCGACATATTTACCGATTTTCAGATGAAATAATTATTTCCCAAACGTTAAAAACATTACAGACATATTTCCCAAATAATTTCACGTTAATTAAAAAAAAAAATTTTTTTTTTAAATATTTATGTCTGCTAACTATACGCTCAATTTATTTTAATTAATTATAAATAAACTATTATTTCCTAAACTATGCGAATCTATTCCTAAATGTGTCCAAACGATTCCCAAGCGATTGGTTTAATAGATAATAGAGAATATCAAATTTGTCTGCTAACTATATAATCGTTTATTTATTACATTGAAATTATTATTTCCCAAACTATGGGACAGTTACAGAAGTGTTTCCCAAATAATTCTACGTTGATTAAAAAAAAAAAATTTTTTTTAAATTATTTCTGCTAACTATACGCCGAACTTATTTTTATTAATTATAAATAAACTATTATTTCCCAAACTATGAAAATGCTTTCCTAAACTTGCCCAAATGATTCCCAAACGAATGCAATAATAGAAAATGCGAAATATTGAATTTGTCTGCTAACTATATTGAGGTAACCTTTTATGCTAGTTGGAAGAAAAATGGCGGACGAGAATACCTACTTTTTTAGTGCTCTATTAAGCGGCGTCTACAATGAGATTTTAAGGACACTTAAGGCGTAAGACTTAAGAAATTAACCAATCACAGTCGAGTATTCTCTTAATTCTTGACTGTGATTGGTCAATTTTTTAAGTCTTACGCCTTAAGTCTCCTTAAAATCTCATTGTAGACGACGCTTTACTGACTACATTTCACTGCTTAGGCCCAGTTCCACAATCCAGTTAACCTGAGTTTAAGTGGCGAATGGACCAATCAGGACCCAGTTTAACGTATTAAACTCGGATTAACTCGAGTTGTGGAACTGGGCCTTAGGGCCTGAGCAGAATGGCTGCCTTATAATTTTAAGACTATGTTTTATGCCTTAAGTCTTTGTCTTAAGCGTCTTAAGAAATTGATCAATCACAGTTGAGTATTCTCTTAATACTTGATTGTGATTGGTCAATTTCTTAAGTCTTACGCCTTAAAATCTCATTGTAGATGACGCATAAGACAAAAACCTAAGGCATAAAACATAGTCTTAAAATTATAAGGCAGCCATTCTGCTCAGGCCCTTACGTATTTTTGTGTACCAGGGCCCTTAGTTTGATGTCGCCATCGATGTCGCACAAGGCGATTGGCGTAGTTTTGGTGCGACCCGAGGTGAGCGATCACGACTACAGACCAGTGATGGTAGGCCGGGCGGGTTTTTCGCGCATGCGCCGCGAATGCGGCGTTAACGAAGTATCTAGTAGAAGCAAAAGGTGTGTCACTGGTCGCCCTTAAATAAATTTCTGAAGGAAAATTTTTAGACAATTTTTACGAGCGACCACTAATCATTTTTCTCGCTGTACTTTAAAACACTATGGTCCATATTCTGAATCCTCTTTTATCGATGAAAGTGTCTCTAAAAGTGGATTATAGCCAATCAGAAGGCTTATAAGCCACTTTTAGAGGCACTTTTATCGATAAAAGAGGATTCAGAATATAGACCTATAACGCTCACTCAGGACTCGGGACTTTGTTCTGGCATCACCGACTCAGATGCTGTTGCCCGCCAAAACTTTTGCGCCCATAATCCGCTACCTGATACACCGTTGCTTTACTGTGATTACTACTGCGCATGCGCGAAAAACCCGCCCGGCCTACCATCACTGCTACAGGTCAACAAGCAGTCACCATTCTTCCGTCGTGCTGTTAACGCAAGTACCTCGCAAGTATCCGTTCATTGTTATATACACGTGGTGGCTTATTTCGCATTGAGTCCTAAATCTTATGGTCGTGGTCATTTTCCTCGAGCGGTATTGTAATTATTTGCTGCGAGTTCGACTTGAGGCCATCGGTAGTTTGGTCTTACGTATCCGGCATTTGTTCCGATGTTGCTGTGTACTTGGACAATATACGGTTCTCGTCTCGGTATGTTCTAGGTCATTTATTTGTAAACCTAATATCTCGATCCCCAGGCATTCCGCTCGTTCATTTCCTGACGGCATAGTAACCATTTCATAATCCCACAATCATCTTAGGCCGGTATTCATAGTCCGTTCTTATATTTAAGATCGTCTTAAGAACCCATTCAACCAATTAATGACCGCATTGCAGCTATTTGATTGGTTGAATGGGTTCTTAAGACGGTCTTAAATATAAGAACGGACTATGAATACCGGCCTTAGGGTGCGTCTCGTTTCATGCATGATGCGCATAGAAGCATGAAAGTTCGTTCCGTTTCTCTTCATGTGCACATGCTGCATGCATGGTCTAACCTATTCTCAACTGTATTGCCTCGCTTCTTCTGATACATGAGACCGCATGGAGTGCCTCATGTACCTCGCGAGTTGAAGCACTTCATATAATTTCATGCATTTAATAAATATTAGCGCAAAATTTAATTATTATAGGTTAGGATTGATTGATTTGTCAATTAGCTTTACGTAGATTTTATTATACAGGGTGTCCCATTTTAATGTTCCATCCCAAGTAACTTTTTTATTTTTGATTGTAGAAAAAATGTTTTAGACAAAAGTTGTATGGTTTGAAGAGGGACATAAGATGGTGACAATTATTTGACTTTGGATAATTTTTTGAAGGTTACATGAAGATCATCTTCAAATTCTTAAACGGAAACCCCCATTTTCACTGCATATTCTTATAGCTTGCACTGCATATTCTTATAGCTTCTTATAGCCTCGAGAGCTTTTCAAAACACTTTAATAAAGTATTTTTTCCTTGAGTGCTTTTCGAGTTATGAGGCTTGAAATAATTTCTTAATTTTACATAAACCGTAAAAAATCTAGTGAAATATTCATTTTTCGATTATCTTACCTTCATACTTTTATGCACAAAATAATGTGAGGAATCAATTGGTGTGAAAAAAACATTTAGTTATATTTAAGAAAAAATATGTAATTGTTAATTGCAAATTACATATTTTTTCTTAAAAACAACTATGTGTTTTTTTTTACACCAATTAATTTCTCTTCCTTGAAACCATACAACTTTTGTCTGAAACATTTTTTTCTACAATCAAAATCAAAAAAGTTATTTGGGGTGGGACATTAAAAATATATAATGGGACACCCTGTACAGCTTGAGTAAATATTAATATATTTAATTAATTAAATATTAGTTTAATATTAATTTTTCACAAGGAATATTCTCTCCTCTTGTGTTTTTCATTATAAGAATGGCATATAAAGTTGATATATCAGTTTCTTATCACTTGAAAATTCACTTTCATCACTGCTACTCGAGAAACATGAGTCTTCTTCTTTTATTATAAAAGAAGATGAACAGATATTATCGCAATTAATTGCGATTTAATAAATTTTAAACCGTCATCCATATTGCATGAATTGCATGAAATCTGTTCCGTTACTAGAGGCGAATGATCCATACATGAAGAAATGGAACGGGCTCTGCACTGCACTTCATATACTGTACGCTAGACACTCATGCGTTTCACGCATGAAACGGAACTCACCCTTACATTATCGTATGAGTGCATTTTAATTTGAGCTTTCTAAAAGAATAGTATAAGAGCATCAGAGGATAGTAATAAGAGCGTTTCGATTTACTGTGAGAGAAAAATAAGAAGAAAAAGTATAAAGATTTCTCAATTGCTGGTCAAAAATTACACCGACACAAAGTCGCGTTACTATCATGTCGATGTCGTCGAAAAAGTTATGTACCCTGGAAGATGTAGAGAAGAGAAATTTAACAATTAATGAAGAGGAGTAAGTTTGACAGTCTTGTTTTTTTTTCTTTTTTATATAAATTGTTACTCGATGATAGCAATATCAAAATAATCGCATATGGTAAGAAAATAGATGAAAACGAGAAGCTTGCGATGATATGAAATATAACTAATACAAATTAAAGTGAATGAGTAGGTAATTAAAGTTAAAGTGATCAACTATTTGTAGCGAGATGCAGGAATATGAGAACAGAATCTTGCAATGCGTTCTAGCAGAGAAGATAACTCCAATGGATCTTAAAAATTGGATGCTTTTCCATTTGTTAAAGCCGGAATTTATTTCACAAATTCACATGTTTCTAGTATATAGTAAGATTTATCATTTCTTCTTCTTTCCATATTGTTTTTTTTATTGCTATGTGATATTGTTACTTACGCCGTGTCATTTTGAAATAGATAGCCATGGGAGTATAATTGTGATGAAGGACAAGAATGTCTACAGCTTATATTATTCAGAGAAGGATCATTTACATACTGCTATCTACCCCAAAAAAATAAAAAAATTATGTGGGAAAAACATAAAAACCTTTGCTAATGGCGATTTTTTCATCCTGGCACTTACAGAAGAGGGAGAGGTATACCAAACACTTCATATTCCTTGAATGTGCCTTGATAATACATTTGAGTTTCTGGAAACAAATTTTAACTTGCTTGAAAGATAAGATTTATATTAGGAAGTTTTATGTCCTCCCTAAATCGTGAATATTTCTTAGGGGACAAGTGGAAATAAAAATTTTTACATGTGAAACTATAGTAGCATGATATTTTAAAAATGTATCAAAATATCAAACATGAAATAATATCATTAATCTTTTGATAAATCTGTAGATACTTTCATGTAACATTCTAAATATAAAATAAGATTCAAAAATGAGATAAAAAAATATATTGTAACTATACTATCTTTGAAAGGTTTATTACTGGCAGTCCCCAATACGCAAAATATTCATTAAGACACCGCATATACCTGTCATGTTGACACCTACTCGAGTCGCCGACTTAAGAAAGAAACGTGTCGTGGACATCGCATGCGGCAAGTATCATTATCTTGCTCTGACCAGCGATGAAAAAGTAAGCGAAAGATTATAAACTGTCACAATGATAACGATAATAGTCATTCTTATAAACTAAACAATTGTTTGTAATTTAGGTGTATGCTTGGGGAGAAAATGATTACAAGCGGTTTTTTGACGAAAATTTAGATTCTTTTGATAATATGCCGAGGCAAGTGAAACATGAATTGGAGAATAAGAATGTTATCCATATCGCGTGTGGTCTAAAATTCAACATAGTTATAACTGACGAAAACAAAATATATGGTTGGGGCAATAATTTTATGGGCCAGATTTCAATCGATCCGTCGCAAGAATATTACATGTACCCACGCGAAATTATCACAATCTCGGATAAAATAGGTAATTTTTTTTATGTCTGAGATTTGATCTCTAAGAGTGTTGCATTATCGAACATCCTTATGGTTGAGATGGAAATCGATGTTTCAGTTAAGGTGACCTGTGGATATGATCATACGTTGGCACTCACCAATAAAGGCGAGATCTATGCCTGGGGCAATAACAAGTACGGACAAATCGGTGTTAATAAAGAAATTAAACATTCTGGTCCAATTATGGTAACTCATGGATTATTGACAACAAACTTTTTAATAATTGCCATAATGAGTGAGACGAGAAACAAAATAATAAGGAAAGATACGATCGACAGGTGAACGTGCCCGCGATGGGAAAGGTTTTGGATATCGCTGCTCTTGGTGATTTGAGCGTTGCAATCGGTTATGATAGGATTATCTATGTATGGGGTAATTTTTATTACGAGCCTATTTTCGTCCCGTTTCCCACAAAGTTTTCGAGGATCCACGACGCGTTTGCGTACAGTAAGAGATACTTGTCGAAGCCATTGACAGTGTTTACAAATAATTACAAGTATGTTGAAGAAGTATTGAATATATTGGAATCTGTAGGAGCAGCATTTGATAATCCGGTATGTTTTCTATTATTGTTCTGTATGTACTCTTTTGCATTATACAGCATAAAACTAAATATATATAATATATATTTTTTCATATTAGTTTTGGTTAGTATAAAAGAATACAGAGATTTATATATCAGAGATTTGTAGTTTTATAAAAAAAATTTGGAAACTTTTGTACATAGAAAAAATAAATTGCAATCATTACTGATGGTTTTGATTGAGACTTCTGGACTCACTTTAAACATATATTGAATTATAACATTAAGAGTGAAAAATTACGTATTATTTATAATAATTTTTATATTAATCTGATATTATTAAATTATTTAATAATTTGTATTCTGCAGTTAACGAGCGATTTTACCATACAAGTTGAAGGACAACCTATTTATGTTCACAAGGCTATCCTTAAGATTCGTTGCGATTATTTCAAAAAGATGTTTCAACATGATTGGGCTGAAAATATTCAAAGGTAAATTTAGAAAAAAAAACTGATATTTTTATTGAGAATTTCTCACAAGTTTAGTTATTACATAATGTCAACACATTATTTTTTGACAGTATATCTGATTCATCACCAGTGTTCACTGTATCAGATAAATTTTCTTACATCGTTTATAAAGCCTTCTTAAAATACTTATATACCGGCACAATCGATTTACCTTCGGAGAACGCGTTAGGTAATTGAAGTTGTTAACGTAAACTATCACTAACTTACAATTCAAAAACTGCAATGACATTTTTTCACAGAACTTCTGGAATTGGCCGACATGTATTGTGAAACCAATCTTATAAAAGATTGCAATCAAATAATACAACAAGCCATCACTGTATTAAATGTGGCATTCTTCTACAATAAAGCGATCAAATACAATGCTAAAGTAAGTATTACAGTTCAGGGTTAATCGCTATTGATGTTGAAATTCATTAATTGCAATGTGTTTATTTTATATCATATAAATCATATAATTATATGTATACGATATATGTATGTCATGTCGAATATCATGTGAATCTTAGGAACTCGAGGAGTTCTGCTCTCAGTTTGCTCTACGTCACATGACAGCTGACACATTATTGCAAGATATTAAGTTAGACATGAACATGCAGGCTAAGTTTATGCAAAAAGCAGCGACACAAAGTCGCGATACTATCGTGTCGATGTCGTCGAAAAAATTCTGCTCCCTGGAAGATGTACAGAAAAGAAACTTAATAACCAATAAAGAGGAGTAAGTTTGACAGTTTTGTTTATTTCTTCTTTTTTATATAAGTTGCTACTCAATGATAGCGATGTCGAAATAATCGCATGCCGGTGAGAAAATAGATGAAAACAAGAAGCTTACGATGACATGAAATACAACTAATACAAATCAAAGTGAATGAGTAAGTAACTAAATTGAAAGTGATCAACTATTTGCAGCAAGATGCAGAAATATGACAAGAGAATCTTGCAATGCGTTCTAGCCGAGAAGATAATTTCAATGAATCTCAAAAATTGGCCGGTCTTCCGGCTGCTAACGCCGGAATTTATCCTACAAATTCACATGGTTATGATATTTGGTAAGATTTACCTTTTTTTTCTCATACTGGCTTTTTTGCTAAGTAATATTGCTACTTATACCTGATGTTTTAAAACAGATGGGCCTGGTGAGAGGGCTATAATTGTGACAAAGGATAAGAATGTCTACATTTTAGATTTTAATTCAATGATTAATGACATACATACTGCTATCTATCCCAAAAAGATAAAAGAACTGTATGGAAAAAACATAAAAAAGTTTGCTCGCGGCGAGTTTTTCATCCTGGCACTTACAGAAGAAGGAGAGGTATATCAAAGATATTATTATATTCCTTGAATGTGCCTTGATGGCATATCTGAGTGTCTGGAAATAAATTTTAACTTGCTTCAAAGATAAAATTGATATGAGGTTTTATATCCTCCCTAAATCGTGAACTTTTCTTCTTTCTTTGGCAACAAGCGGAAATGAAAATTTTTACATATATGTGTATGAAATCATAATGAAAAATATGAGTAGATAAATTAATTAGAATATATATTTAATAAATAGTGTTTTGATTATAAGTACAGATACTTGGCCATAATTTATTTCAATATGCAAATATTTAAAAAAATCAAATGAAAAAATGTATTACTGTTATGCTATTTTTGAAAGGTTTATTTCTGCGATCTCGCTGGAAAGAAAAAAGACGATGAAGTATACCTGTATCCGACGATGAGTATACCTGAAGAATCCACGTTTATTCAAGTCGCCGGCTTAAGCGAGAAACGTATCGTGGACATCGCATGCGGCAGGTATCATTGTCTCGCTCTGACTAGTGATGGAAAGGTAAATAAAAGATTAAACTATCACAACGATAATAGTCATTCTTATAAACTAAACAATTGTTTGTAATTTAGGTGTATTCTTGGGGAGACAATGATTATTGGCAGACTGTTAACAGAGATATAACTACTTTTGATAGTGCACCGAGGCAGGTGAAACATGAATTGGAGAATAAAAATGTTATCCATATCGCGTGTGGTCTAAAATTCAACATAGTTATAACTGACGAAAACAAAATATATGGTTGGGGCAATAATTTTGAGGGCCAGATTTCAACCGCTCAGTCGCGAAAGTATTACATGCACCCACGCAAAATTAAGAATATTTCGGATAAAATAGGTGATTTTTTTTTTATCTCTGAGATTTGATTTCTAAAAATATTGCATTGAATATCCTCATGGTTGAGATGGAAATCGATGTCTCAGTTAAGGTGACCTGCGGATATGATCATACGTTGACACTCACGAATAAAGGAAAAATCTATGCCTGGGGCAATAACTATTATGGACAAATTGGCGTTAATAAAAATTATAATGAATTGGAATGTTGTGGTCCGATTATGGTAATACATGAATTATTGATAAAAAAACTTTTTAATAATTGTCATGATGGGAGTCAAGAAACAAAATAATAAGGAAAGACACGATCGACAGGTGAACGTGCCCGAGATGGGAAAGGTTTTGGATATCGCTGCTCTTGGTGATTTGAGCGTTGCAGTCGGCTATGATAGGATTATCTATGTATGGGGTAATTTTTGCTCCGAGCATATTTTCGTCCCGTTTCCCACAAAGTTTTCGAGGATTCACGACGCGATTGCGTACAGTGGCTATAGATTATTGTGGGAGCCATTGACTGTGTTTACAAATAATTATAAGTATGTTGAGGAAGAATTGAATATATTGGAATCTGTAGGAGCAGCATTTGATGATCCGGTATGTTTCCTATTATTGTTCTGTATGTACTTTTTTGCATTATACAGAATAAAACTAAATATATATAATATATATTTTTTCATATTAGTTTTGGTTAGTATAAAAGAATATAGAGACTTATATATCAGAGATTTGTAGTTTTATAAAAAAAAATTTGGAAACTTTTCTACATAGAAAAAATAAATTGCAATCATTACTGATGGTTTTGATTGAGACTTCTGGACTCACTTCAAACATATATTGAATTATAACATTAACAGTGAAAAATTATGTATTATTTATAATAATTTTTATATTAATCTGATATTATTAAATTATTTAATAATTTGTATTCTGCAGTTAACGAGCGATTTTACCATACAAGTTGAAGGACAACCTATTTATGTTCACAAGGCTATCCTTAAGATTCGTTGCGATTATTTCAAAAAGATGTTTCAACATGATTGGGCTAAGAATATTCAAAGGTAAATTTAGAAAAGAAAACTGGTATTTTTATTGAGAATTTCTCACAAGTTTAGTTATTACATAATGTCAACACATTATTTTTTGAGTATATCGGATTCATCACCAGTGTTCACTGTATCAGATAAATTTTCTTACATCGTTTATAAAGCTTTCTTAAAATACTTATATACCGGCACAATCGATTTACCTTCGGAGAACGCGTTAGGTAATTGAAGTTGTTAACGTAAACTATCACTGACTTACAATTCAAAAACTGCAATGACACTTTTTTACAGAACTTATGGAGTTGGCCGACATGTATTGTGAAACCAATCTTATAAAGGATTGCAGTCAAATAATAGAAAAAGCCATCAGTGTGTCAAATGTAGCTTTCTTCTACAATAAAGCGATCGAATGCAATGCTAAGGTAAGTTCGGGATTAATCGCTATTAATTATGGAATTCATGAATTAGAATATATTTATTTATGTGTATATAATATATCATCGAATATCATATGAATTTTAGGAACTTGAGGAGTTTTGTTTCCAATTCGCTTTGCGCCACATGACAGATGTAATACTATCGGAAGATTATATTAAGTTAGATATAAATATAAAGAATAATTGTATGCGCAGAGCAGCTGAAGAAAATGCTTTCAAAATGTAATTCTTTTAAAGAGCATAATTCTTTTGACATAACTTTTGAGCCAAATCGTCGATTGTTTTTTTATTTTTTTATATGCACCACACAATAAAACATACCCATCAATAATAAAGTAAACCTTATTGCAGTTACCATTCCATAGTGTAAAGCCTCCGCTACAAATGACTCTCGAATGTATCTACAATTCAGTCGTACAGTTGTATCGATGGTCGCTTGAGGTGATAATTTCGGTTGCAAAACAGTCATAGTCACAATCGTTTGAATAGGTTCAATTCCTATTCGAGCGACTGCGACTGTGCGACCGCGACTGCTTTGCGACCGAAAATAATGTGGAAATAAGGAAATAACCATCTGAAGCGTATCTATCGATACAACTGTACGACTGAATTGTATATACACTCGAGTGTCATTGTAGCGGAAGCTTAACATTACATAATATAAATATGCAATATGTAATTATATCTAATAAATTTATTTAATTTTATTTATCACTTGAGATATTTATATAACTCATTCAACTTTTAAATAATAAATTTGATATTATCATAAAACATTGTTTTAATATTATCGTAAGAAAGAACCATGTTGCAAAAATCCATCCATATTTTTACTTAACAAAAGGAAACGGAAAAAACGTGGATTGAATATATTTTTGTGACGCCCATAGATGACGGAAACATAGATTTGATCGTGGAAAACTTTGGGAAAAATTTTCGAGGTAAAGAGAAATTTTCCCAGAAATTATCAAATATGGTTTATGGTTTTTTTTTAATGACGTTTTTGAGTGGTCGGATTTAGGCCCAATTCCACAACTCACTTTAACCGAAGTTTAACTCGTTAAAGGAGGATTTACATTGCGTCCAATGTCCGATGTATGACGTCCGATTGGATACAGTGGGCTTTGGGCGCAATGTAAATCCTCTTTTAATGAGCTAAACTTCGGTTAGAATAAGTTGTGGAACTAGGCCTTAGGCCTTCGCTACAATGAGTCGTAGGTCGTAAGTTGTAGGCAAATTGACCAATCATGGTTGATTATTTTTGAAATAATCGACTATGGTTGGTCAATTCGTTCACGACTTAAGGTGAAAGCACATAAAATTGCATAGGCGCATAACCATAAGCATAAGGAAATTGATTGGTTCATTTTCTTATGCATATATTTGTGGACCAATCAATTTCCTTATGCTTATGGTTATGCGCCTATGCAATTTTATGTGCTTTCACCTTTACAACGTACGACTCATTGTAGCGGAGGCCTTACATTAGTCTTAAGCAAATTGACCAATCACAGTCGATTATTTTCGAAATAATCGATTGTAATTGGTCAATTTGCTTACGACTAACGATTAATGACTCGTTGTAGAATGGGCCTTAGTTGCACAGATTAATAAATGCTCCTCCACGATTAAAGTACATACAGAAACAAAGCAGGAACCTTCTGATTTTATGTTAAAAATTAAAAAAAAATTAAAAAATCGTAAAAAGGTTATAACAATATTTGCTTAATATAAAAGTTTAGCAGTTTGTTTGTACAAAATAAGATAGGTCGCTAAAGATTGTATGAAGGAATATAAGTGAACTTTTAGGCCGGAATTCATAGTCCGATCTTATATTTAAGATCATCTTAAGTAAGCTTTGAAAATATTATACGGCTATTTCATTGGCTGAGCAGAGTTTTAAGACGACCTAAGACCACTTAAGACAATCTTAAATATAAGAACGGACTATGAATTCTGACCTTAGAAATGAGTTTAGAAGCCTAATGAAAAAGATTTCGGTTTATTTACCGTTATTACCGTTACAATTGCACATTTTTTGTCTCGTTTTATACATAGAATTATATATTCTATTTGACCAATCAAAGCAAAGAAATCTTTGCTCCTGATTGGTCAATTAAACACTACTCTAGCCGCTCTAGCCTATAGATATGATTTTCAAACGTGCCCTAAACATCAATCGATAAACCACGTGATTAAGCAATCTGGCGCGTCTGCGCAACGTCTGTGCGCTCGATTCGATTCTCGAATCTGATCCGCGGGAAAATTTCCTTCACCTACGAATCGATGAGAAAATGAAAATAACACGTGACCTACACAGTCTACGATCGCTAGACAAGTCGATTGATGTATGTATGATAATATAACGCGTATTGTATGTTATATTATGTATATTATATTATCTCGTCCCCAGATATATAACCTATAATGAGTTTCTTCATGGTGAATCACATGAGTATACGAGGTACTGGAAAATTTTTATATCAATTCATACATTATAACTCTTGCGAAGTTATGTGTCGTGTTGTTGAAAAACAGTATGTTGCCACACCTGACGCGAAGCAAAATAAGTTTATTTATTCCTACGCACGCACGAGCACACACATGCATACTAATAATAATTATACACCTATTGCGCAGTATATCGATAAGAATGCAGCTAGCAACTTTCTCCGAAAGTGAAATCTCTGTTCTCTCGCGAGAAAGTTAATAACACGTTGCAAATAATTTAAACGCTACAGGAAATGCTCTCACATGTTTTGGACTTTATTTTTAATTCATTATACATATTTTATAAAGAGTCATTCGTCCTATATATGTATGTATGTGTATGTGTGTATGCGTGTAATAATACACTTGTATTTTAGAAAATATCTTTGCATTATTATTCTTTTTTCTGAATTTTAATTGTGAATAATAAAGAGAAATGTAAATAAATAAGGTAAGATAAATTTAAAACCCAAAATTCTCTCTCAAAAGTCGTTTTCTATCTGAATATTTTAAACTACTTAAAAATATACAAACTACTTCAACGTCGTTTTCTATCTGAATATTTTAACTCTCAAAAAGTCGTTTTCTATCTGAATATTTTCTACCTGAACTATTTTAATGGATAAAGTTTGTAAAAAGTTAAAAAAGAGAGATATATATTTTTACAATACATCTTAATAATGTTACTGTTTAAATATTATTAAAAAAAAAGCTAAGTAGGCTAAGCAAAAAACTTGACGCTTTTAATATTGCGATTTAGAATTTTCCTGTCCTTTGATGAAAATTGTAGAGCAATCAAGATGTATATAATATTTTTAATTATATTTTTTAATTAAATTATATTGGGAAAATATACATTTAATAAATATATATATTATTAACGCAAATAATCGTGAGATCCCAGTAAACACAAAGTAATAGTAATATAATATCAATGTTATAATTTCCCACTTAACAACGTAACTGCAATGTAACATGCCTTGTACATAACAGTTACATTGTTGAATGGGAAATTATAACATTAATGTTATATTACTGTTACTTTGTGTTTACTGGGATATGTGCTTCAATGTCGAGCAATATATGTGTACAAGAGGGATACGCGCATATATGGTGAATTTATAATATATTTTTAATATAATATATTTTTAATATATTATAATATATTTTTGTGGCACGAATATGAAAGTGTATACGAGTTTCATCACGTAAACGGGAAAAAGGAGCAGGACCAGTAAAAAGTAACCCATGAGTCATTAGTGGGATTCAAATGGGATCAACGGTACGAGGGTACGTTCATTTCTCCGCAAGTCGCGAATGCGACAACATCCGGGTGTGCGTGAATACGTTGTATCTACGTCTTGCATTTGCAAGTCTTAAGTATTCGCATAACGAATATTCAAGAATCGAGTGAGTGTCAGATGCAGAAAATTGTCATATCAGTTTTTTCTTTTTCTTTACCTCCTCTCTCTTTGTTTTTAATTATTAAATCTTTCACAGTGGCCAAAGAGTCGTTCGTGTTCTCGACCGTAGAGGACGAGAAGGGAGAAAAGTTGGACGAGATGTTTGGAGTAAAGCCGAGTTTCTTAAGAGTACTACCCGGTCATTGCTTGTTGCCACCGAAAATTGTCTTTTACGCGCAAAAGATACGCGACTTTACCGTCTATGAAGATGACGTTTGGATGATCTCGTATCCTCGTACTGGTAATAATTTTAAAAATAAAGTAATTATATACAGAATGTCTCATCATATGTAGGAAGTTCAGAAATGGATTTAAAACTTTATTTGTATATACAGGGTGATTCTGAACAAACGTTTGTCTTTAAAATATCAAATTCTTGAATGAATTCTAAGACGATTTTTCCTCTTGCAAAATCGTCTTAGAATTCATTCAAGAATTTGATATTTTAAAGACAAACGTTTGTTCGGAATCACCCTGTATGTATGTATAAAATTTTAGAGAGAATAATCTTGCGATACATCTGGGACAAAACCAGAAGAAAAATTGTAATTAATAAAATTGCAATCAATTAAAATTGCAAAGATTATACTTTAAATCTGTACATACAATATATGTACATATGTATGCAATTTTAGAGAGAATAATCTTGTGAGCATAACTAATACGCCAGGAGAAATAATTGCAATTAATTCCATGTTGCATAATTATATTATCTAAATCGATCCTTTATTGCTTCTTAACACGATGAAATTTTCTCCTAGGTAGTCACTGGGCGCAGGAGATGGCGTGGTGCATCGGGAATAATTTCGATTACGAGAATGCTCGCACGCTTTTCATCCTACGAAGTCCCTTACTCGAGTAAGTCGATTCCTTAAATCGGAAACTGATAATTATTTATTGTACGATAAAATCATTTCGGTAGAATTAATCACGAAAAGTCGCAATATTTTTATCATTTTCCTGTCGAATCTCTTCTCTTCCAGGGGTTCGGCTGTCATGGTCAACGGAAATTGCGAGGAATGGTTTACGAAGCTAGGCGATTCCGTTGAAAATATAACAAAGATGCCAAGGCCGCGATACATCAAAACTCATTTGCCGTGGGACTTATTGCCGAGACAGCTTCGCGAAAAGAAGCCAAAGGTGAAGATACGATACGCGCGACAAATGGAGAAGTGCAACGTAATTTTTTATATGTAATATTTTACAGATAATGTATGTTACGAGAAATCCAAAAGACACCTGTGTCAGTTTTTATCATTACTGCAGAGTATTCCACGGTATGAAAGGAAGCTTCGACGACTTTGCGGAGTTGATGCTGCAAGATAGTGGTGCGTCGAGTATCGAGTAATATACTATTGATTCGAGAAACAGATTCGTCGCGCGAATCATAAAATTATCATTCAATAGAATTTTCGATGTATAACAAAAAACATATGTATTTTTTATTAGTGTCACAAGTTGAATGTGCACTTAGTAATTTGTCGCTTTAGACTGGAAATATCTGCAATGTTGTAAATTAATTTGCAAAAGAGAGACACAAATTCTTTCTCCAAAGATATAAGCGATATTTATGAAATATTAATAGCATCAAATTTAAGAAATGATGTTTGTTTAGTCCCGTTGAACCCGTTCTGGGATCATGTTCTACCTTTTTGGGAGATGAGAGATCAGGATAACATATTATTTACGACATACGAGGAAATGAAAAAGGTAAAAACACAGAAAGCGCATTCGCTTTTGCCATCGCGATGAATCTTTGTAATGGATCTCTTACTGAAACGCGCGATTGTATTTTTTAGGATCAGATAGCGGTGATTAAGAAGACAGCGAAATTTTTAAGCAAGAATGTGACGGACGAGCAGATCATCGGGTTATGCGAACATTTAAAATTTTCAAAAATGGCGACAAATCCATCGGTGAACATGGAACTATTGCTGGGAAACAGGAAGGCGGAAGAGGACGATCCAGATTATAATTTTATCAGAAAAGGCAAGATTGGGGACTGGACGAATTATATGACGAAAGATCTCGCTCGACGATTCGACGAATGGACGGAGAAGCATTTGTGCGGAACTGGTCTCAAATTTCATACAGATATTGCATCCGACGAGGAATAAAAAGCTGTATATTTTGAATACGGTAAACGCTTATGATATGGACCTTGTACTCGCGACGCGAAACAACATGTGTATAGTTGTCAATGATAATCTATACATTTTAAATTTATTTTACAATTATACGATCGATTTATATCGCGGCTATTTACCGTATTCAAAAAACACGTAATGCGGAATGTTTCTCAATTAACGACATACAGAACCGTGAGGCAAAAAAAAATTATAGGTAATTATTTAGCTTAGGGTAGCCACCTCGGATAATCTTGACCTTGACATATGTTGTCAAGGTCACTGTCCTGAGTAACATTCAAAAGGTTTTAGCCGGCGCTCGTTGTTTATTTAAAAGTTATTAACAAAAGAATTTCACAATTTTAATGCTTTTTATCTCCGAAAATATTGATTTGAGAAAAAAAATTTTAAGCAAAAAATAAAGCCGCTGAAAAACTCTACAAAAAAGGTTATATCCTTTTTTTTCATAAACCTATTGTTTTAGCTGTTATATAAAAAATAATTATTTTAAATCATCACTTGGAGGATCACTTTAATCATTATTTAGTGGAATTTATTTTCAAAAAGACATTCGTTGATGAAAACCGATTAGATGCTTTCTTTCGAATAATGGCTGCTATGTATCCTATCAATGAAAATATAAATGAATTATAAATTACAATAAATAAACATTTATGCTACTTCCTAAAATTATTATTCTTTATTTTAAATACATTTAATACAATTAAAAAATATCACAAATGTATGTGTACACACACACACACGCGCGCGCGCGTGGGGGATGCAAGGGGAGGCTTCGGCCCCCCCTCCCGCAGCCACCCCGCCGGTAGGGGACGCATTGCGAAGAGTTGAATCACAATGGATATATGCTGTAAGTTATAAAGCGAGGTCCACCTTGCCTACCGGCGAGATGGTTGTGGGAGAGGGGCCGAAGGCTCCTCTTGCACCCCCCGCGTGTGTATATGTGTGTGTGTGTACACATTTGTGATAATTTTTAATTGTATTAAATTCCATATAAATTTAAATTGTATTAAATGTATTTAAAATTATTATTTTTTTATATAACAGCTAAAATAGTAAGTTTATGGAAAAAATGCATATAACCTTTTTTGTAGAGTTTTTCAGCGGCTTTATTTTTTGCTTGAAATTTTTTTCTCAAATCAATATTTTCGGAGATAAAAAGCATTAAAATTGTGAAATTCTTTTGTTAATAACTTTTAAATAAACAGTGAGCGCCGGCTAAAACCTTTTGAATGTTACTCAGGACAGTGACCTTGACAACATATGTCAAGGTCAAGGTTATCCGAGATGGCTCCCCTAAGCTAAATAATTACCAAATTATATATAATAAATAATGCATCTCTTTTTTTTTAATCGTATACCGCTAATCAGGTAACGCATAGTTGATATCATTATAATTAATTTGCTCGTTATACTTGAATAATCAGTAAATAAAGAAAGCGCATAATATACATAATGGAAAAAATATAACAAACAAAATAATGTAAAAAAATAATAAAAAATAAATAATAACATTCTAGATTTCTTTTTGTAATGAATTCTCTTTCTATACCGAATATATTTAACGAAAATATTGCCATTCTATGCAGTAAATTAAAAATCTATATTATAGTAATAAATTGAAAAAATTAGAATATAACGATGATGAAGCTATACTTTTAGAATGTCTTTTCTAAGATTTTATAAATTTATATCGTGTGTGTAAGCACGTGGAGTGAAAATTTTGCGCGCTTTCTAAAAAAAAAAACACTAACTCCAGAATGTTTTGGATCATTGAACTTGCGCGGATGTGGCCAAATGTCAAATATATCTCGTCGACGTGATGACAGGCAACGCACACCGCACACGTATCTTCAACAAAGATGGCGCTGATTTGCGTGTTATGTCAGATTTTTAAAATTGATTCGAACTTTATCGAGTCCTTTTTTCTTTTATTTTGACAGGACGCCACGCGGGAATCGAATCGCGCCCGTCGTCCACTTCGGAGCTACCTTTGTCGCGTGTCGTGTGTCGCGCGTCTCGCGAACGTAGGCGGAGACGTGCGCGGAAAGTCACGTGTAATATCGCGCGTAGGACTCGAACTTAACCTGTACAATGTGTAGCCTGTAGTCGACCGATCTCGTCAGCGTTGAGAAGCTTCCTCAGGTAGGCTATTGCGCGCTCGTCGTAAGAAACAAGGGGGGAATTGTCAACGCGTCAACCGCGGGGAGAATCGCCGATCGAACGCTATATCGAGAATATACATGTACATGTAGAGATATCGTTTTGTCAGAGGAAGAAGCATCTCTGCGGAGGTTGTTCGCCGAACTTCTCGGCCCCCGCGGCCACGTCGCTGGACACGTTCGATTGAATGCAGTTGAGATTAACGCCTGGCTGAAATGCCGAAGATAAGGATCAAGCAGACGCCAAACAGTCTTTGGTTGAGACAACGGGAGCTGGGTGTGAAATTCCCGCTCGGCCACAGTGACAATTTTCACAAGACTCTTTACTCCTCGATACAGCCCATCACTTCGTGGGATCACGGGGACAATTTGAGCGCCGCGAGACACGGTGGCGTATTTAATTTGGAGTATTCGCCAGACGGGTTAGTAACGTGGTCGTGTATCCTACCGACTTTCTCGAGCTACGGTCGCGATGTTAATCGAAACTTGTAAATTATACCGATCTCCCATCGATGTTGCAGGTCTCTCTTGCTGGCGGCATGCGAGAAGAAAAGTATTTTAATGTTCGACCCATTATGTAGGAAGTTGATACATGCAATAGACAATGCTCATAATGACTGCGTCAATTGTGTAAGGTTTGTAAGATTTGCAAGAAGCTCTTATTTACGTTCTTTATTCGCTCATAAAACTTGCGAATGGTAAAGACGCGATGTATAAAACGTGATATTGTCGACGCAATTAGATTTCTGGATCAACGTATGTTTGCAACTTGTTCCGACGACAGCACAGTTGCTCTATGGGATGCCAGAAACTTGAAGCAAAGGATAAGAACTCTTCAGGGACACTCCAATTGGGTTAAAAATATAGAATATAGCCCAAACGATAGTCTATTATTGACCAGCGGATTCGACGGTAGTATATATACTTGGGATATTAACAGGTAAGGATTATTCAATTAATATGCATGTAATTTTTGTCCTTTTTTATGTCTATAAAACGATACGATTATAATGATGTGTTTTTTGCAATGTATGTCTTGCAGTTTTACAGAAAATAGCTTCGTTTTCACTCGCGTATTTCATACAAATGGGCTAATGCGAACAAGGCTTACTCCCGACACTAGTAAAATGTTAATATGTACTACTTCAGGATATCTCATTATAATACACAATCTTAAACTCAGTACACTAAGTCAGGATTTGGCTGGATTCAAGGTAGGCGCTCTTTTATCGCGTCTCTATCAAAATATATCATAATCTTAATACGATGGCCTGAAATTATTCTTATATTATTCTTGCAGCCAAATATGTACAGATTAATGCAGTTATCGCAAACTACCATACCGGTTGCAGCTAGTTACACGCATCTCTTTTCTCACAACCGTCCCCACAATAGAGTCGAGTTCCTCACTGATTTCCCCGTAGGTGACGACGCCGAGGTAATATCCAGTTTACAAGTTCATCCGCAGGGATGGTGCGCCTTGTCTAGAAACGTCAGCAGCGGAGAGAAATCTGAGGTTTGATTCCGCGCGTTGAATCGTGCATCGGATTATCAAGACTATTTTTTTTTTAATCGATATAAATTTCACTAACTCGTTTCGTTTCGTTTCGTAGTGGACTTGCGTTCACGATATACAGGAACGCGAAGCATCCAGCAACGGGGAGCACGTCAACGAGGGAGAAGAGGGTCGTTTAACCAGTTTAAACGTGGACGAGTTCGTGGATTTTCCACAGTCGCAACCATCGCGTTCGGGCATCAGGTCTTCCTTTATAGTACACAACGTAGCGTCGGATGTGAGATCGAACTCATTTGATCCACCTATCCGTGTGTCCACGGACGCCGCGCCGTCGTCGGTCAGACCGTCGTCGAGGACAGGTTGGCAGGTGACGACGCGTAGAAACAACCTACAACATCAATCGAGGAATTCTCGTCCGGACAGAAACGCGGCCAGAACGAATTTCGACACGGTCGAGGTTAGTACGAGCTCCGCCGCCGATGCGAGAGTAAACGCGGCGATTCACCAAGACGACAGATCGGAAGATCGGCACGACGTGGACGACAATAATGACAATTCGGTGTCTGCCGATGAAGCGGATCGAGAGGGTACACGGGAATATAGATCTCCCAGACCGCACTCTCAACTCAATGACTTGCGGCGGCGTAACGCGATCGACAATTTTTCCACTGGTAATGTAGAACTGCACGTTAGCACAGGCGATGTATGGGAAGCGCTCGTGGCGATCAGGGAAGCAAGACTTCGTAGGGAACGCGAGAGGGAATTTTACCCCGGCGCCGAGAGGAGAGACTGGCTTCCTAGATCGAACAACGGTGTGAGCGTGAATATCCCTCGTTCGTCCCACACGGTGGTGATAATTGGCGATCGGGCTCGGGTGCAGAACTTGCAGAATCGGCAGAATCTACAAACAATGTACGCGATACCGAGGAACCACAAGATCCATCAGAACACGCCTAGATTGACGCATTACATCGAGGAACCGAATGTCGGTTCCGGATATATCAAAGAACTGTGCTTCTCGGCGGACGGTAGATTGATATGCTCGCCGTTCGCTTATGGCGTACGATTACTGGCATTCTCCAGCGACTGCGCCGAGTTGTCTAATTGCGTCCCGCCTGCCAACGAGTCTGTGAAGCTTTACGAATTAGCGACGCACATTGGTCATTCCGATATTGTGGTTAGCACGAAATTCTCACCTAAGCACTATTTACTCGTGTCCGGCTGTCTCAGCGGTAAAATTGTCTGGCATCAGCCGGTGGTTTAGCTAAATTGATAATTAATCTTTATAGGTACTTTGTTTTTTTTCCATTATAATCGCGGTCTCTTGGTAAATATACTTTGCAGCTTTGTAAAAGATCAATCTGTGAGAAATTTTTTTTGTCAATTATATGTAATTATATAATTATATATATATATATATATATTATATATATATATATATATATATATACATACAGGGTGAGCCATTTTAATTAACGCACGCAATTATTTCGGAAACAAAGCATTTTAGAGAAAAATGTTTCAGACAAAAGTTTTATGATTTCGAGGGGGCTATAATATGGTATCATTGGTTTGACACTGAAGAGTCATTTGAAGGTCACATGAAGGTCACCTTCAATTTCTTAAATGGAACCTACTATTTGTCATTGCATATTCTTGTAGCTTATCTCGAGAGCTTTCCAAAACACTATAATTAAGTACCTTTTCGTTAAGTATTTTTTGAGTTATGAGGCTTGAAATAATTTCTTAATTTTACATAAACCGTAAAATATCTTGTAAAATATTCATTTTTCGATTATCTTACCTTAATACTTTTATGTACAAAATAATGAGAGGAATCAATTGGTGTAAAGAAAACACATAGTTGTTTTTAAGAAAAAATATGGAATTGTTAATTGCAAATTACATATTTTTTCTTAAAAACAACTATGTGTTTTCTTTACACCAGTTGATTCCTCTCATTATTTTGTACGTAAAAGTATTAAGGTAAGATAATCGAAAAATTAATATTTTACGAGGTATTTTGTATTTTTATCAAAATATTGCAACTTTGGAGCTTTATAACTCGAAAAGTGCTTCACGAAAAGACATTTATCTATAGTGTTTCGAAAAGCTCTCGAGGTAAGCTACAAGAATATGCAATAAAAAATAGGGATTGCAATTTAAAAAAATTGAAGTGACCTTCACGTAACCTTCAAATGACTCTTCAGTGTCAAACCAATGATACCATCTTATGGCCCCCTCGAAACCATAAAACTTTTGTCTGAAACATTTTTCTCTAAAATGCTTTGTTTCCGAAATAATTGCGTGCGTTAATTAAAATGGCTCACCCTGTACATATATATATATATATATATATATATATATATATATATATATATAATTATAATAATTATAATTATATGGTTATATATATAATTACATATTGTTATATATAATTACACTATTTTTATATATATACTTATATGCCTTTTTAAATGAATATTATTTAAAATATATATATATATATATATATATATATATATATATATATATATATATATTACTCATACAATTATATCTGTAAATGTAATAGGTTTTCCCACATTTTCTACTATTATTGCATCTTGATTTAAAAAATCAAGTTTTGCAAAATAATTAGTTCATGTTTAAAAAGCGAACGTGGAGAAAAAAATTGCTACAAAATCACCATATTTCTCAGTTGCCCATTCATATATTAATTGTGACAGCGTGTCTTGTATACACATATGATATAATAAGTATATCAGACAAATAATTATAATATTCAATGCTTTACTGCTATCTAATTATGTACGATGGTACAATGACAATCGACAAAAAAAACATAATGCGCTAGTAAAATCGTATATTAATTTAATTGATTTCTTGATTTCATTTTTTTTCTATATTAGGTAAGCTTTTTAAGATTTATTTTTGCTCGAACAAAAAGTAAGAATACTTATTTCCGTTATAACAATCGTCTTTTCATTACGAAATGTTTTTGAAATGCAAGTAGAATATGTTTCCTAATTATTATTATAATTAAATCTAGGAACAACTTTCAATTATTATTATTGTATCTTTGCATGTGCAAATTGTTGCATTTCCCGGAATGGAAAATGCAATAATTTTTTTCCCAATTGCTATTACAACTAAATTTGAAAGCAGTTTATGATTGTATTACTTACCGTAAAATGCGCTGAGATATAGTTTTTTCTCTAGTCGTTATTAAAAGGGTATGAATTGAAAAGGGCAAATTTATTCGACTTGCAAAATTTCAAATATAATTTTGCTTGAAACACGAATGTCCATCACACGAATTATAAATATAATACATAAGATATTAGAATCGGAATTCTTGTCTTCATTGCGCATAAAATATCAAAAATATTATTGATGTATAAATTATAAATTATGATTTGAAGAATTAGGTTTATGTATATATCAACGTATTATATAGTATAAAGAATGTTTATATCAAAAGAGATGAGTCTATTATTTACAGAAACAATGTCACCAAGAAAATTATACTTTTTGATCTAATGATTTTTATCTTTCGTTTTAATTGATATTACTTGGAATTCTTATATATTTTTTTCATATTTATATTTATTTCATGTAAAAAATGTATCTGATCTTTTATCTGTGAAGTACACAAAGAGACTGTCATTTTTCTAGTGTAACATTTCTCGAACCAGAAATTGTATATGCACTCCTAATTAGGAGAATCATTGTTTTTATCTATTAATCAAGCATATCAATAAAAACAAGAGAAATAAATATTCACATTTTATCAGAAATCACCGTGCATTATTGATTTCAAATTTCAACTTTATCATGAATCGCGACGCAAATTTGTTATAAACATTGTAAATTTTAATCATATGAGAAAAAAATTGATTCTATGAGTTTTGTTGAAACGTTTAATTATTATATAGCACGCATGCGTATTTATATTTGTTATTCTCTATTATATACGTATATTATGTTCACATTAATGAAAACACGGTGATTGCTTTGATTGTATTGTATGAACTATTTATGCTCTGTGCAAGGAATGTATAAATGTATAATATAAAGAATTTTTCTGATTCTTGTTTTTATTTGCAGAATCTGAATTATAATCTCACAATAGCTTGTCAAAATTGTCATATGCTTGACAACTTTATCGCTAATAATAGAAAATGCGGAACATCCTTTTCTTTGCACATGCATGTATATCTGTTTATACTTTTTTTCGTAAACACAAAATAAATCGTGATAAATGGAAATTGGCAACTGTATTGTACACTTACGATAATGATATAATATTGATAAATTTTCATTGTAAGAATTTGAAAACGATCTTGAAATTGTATTCGGGATGAAATGCAACTTTTATAAGAATGATATAAGAAAAAATTATATTTTTCCGATGAATGTAATTTTAGAAAAAAAAAATGTTCAAATTTTTATCTTTCAGAAAGGCAAATTGCAATATACAATTGTGCGGCTGTATATTGCAATACATATTTTAATATCTCATAATACTTTTATAAGTGAATATTTAAAACGCGTTAAAATATATATTTATTATTAATTAAAAGAACGTGCTTTTTTGTCGCTTTAAAATAATGTCATTTTATAATCGTAACTAACACATTTTTATGAAGAGAATTTTCATCGAGCATATTTACGATATATATACGGAATGAAATTTAAAATTAATCGACTGAAACACATATACATATACGCAATGATACAATATAATAATATGCAATATTAAATGTATAGAAAAGCTCGTTCATAGACGTAAATTTTATCACCGAGAAAGCATATGACTGTAAAGTTTGTATATCACTTAAAATTATAGAAGAACAATTAACCGAATATTCATTATACTTGTATAACTAATAAGGGATGATATATATATCTTCTGTAATATATATATATGTAAATATATGCGCGGTGTTGATTATATATATTAAAAAAAAATAATAATCTCCATGTTTAAAGTGTCTTGCTATTTAGGCTATTCGATATATATTCTCTAACCACATATACATACCTTAGAGTTTCTAACTCAGTCACCAACATATACACACAATACCAGATTGTGACGTCAGCGTGAGAAATTGTATTTTTCTTTTGTAATATATGTTGAAAAAAAATGTTCTTACACTCTATCTTTCCGTTATAAGCGTGAAACGTGTTATGCAAAATCCTCTTTTTGTATATAAATTTTACCTAAAAACGTCTGCATTCTATATGCTACCCATAGTCATAATTTTATTTTTGATGATTACTAATTAATTGAAAATGCAGCATCATTATTTAAATCGCTAAATATACCTCTTAATGAGCTATAAAATCTGCAAACAATTTTTTGATTAATATTAGTAATACCAAATTTTAAAATCTCCATTCCATTATGTCATCATTTTGCCTTCCGATATCATAATATGATATTTTAATGGTGACTGATGCGAAATCTTAATGATTTTTAATTTAGAATACCTGCAATACGGCGGACTTGGATATGTCTGTGTATGTGTGCTCTACGCTTATATTTTTGCAACGATTGATAAGATTTTGGAAAATAATTTATATATTTAGGATTTTTTATTATTTCTTTTCATAGATATGTACTTAAATTCATGTACAGAATTTCATAAGAATGTAAATATATGTGCGGCAGATAAAGGATGTTGAAGATTGTGTGCGAATTATTTTTTTTTTTTATATAACAAATAGCTCAATCTCAGTTTTTCTCGTATATTATAATTGTGTCGATTACTTTGTATAACACTTGTTTTTTATTCAATAAAATATATTATCATAATTAATATCGCATTTGCGCGTTATTTTCTTCTTTTATCAAATCGATTCTAGATTCTATTAAAGCATAATAACTTAAATGGAAAAATATTTAGTTTACCAAATATTTGTATATGTGTATTGAAATCGAATAATGAAATCGAATGCACATATATTTTTTTTCTATTGTTCTTAAAACTAGAAATATACGCACAACAATTTGATGACCTGTGTGTATCAAGATTATCTTTATTAACAAAATTGGTTTAGCTTATTTACAGATACACCAGCAAAATTCAACAAGTACCTGTTTTGTAAACATCTCCGGTGCCATTTATAAGTTGATATTTTCGAAGCTCGATTTTTTATGTGTGTTTATTTTCAGACAATTCCGTTGTCTAATATAGAAAAACAAATTCGTGCGCCTTGATTGGATGAAAAACTCTCAAACATACCCTCTCTTTCCAGATATAATATATATATGCTTAAATATAATACTAAAAAAGCGTCTTAAAATGTCTACAAGCCATAAAAAGGCCACGTCGAGTCACGTCTGGAGCTAATGGCTGTTACACGAAGAGTATTCGATCAAGAGAGCGATGCCAGAAGCGAGACGCAAGAGCTCGACAGGCGGATTGTACTACTTATATAGGAAATCAGTAGTTTTCTCATTAGGTTAGTAAATGCCTTCCCCAGTGTTAACGCAATTGGAGTATATCGTCTATTATTTTCGAACGCGAATCCTATATCAGGCGCGAGCCTACGCGAGAGACGCACTCGGACGATCGACGATCTTTCCGATCCCGCGAGGATACTACTGATGTATCTTCATCAAAGGACACGAAAACATCGCCAACGATTTCAGATCGCGCAATACGCCACGATCGTGATCAGTACGATAGATCCAAGATTGCCGAGGCGTGTTGCTCCTCCGCTGATTGCTTCGACCTGTTCGCGTTCCCGATGACCGTGATTGTACGAGTCGTCTCGTTGAAAGTTGGTGCTAGACATCGTTCGACGCCCTTCCGATGGGGATCTCTTCGATCTCTCCACCAGTGTCAGCCTTGTCTTGGGCAAGAGCTCGGAACGAAGTGATAGATCGACGTCCGGCGAATGATATTTTCTCTCGTACGACGAGCCGTTCGCGCGCATCTCGCCAGGAATCAGCGGAGGAAGCTCGTCTTGAAACTTACCGAACTGCGGCGTTCTGCTAAGCAGTTCCGATGTCAGTCTGCCCTTGCTATCGCGATGCTCGATGTTGGAAATGGATCTGGCCAGGCCGGTAGAGTCCTTGAGCTTTTTACCGTCATAAGTGATTAGAACGCCAGAAGAGGAGGATGGTAGCTGCTCGGGTCGCGTTTTCGCAATCGGCGGAAGGTAGTAAGTATCCAATTTGAGATCGGCCGCCATCTCCATGTCGTCGAGATCATCGAGCCGCGATGAAATGCGTGTGGGAGATGTCTTCTTCTTTCGCTTCCTGTCGCCGTCGATCGTAGATGTCGTCGCGACAGGTAGCGATGGCATAAAAACGGGCGAGAACTCGTCGATCGTTCGATAATCCGAACGCTTCCCATATATTTTCTTGTCGTCCTCACGCCACTCTCCTCCATTCACATCCGTCCTCTTCTGCACGACATCGGGCGCGTTGTCTACGGCATTTCTGATAATTGGCTTGAAGCCGCTTTCGATAACGATGGAATCGGGATCAAAGCCGGTGTTACGCGCAGGTTTCAGAAGCGTCCATGATTGAGGATCCATGAGATTGTCAGAAATTTCCGCCGTGATCTCCGAGCCTATTTTCGCCTCGAGTTGCGCACGTTGTTGCTTTGTGTCGATTTTCGCCATGGATTTCTCAAGCGGCAGATTAGCCGCTTTGTCGATCGTCGTTTTCAGTGTCGTCGTTGTCATCGTCGTCGCCGCGATAACGGGCGGTCGATAAACGGACTTTTTGCGTTCGATGAAGATTGATCGCGGTGGCGATGAGAAAGATAACGACGATGGCAGTGATAATGGCAACGAAAACGGCAATGACAGCGCATTTGTCGAAGTTATCGTATTAGCGGCTTGTAAAGTTTGCAACATCGGGCGGCGCGTTAATGTCATTGGCCGACGTATGATCATCAGTTGGGTCCTCGGAGGCTCGTGTTGATGATGATAACGAGGAAGAGGCGGAGAAAGCTGATGGCGAACGTGATGGTAATTGGTCGCGTAATAATGCGGTGCTCGGGAGTATGGTAGCTGGCCGTGGTTGCCGCTGGCCATTCCTACGTAAGACAACTTTGTCCCGTGATTCAATGAAGTTGGCCGTTGGTGATCTGGAACGAGGTTAGACAATTGCTGATTAGTAGCAATCTGATGCTGAATCTGCTCCCGTCCAAGCTCCGTGAGGTGACCGGCACGAAGGGACGACTGCTCGTGAGTGGTCGTGACCGGTCGATGTTGCTGCTGCTGCAAAGCTTCCTCATCAACACGATACGCGTCCTTCAGACGTGCCTCATACGAGTTCTCGGATGATGATGATGATGATGATTGCAAGCGATCGTAATTGTTATTGGCGTTCGTTAGTAACTGCGGATGGTGATATGGGGCACTTAACTTGCTGTTAGTCGTCGTATGATGGGGATAACGATGGCCATATTCGCGGTGAGAATGATGAACATGCTGTTGATGAAGAAACTCCTCTGGTGGCGTTACCTTGCTCGCTACGGCTATGCTAGCGCCGTATTCTAAATCCTGATCTGCCGGTTGATCCTGGCGACCCTTAGCTGGCTCCGCGTATACCTCGTGTTTCTCACTGGCCGCCGATGATGGTTCGTCACCGAGGTCGCAAGAATTGAGAACGTTGATCTTCCATCCTAAATAACGATGCGTGTAACACTGCAAGAATGTTATTTCATAAAATTAGAAATTTATTGAAAGGTATTTTATAATGCTTGTGCGCAAATTACACATATATATACAAATAGATAAAAATTTATACAGATCGTAATTACAGAATCGATACGCGACACAGATCTTTAGTTGGGATGGATTACCTGATAATACACCGTGTCGGGTGTATTTTCATCGGGCGTCCATTCCACAATACCCGGTTCACCATGGTCGCATTCAAGGGTCAGAGTGCGTTGATAAGCTCCGAAAGATGCGAATTCATCCGCGAGTGGTTGATTCTGATCTGGTACCCAATTGCAAAGACGACCTGTGCCAGTGGGGATGAGCTTGCCGCGTTGTCGGAGTACACCGGCAAATATCTTTACTTTCTGTTAAAATCCAACAAGAAAAGAAATCGTCAAAAACTGATAATTCTGTGTTTAAGCCAAAAAATTCTTCTGTGTTGTGTGCTTTCAAACATTTTTGTGTCTCAAGGATGCTTAGATAATAAATTCAAGATTTTCGGATTTTTCATGATTTTTAACGGGGAAATTAAATTAAGAAGTCAACTTTTTTTTAGTGAAATTTTTGTATGCAAGAGGGATCCTTCTTTACCGCTTTCTCTTCAGCCGTTTTGTGCTGGTAACCGCCTATCGGGTCATCCGTGATGTAGAACGGATGATAACGCGCTGGTACGTCTGGATCTGAGCCACCTTCTACCACGAAAGTATATCTCTTTCCTCGAACCACATTAATCTCGGGTATCAACAATCCATTGATATACCAAGAGATTCCCCAACCGACGTGGCCTAGAGAGAAAGTGAAACAAAGACCGGTTTGGATTACAGATATAGATTTCTTGCAATACTTTCTCATGGAATACCTAACGGATCAAGTTGTGCAGATTTTAATTAACTTTACGAAAGACTGAGTATATATTTGAGAGAAATATATATATATTCAAAATTAATAAATACTATATAACAAAAAAGCATTCAATTTTTTAATGTTATTCGTCGATTTAATCTTTTACCGGTAATGGCGGGATAGCCATGTTTCCCCCCGGTAGGCCCCATCTGTGCATAAAAAACACCATCATCCGGCTCATTGCACTGAATAGGTGGTATCTCCCAAGCATCTTTCGTAGATGCTGGTGCAGGAGTCGCCGGTATACGTGGCGGTCTTCTCGCACTGGTAACCTCCTGCTATTTCAACATATCATTTTCCAATGGAAATATAATATACAACTCTCTAATTACGTTTAGATTAGACAACTTACTTGAGTGCCGCTTCCTTTTCCGCCGGGGCCAGAGATCTGTTCCTGATCAGGCATGGGGCAGTTCCACGCGGGCGGTCTGCTAAACTCGATGAACCGATCGGTCTTTAGATAGCGGCTATGAAAACTGACCTCCTGTCGCTCGTTCAATGGCCCGATGGCCCAGATTATCGCCTGCGATCTATTCGTCAATATTGGACGATCCAGTTCATCACTGGCCCTCAACGGTCTCTGGTACGTGACAATGCTGTAGCCATTCACCATTGCCGCGTTTAACAATCGCACCGAATCTGTGTTCTCCTTTAGATGAGAAGATTACATTTACATTATCGCTATGTGATGAGAGCGAAAAAAAATACTTTAAGCAGTTTTATTTGCATGTACCAGTATACGGGTATCCGGACAACTGCCTCGATGTCCCGAGCACTGGGATTTCGCGTCTAGGAAGTAATCAATGGCATATCCTTGCAAGGTCTGCTTGTCGACCCACGCTACAGTGACGTCTCCGCCAACCATTACGCTCTTCTCCGTATCCGGGGATACTCCAAAGGCCATGTATTGTCCGACATCTAATAATCAATAGTCAATTAAATTTTGTAATTCATCTCTTAGTCAAATTCATATTTTGTAATCATCTCTTAGTCAAATTCATATTTTTCTTCAACTCTATATATTTTTGAACGGAATACTTTTATTCACACAGCGATGATTTTGAATTATAAATTTATATTTACCTAATTTTGCAACGAGCTGGACAACTATGCTGTCCCCAGCCACGGCCCATCGCACTTCAAAAGCTACGCTGTCGTCAAGAACTTCGCAGTTAAGTTTTGACTGAAATCACATACGATAATCGAAAACAATCGATAGCATTATTAAAAGACGAGTAATTATTCATTAAAATCGTGGAATATATACAAAGTTCCAATTGTAAAAAATATATTTATTTGATGTATAATACGTTATCATATACATGTATAGAAAATGAATATAAAAATATAAAAAATATAATACACACATACGCGCATAAACGAATATGTGTGTGCATATGTATATATATACATATATATATTATGTGTGTACATGTTAGATATCACGATACTCACGATAAGTATATACATATGTATATAAAAAAATTTTATAAGATTTCTCCCACACACAAATAATGCAGGTGAAATTTTATATGAAAAAGATTAATCGAAGCAAGAATAAATATTTAAGAAATTTCACATTTTCCCTCTTATATATTTTAATGCCCATATGAATGTATGATGCATATGAAAACTGATGCAATCTTCATTACGATTAAAAAAAAGATAGAAATGTAAAAACCAAAGTTTGTATTATCTTTCTTATCCAATTAAAAATATCTCTTTTTTTTCTTCATATACATATATATCTCTAACAAAATATATTTTTATGTTTCAAATCATAATGACACATCATTTCAAAACGACATGACACAAACTTTTGGGCAAATGTTAGAAAACTGGAAATTTCCTAAATAAAGTTCTTAACAGATTAGGTGCAATAAAAGCGAAGGGTATCTTTCACGTAGAAAATACGCTCGGGCATGAGAGATGTCCGCGTTCGGTCGATTCGTACGGTCGCTTTCAGTAACGCACGAACGAGTCGGTTCTCCTATCTCCTTGGAAATGCAAGAGTCTAGCATATGAATTTTGTTGCGGGTCGGATAAGCGCGAACGCGCCGTCACTGGTTGACGAAAAACCGAAGACGAAGTCGACGGTGAGGTTTCATCGATCCCGCGATAATAGTGGCTTTGATAGTCAGTCGTGGGGGATTGCGCCTGGGAACGAAGTTGTTCGAATGCTTGCGCGTCCTCCACGGCCCGAACTACTTGAATCTGATCGTCTCGGCGAAGAAGCGGCCGATAGGTTGTCGGACGCTGCTGCTGCTGTTGCGAGAGTGACCCCGCGAACGAGATAGAGAAAGGGGAGGGCGACGAGGAAGCGAAAGAGGAGATGTCGTATGCGCTTGTTAGCGCCCTGAACTGTCCCTGCCCTCCGCGATGCACATTCTGCAACACAAGGACAGAGACAGGGTATTTATTTTCATGAATCATAGGAAACTGAATTTGTCGCGATAAAAGGTGCAAATTTTTGCCATTAATTGAGGTTTATTATGTTGAAGAATAAATTTTATCACCATTAAGATTCAAAGTAAATCGAAGAAAAAATTTCTTTAGAAGTAAAGATTCTAAAGAAGAAGACGATCACGTTCTCGCAGTCGTAGTAGCAGTCAAAGTCAAGTGGTCTGGATAAAAAAGGAAGAATTTGAAGAAGAGGTAATTGCGACGATTTCGAAAAATCGATCGCGAAATAATGCTTGGATAAATCATCGATAATCGCATAATGTATTATAGCGCACTAGAGGTACGTGTTAATGCATTTCTTTCTCGCCCCATTACGCACTTGTGATGAATTAAACTATGTCTGACATACCTGTGGCGAAACTCCTAGCATTTTCAAGGACGGCGGTATGTTTAGACCTTGTGGAATTTGTACGTGGCCAAAATCAACGGCAAATGCCTCGCACCATACTCCAAAATGACCGAATTGATGAACGGTCAAGTCGCCCGGTAACGTCAGGACGATTGTCTTGCGATCATAACGACGCAACGGTTGCTCTTTCCCGTTTTCGTCGGGTATCCGGATACCCTGCGATGACGGCGTCGGACCAGTACCTATCCAAAACTTGGCATCTGCAAAGCAATTTTGTATTTATTTGTCGAGCTCGCGCGCAATATAAATTATTTATACTAATAAATTTATATAATAAGTTTGAAAGGTTAAACAAATAAATCGTCTTATAAACTATGTAAAATAATATCTGTCACGTAAAAAAGGAACTCGATTTTTCTCTTGAAAGAATAAATATTTCTTAATTGCATAAGATTTTAATGTTTCGCAAATGTGTTGCAATAGTTATTTATTATTAATGTCGAAATTTAAGATTATTAATAATAATAAAAAAAACTTGCCAGGTGCTTCTCCGTCGTAACTGAAGCCGGGTATCAGAAGAGTCTGAGCATCTACAATGACAACTGGTTCGGAATTAACGCCGTGTATGCCACTCAAGGATTTTAATTTCTGCGGTTTCGGATAATCGAAGCCTCGCGGTATCCTGACATCACCGAAATTCACCTAAACAGAAAAATGACTTTTTATACAAGAAACTTGTATTTATATCATATATAATATTCTTTACATTTTCATTTTTTATATATTTGTACCTTATTTACATATTTGTCATATATTTGTCTTCATGATTTATTTTTGAACATTTATAGGGGAGATAAAAAAATAAAAAACAAGCCAAGCTCTTTTGGTTAAAATTAATTAAACGACACACAATTCGAGGGAAATAATATATAATCTGTTCGCGAATGATAAAAAGTTGAAAGACCGAACGTTTTTTTACGAAGATTTTATTAACTATCGGAAAATCTAAAGTCTTAATCTAATCCCGGACGTGCGGCAAACAGTGATCAGATGACGTTCTATCGGATTGTATGTTCCATTCACTTGACACGCGGATCCAAGCGGTCGGTGGTAAGCCTCTACGAGTGTGAAAGTTGTACTTCGAGAAAATGATGACCGGTTCTCGGCAACGAGCAAGTATACACAGCCGATATTGCGCAGACCAAGGTCACGAACATATGCATTACTTACCGAGAATTCGTCGCACCAAACCGAAAACCATTTGATATTGTTCAAGGTCTTGCCGTCCGGTAAGGTCAGTGTGATGTCCTTTTTGCGATACCGTTTAAGGAGATTTGTACTGTAACGAATAAACGTTTAAACGAAGGTTTAAAAATTGAACAAGATCAGAGGAAAAGAGCCTTTAAAATCGACAAAAGTTGTGACTATTCTACATGAGATAATTAATTACAAATCTTTTAATTATCTTTTAATTAATTACAAATCATAATTAATCTTGATAGCAAATCATATTTAATTTAATTACAAATCTTTTAATTTTGATAGCAATATTTTTGAATATATTCTTCTACATCAGTTTTACTTACGTTCCGCGTTCATCGCGCACCCGGAAGCCATTGTTACCTGGACTTTTGCTGCTTCCAACATAAAAAAAGGCAGCTAGAAAGAGAATGATGATTTTTTTTATTTCTATAATCAATAAAAACTTTTCGCAACAAAATTCTTGAGGAGTTTTCGTTGTTAATAATGACGAACGAGCTGGTTTGAGCGAATAAATAAGAAACACGTTACACGGTTTCAGATTGTGAAGCTCTAATAAGCATCTAGATATTCTCATTAATCTGGAACAAGTATCTCAGTCAGCTTGTGTGCGCATCAAGGGTAGGCGTGCCAGAGAGATTCGGGAAAGTTTTTCCGGCATAGAAAAATTGATCGCGGTCAGTCTATATCAGGTCGAGGGAAAGTTTTCCGTGCCTTTTCAAAAATCAACGAGTAAAAAAAATCCGCGACATTTGTACCGCATAAAATTAATGATCGAGAATATGCATAATCATATAACATATAATTTTATTAAATAAATATAAGTGAAGTTAAATTTTTACCACAATTATGCAATGGAATATGATTATTAACTTTGATAATTAAAATGCTATTTCATCTAGAAATTAAATATCGATAAAAATAATATCAATCAAAATAATTTCTCCTTCCGCATAGTTGGTTTTCCGAAATACGCAAATATTTTTATCGTTAATATTTTTGTTTAGCATATTTTAAAAAATCACTGTCTCTTGTCGATACGTTGAATTTACTGCAACGCGTTGTACTAACCTGGACCTTCGCCATCGTATGTAAAGTCCTTGATGAATAGTGTCCTTGCGTCAACCGCGTAAACCTCGCCGCTCACACCATGATGAAGTTCAGACAGCTTACCAATCAGTTTTCCGTAATACGCTCCGCTACATATTTCTGTCAAAAAGCGAAATTTAAATTAATTGATTTTATTATCAAATAATATTAAATTAATTGATGTAATTAAATATTAAGTGAAATGAAAATATCACGCGAAAGTGCGACTCTTGTACAAACGTGTCACAGTACATATGCTCCAATAGCTTCCAATATCGCAACAAGTTTATTTTTTATATCGTTTTTCATATTCTATATCCGAATTATTCGATAATATAATGATAAATCATAGAGAATTAATATAATTATAGTAAAATTAGCAATGTGTGAATTATTAGAAAAGAAATACTTTACACATATCTTAAAAATACTTATAACATATTTTCTTACTATATTATTACATTCATATTATAATAAGAAATAAAATGTGCTACAATATACAAGCTTTGATCAAATACATTTTGATGAATAAAACAACTCTTTAGTAAGATATTTTAATTTGTGATTTATCTAAATAATAAATATTGCAAAAAATATAAAATTTTTTAGAAAACGTTTGTTAAATTAAATGTGATTAAAAATAAAATGTTTTTTTAAGGCAACAAATTATTAGCGAATAGCATACGAATAGTATGCGAATTTCCTCCGGTTTCTGCGGTTTGCATGTTTCTTTCGAATTTGATTGCGTCTAATTGCAGCTACAAAAATGTTCCTTTAAACGGAAAGCGTTATAACAATATGACATTGACATTACACCATGTACCTCCATGTACCTCCGCATACCATTCCAGTCGCGTTATCATTCTACGGATGATTGCAGGAACTTTGCAGGAAAACCGGTATTACACGTAATAATGCGTGAGTTTATATTGTGAGTTTGTTAGAATAATATATTCCATTCTCTTCTCTCTTTCTTATTGCTATCTAGGGATGCTGATGGATACGTATTCCCAAATATGGTAACTGATGGATAACGGTAACCGATATACCTCGTCTACGAGAGAATAAATTGGCTGACGATTGATCGAACACTCGTTACGATTGGTATCCTCGTGCTCATCGTACGCAAAACTAGGTTCCGCGAATCCAGCATCTCGGCTCTCACCAAGTGAATCGCTTGTGGTCGCGTCCGATCGCGACACGTTGACAGTTCATCTGGAACGGTTGCGGTCAGATCGACGTTTCACAAATTTTTTGGAATTCGCAGAATCTTAGGCAGTACATTTTTTACGTGGAACCCCTCGGGAAAGATATCTTGAAAATAGACATCTTTAAAAGCAATTAACTGCATTTTTATTTTATTTATAGTCTCTCAAAATTGTCGCATGTCAAAGAGAATAAAATCAAAGATATTAAATAATGTATATAATATAAAAAAAATAAATGTTATAGAATATGAAATAGAAAGAAATAGAAAGAAAGGATATATATATATATATATATATATATATATATATATATATATATAGAGAGAGAGAGAGAGAGAGAGAGAGAGAGAGAGAGAAAGCACAAACTTTATTCACGAAAGTACTAATAATGATGCATCGAAATGTGTTGTATGTTTGTATACTTGTATCACGTGTACCAGATAAGTGATGCCTTGAAACGCGAAGACCGCACGTTTCCATTGATAGATCGCAGGCTCGAATACATCGGTTTATGTTACATAGCTCGTTAAATCGGACCCTTTACTCATCTAGGTCCCGTTAGAATTCCGTAGAAGGACGGCTGTCATCCATCCAGAAACGTCGGGGCAACGACGAAGATTGGCACTCTATGCGCATTAATCAAGGTCGCGCGGTTGCGTTTCCGCGATTCGATTCAACGAACGCGGATTGCAAAATGTTCACCAACGTAGCAACGATGTGCATTCAAGATGTTAGAATTGATAGTGTCTGAAGCAAGAACGTTCGGATCGCAGTCTTTGTTGCGAAACGAATGCTCAAAGGTGATTTAACTTGCACATTTTTTAGGAACTCAATAAAATTAATTTTAATAATAAAAGATATTTATTGGCTCTTACTGCCCGTTTAAATTTAAGTTTATGTTTTAATATACAGAGCCTAATTTCTTATAGTTATTTAAAAGATATTTAATTTGAGATTTAATCAAAGAGAGAGAGAGAGAGAGAGAAAGAAAGAGAGAGAGAGAGAAAGAAAGAGAAAGAGAGAACATGTATAAATTTTCAAAGTTGATTACTAATAAATGTCTCTGTTAATAAATGTCTCTAATAAATGATCTCTAATAAATGTCTGACTTAACAGGTACTAGGATAATTCAATAAATAAGGTAACATTATAGTACCACTGTACATATGTACATAGCATGACTTGTTATCTTATTTATTAAATTACCCTCTTAAGTTTGAAATAACAAGTCGATTAAGAAACGCTCGACTTTTTATCGGTGCGATTTATGTATGATTTATGCATATGAGAGCATAACGTTTCCGTACGCAAATCACAGGTTCTTGCAAATTTCTCGGTGACATGACGGCATGATCATAACAATCTCCAGCTATTTATAAGGCGATAAAATATTCAAAATGCTCCTATAACTCACGTCTCGTGTAAACGCAGAATTATCTACCTAATAAATTATCGATCTAATGGGGTAATTGAATTAATCGTCTCAAATGTCAAAGAAATTGATAAACTACTGACTAAAATTACAATTTTCATCCTTAGAGAGAAATAAATCGACCGTCATAATTAAGTCATTTAACAAGATTCTTGTGTAAAAGAAAAAAACGACGAGTATAAATAATATTTACCATTTTTATACGATGATAGATTATTAATACGATCGCGAATTTAGGAACAGTCTATATTGCTCTAAACTAAAGTGCGACTCGAATAATGCAAATCGCCTCGTTTCGATGCAGAGATTATTTACGTCGAACATTTTGGACCAACGGCGACTATTGGCATGCACGATTGCGACATCGCGGACTCGGAACTTGTATCATATACACGGATGGCCAATTACGATTATCCGACTCCCGCTTTCACCTCCTGGAAGCCTGGAAATGTCAGGGGGTCCGCCGACACTGGTGTTATCGCCCTTTCGTTTTCGTTGCCGTCTTCGCGCACAGAAGATTCGCATCTTCTTTCCGAGGTTCGGAATTTAATTTTATGCGCGGGGATTCCTTCTTGATTTGCAAATCTCACAAGCAGGCGCATCTTTATAAGTCTACACGTAACGCACGAGTGATAATTAAATGCTACGTATATAATTATCCAAGTCCAGTTATGTTGATAAATTTCGACCATTCTATCATCTCGACATTAAATTAAAAACCCCAACTTATAAATGCCTTGATTATTTCAACATTATTTTATTATTGTATTGAAATTTTTTTTCCTTTAGAAGACTGTTGTATATTTTTTAAAACTGATAAAGGTGATTATAGCGAAAGTGAGATATTTTTTCATCATTTTTTACATGTATACATCATTATTGATATATACATTATGCTTTAATACATATTTGTAGATGTAACAAAATATTTGGAGCGTTGACTCCACTAACTTCCGGTCCGGTGATAGTTGGGGTCGTAACTATGATTATTGATATATGCTGAGATACTTAGATTACTCTAATTCTATCTAGGATAACGCGTTAAAATTCAATTAGATTTCCACATTACGTATGCTATCATTCTATCCATTTCTTATGAGAAATCTCTTTTCTCCGTGGTTTATTTATTTCATTTTTTTTCTTATTATAGCACATAAGAAGGTGTGGCAAACCAATATTAATTTTTAGATCAAGTAATTATTAATTGCAAGTTGATATCATATGATTTCTCCTTGCTTTCTAAAGTACGCGCTAAAAATAGCACATGCAGAAAAATGCGGAGCGTGAAGTCGTCTCAGGATGCGAAGCCGCAAGTTAGCGTAAGTAGAGTGGACAACGAAACAGCCTGCGAAATCGCGTGCGGATACTCCAATTAGCCCAAATAATGCGACGAGAGTACTTTTAGTTCCAACTTAAAATTTTGACAAAGCTACGTCGGACGTAAAATATGATAGATAACGATTTTTCTATCGAAAAAAAAAATATATATATGCTGCCATAATCGACATTATATTCATATTATATAATCTCATTTACGTCCAGGTAACGTCATTGCTTCACGTATGAGAATAATATTCTGAAGATAACTCGATACACCACGGGGTCTTTAATCCCCTCACTTTTCATCAAGGACAGCGCTTGATGAGCCACGAGAGATCCGATCGAGCGTAAGAGAGAGAGATCTTGATCATCTTCAGTCTATAATTATTTGAGATCGAAATCTATGAGAAATTATCTTCTCTTTCCGAGAAACCTAGAGAAACCTAAAAAAAACGACTTACGGTAATCGGAAAATATCTTTAAACATATTTTCTCGCGATGTCATATTAATAATTGCAAATCCATTTTCGTCGATCGAATGAAACGAAATTCGTGCAATTGCGTCGCGGTATAACAGTCGGATCATCGCGAAGAGATGAGAAACGATCACGGTCATTTTGAAAATTAATTAAATTAAAGCAATATTCATAGGAGAAGGACTTACGTGCCGCTACGATGAGGAACAAAGCGGTGATTAGACCGATAGTCGGCGGTCGTCGCGTCGGGGACGGTGCGAGCGATCGTGTCGTCATGGTGTCCTGGTGGTTACTGGCGAGAAAAGTATCTGTTGTCGATCCAAGTAACTTTGTTGGTCCCACTACGCGATCACCGGCTCGCGTTGCTTCACCGTTCCCGTTCCTTTCTCTCTGTCTTTCTCTTTAATGGGAAAGACTTTTCAGCTTTTCGCGCCCAGGGTAAAAGTCCCGCCGTCATCTTGACATCTCCACCTCGCTCGATCTCCGGATTTGACGAGACACTATTGGCACACCGTTTATACATATTCAATATATCATTCTCGAGGTAGAAACGCGATAAATACGCGTGAGAGATTTCATAAACGAGAGATGAAATGACGTATTGTCATATTTTTACAGAGGAAGACGGGCGTGAGAATCCGCGTAAAAGAGAAGAGAAGAGAGTGCACGCACACGCTTCAAGTACCCGCGCACGCGCGCGCGCACGCGTTGCGTCTACGAACGTGGCCGCAATTATGCGACAAATTTTACGGCATTACGTACAATTACGACGTTGTCATCACGACGACGTGCAATATTACCCCATCGCACGGTGGAACGCTTGCCTAGACTCGGTGAATATTTCCCGAGTGAGCGCATCGCGCGTTTGAAGCCGCTTTTAACATTACTCGGTAGAGTAATGTCGTAACGCGACACGCGATTATTTTTGCCCAGTCTGCATTCTAGATTTACTCGCGCGTCTCATGCTGATAACACGTTTCGCGTCTGCTTAATTAGATCGTTGCAGATAACGAAAATTAGGCGAGTCTTATCCACGTCCGCGGAGTAACTTCGATGATTATAACGAGTTTACATGATAATGCGACTCCTCTATGTAACGCGGTTGCCACTAAGATATTCATTTTGCAATACCGCGCGATGAGGCGCAATTTCATCATTGTAAATGAAGACATTCTCGCTAAAACAATCTCTTATTCTATTTTTCGTTTTTATCTATTCCTTCTACAAGTCATTTTTCGATGTTTGTATATGTTAAAACAGATAGTATATGTGATTTATTACAATATATTATTTTTTACTTTGCAGACTGAATCGTCATTTATAAGCGCGCACCTTCAAATCTTCTGCAGACCAGCAAGACCAGCAGTTTGTCCGATTTGACACGGCAAGAAGTTACTTTCCATTCCTTCATGAGTGAACTGGTATGCGGACTGGTTGTATTCGTGGCAAAAATTAAAAAGTTTCGATCCAACTTGAAAATCGCCTTATTCTTTGTCTTTTCTTCTGTCTCGCATTGCACCTCATTACTCTGCATTGCTAGGAGAAATAAGAGACAGGATTAGAGCAGAATTGGATGATTGCATGTACATGTGTTTTCCGAGCAAAATTTTTCGAGTATACGTAATATCCCGAGTAGACCATTAAAAATAGTTTCAAAGTTTGTAGTTACTACTTCTTTAAAAACCGGAAATGTTAATGATCTGCTACAGGTGACGGCATATTCGCCGTGAAACATGTTTTTTTGCCAATATCGAAAGTCGACACAGTACAATAATAAAAATAAGATTTACCGTTTGAAAAAAAAAAGAATATTAGCAAGCGCTTGAATGCGCGTCCACGAATACAATCCGCGTCGGAATGGTGAACGAGCGAAAGTCCTCTTCCTTCTTCGTGTAGGTGCTCTCTGGCAGATACACTCGGTAGTTTCTTATAGAATGATCACAGCTATCTAATCCCGCACGCACTTTCGCACCTCACGTCGCAACGGATACATACATCTCACGCATATGTAATGACACGACATGTACTAGATGCGCTATACATTGTAAATATTTGTGTATCACGCGATGTTACCTGGAATAAGAAAATATAGATAAAAAAACATTCTTGTAATTATATAGCTTATCCACTATTAATGCACTCTTTTTTAAATGTATCTTGGTTGCATTTTCAGCGAGTGAAAAGACGCTTTTACTATCACTTATATCTTGGAAAATTTGTGTATGTTTGTATAATAAATAAACGATACATACTTTTTCAGTGGAAAACCGCATTCAGTTTCAAATGAATAAAACTATCTTGGACTATCTTGGAAATCAACAATATCTTAGGAAGTTTCTAGAGAAGAAAAAATACATTGGTATGAAGCGCGCATCTACGATTCGCCGTCGAATTTCAAGAGCGATCAAGCGTATCTGAAAAATGTAGATTTGTTTGGATGACTATCTACTGGCATAATGAGATGAGAATAGTGAAAGTTTGTCGTATAGGGTAAATCGTAAATGCTGAAGCTGAATCACGATTGCTGATCCATCAACAGTGGTCTGCCTTCATAGATCAAGGCAGCCTATACCGTTTCTTATTCAACTTGCTTCTAATGTTCATAGTAATCATCCATGCATAAAACAATCATCATCTCTTATGGATGTTTGATTAATGTACAAATTTAGTATACTAATCAAAGTTGAAACCTGAAACGTATTTTTCTTTTGTGAAAGAGAAAACACCTGTCAACGATACTTATATAATATATTTATGTTTAAACTTAATTTTTTGCCAAATTTAAGAAATCAAATCTGCAAATGTCGCTTTTTAAATCCTTTCCTTCCTTTGCAGAAATCGCAAATCATGCTGTTTATTCCCATGTTATACACATTTTAGAAAGTCACTGATGCTGCAAAAAAAATTATGATGACAGGTGACATATCATCTTATTTGTAAAGAATGTCCGTGAAATATAAAGATATGTGTTGACATATTCGCACAATAAATATATATTACTAATAATCAATATTAACAGTGTACAACCAATATAGTTAGCGTTATAAAGAGAATTAAACAGAAGAAATGTATACAAAGAGAGAAGAGAAAAATTTGGAGCTATCGATTATCAACCGAGTGAGATTTGAGTGATTTTTAGAAAAAAAAACAAGTACACGTTTCACGAGAGCAAAGGTCAATTCTCGAGAACGATTGATAAAAGATTTTTATTATGAATATCGACTAAAAACATAAACTGTGACAAACTAAAAAGTCGATATAATTATGATTCGATTAGTCCGCATTTCGGGAGATCAGAATGAATCAGATTGAATGATCAGATTGAATTCTTAACTATGTCGAACTGACACCATTGGCGCGACGTTGCAAAAACGGTATCTTTACGCAATAACGTCGCTTCTCTTGCTGCAATGTCGAGAAAAGGACAGGAGATGTGAGAACGAGGCTTCTGCAGAAAGTGCAACGAATAGCCCGATTATTATACTAAGTTGCAATAATAAATTATTAAAGACATTTCTACTCACATTAAAAGCTATACTATTGTTTTCATCAAAAGTCTTGCAGTTTTAGAAAATAATAGTTTTCGATAACACAATTATATAGATAGATATTTTTTATCTAATTATAAATAAGAGAAAACACGGTATGTGTGTTATTGCGAAGATTAAGTATACAGATGATACAACATTCTGAGGTATTTCAGGAAACATAGTTCTGAGATAAAAGGAGATTGTTACAGTTATCAGATGCGTTGAGAGCGATTACACTTCATTGTATCTGCGTAATCGCACGTTTGGCGCAATAATTCCATACAAACGTCCGCCCAGCTTCTTATAGAGGATTTATTCAGCAGTTGCTGATATTTTGTACTTTCACTCGAACACCTTGACCCGCGCACAATCGCATCACAATGCATAGACCTGCGTATAACAAGATACACATATGCTCTGTTTATTAATTTTGCATTGCAAATCTTGAGCTTTTGTTATGTTATCTGACCGGAATCATATGTCATATATACATTCTAAGCACAAAAAAAAGAAAAAGAAAAAAAAACGTATAATTGATGAACGTCGAATAAAATGAGCTGTGATATTTATGTAGTAATCGAGAGATGTAAGAATGAGGACTGCGAGTTTATCTTAATATCTGAATTTATTCAAAAATGTATTATTAGGATTAATCTTTATGCATAAAAAAATATTTCGCGTATCTTCAGATTCCGAGACTAAATATGATGAAACGTATTCACGAAACAAAATATGAGAAAAATTTTTTCTATTCATTTTACATACATATTTCTTCGTTTTTAAAAGAATTTCGATGAAGACGCATGAATCCGCATCTCGGGATAAAGTCAGAGTTGCTGGAAAAAGCCAATGAATAGAAAAAATCAATGGTAAATTCCGGTTTTTCTTAACTTTATCCAATGAAATAAACTGGCAAAAACTATAAAAAATAACTAACATGGAACACTAAAATATATTTAAATAACTTTATGCAAAAAGATTTTTTAATTAATATAAATTATACTAATCATTATAATTTAAGCAAAAAAAGGAATCAATCTAATAATAAAATCTTTTTTAATTTAAATTAATATGTGAAATTTTAAAATCAAAAACTTTTAATATATTACTAAATTTTATAGTTAGTTTAATAAAAAAAAATATAAGAGAATAATATAAGAAAAAAATATTCTCCACATCTATGCAGTGACAATAATTTTTAATTTGTTTCCTTGTAAAACAAAGAAAAACATTACTTTTATAATCATTTTTAAAGCACTCATTCCTAAAATTTCCTATTTAAATCTTATTTTAAGTTAAATTTAAAACGTTTTTTATATCTATTTTTATCTTCAAGATGAAAGAATAATGTCAATGTTCAAATGTCTGTCATCTGTATATTCTCAATTTCACCATATGTTCCTTTATTCAACATTGTGTTTTAGTCTTCATCTTGCAATTTCTCCAGGTCTTAAAATAAGGACGCATAATATCTGTCCATAAAGGTAAATTTTTAATTAAGCTTTTAATTTTTTGGGCGGCTTTTGGATTATAAAAAGCATTAACCACGTTTCCATAGCGTGATTCTAGTGCTAAAGTGTGAGCTTTGGTGTACATTTCATCCCTCCATTCTTGCCACGATGATGAAATTTCTTCATAATCGAAGTCATCTGAAGTCACTGATGTTTCATGTTCCATATCAGATTCCTCGATGCATGTACCTTTAATGCTTGAGCTGGAACAGGCGTATCATCGATGTAACCCACGTCTTCACTTAGAGCTACCACGAGTAATGACGTTAAAAATGAATGTAATTCATTCGTGGATTGCATTTTGTATGCTTGAGATACGTATCTTAGGTACAATTGGCGTATTTTTCGTGGCTGATGTCGCAAACACTCCCAATTAGCTATAATTTTAATGACGTGACTAACGTCCAGCCTCAAATATGACGCAGGTAAAAATGCTTCTTTATTTTTCACGGAAATAACATAGCAGCATTGCAGATAATGCTTTAGATCAGCGCAATCTGCAAATGCGCAAGCTAAAGCGACTAACATTGCTCGACTGTGATCAGTTATTACTACGGATGGCACAGTAGCAGCAGTTCTACGAATCTCAAGTAAGAAATACGTTAAAAGTGCTGCATCTTGTTTTGCAGAGATCATTTGAAATACCGGAATACCTCGTTTGTTTCTAGGAACGATCATACATTGATATAAAAAAAGATGAGAAGATTTTGTTCCATCCGGTAAAGTTAATGCCTTCGCTACGCTACCTGTAGCATCCATAGTAAAATAAGCACTTCTGTTACGATTAATTAATTTGTACATTGTCATTTGTTCTTTGGACCAATACATGGCATAGAAAGGATTTAAACCGATTCCATGTATTGAACCGGGTACTTTCATATATTTAAAAATTTGTATATTTTGAATAGCGTCATAATTATTGTCAACGCCTAAACGATTATCTAATTCGTTTTGCTTAGCCTTGCGCAAAATTCGCGGTGAATATAAAACTGGTGGATTTTTATCGCCAAATTCCATAATTCTATTGGCTTCTTCAATGCGCCAAATAGTCGCATGTTTTTTCGCGTCCACTAAGTGACCAGCAATTTTGCGACGAAGGGAACCTTTCAATTGTCTCTTTTTAATGTGTACAATTTGATTATTAAAACCAAATAAATTGCGATCGAATATCGCATCCTGTCCCTCATTTGGTTTTTTGCACATTTTTCCACGTAATATTGCCTTACATTCCTTACACACAGCATTAAAACGAACAAAAGATTTGGCGTTAAGACTTGGAAATACAGTAGCGTTTTTGAATGTGAAGGCACAAGAAATTTTTGTTTGTTCCCATATTTTTTCTGCAAATATGTTCGACCATTCTCCGGGCTTTAATTTTAAATAGCGACGATTGTGATATATCTTTGCGACAGGCTTTATATCATTCCAATTTTTTTCTGAGATAATAAGTCGAAAGACTTTATTATCTTTACTATCATCATGTTCCGATTGCTCAAACGAACTTATATTGGCAAATTCATCAGTAACTTTTTCAGGAGATTTTACGATAATTTTTTTCAAGTTGAATGCTTCTAATACTGCAAAATATATACCTCGCCTATTTGTATTTAATATTGTGTATATATGCTTCGGACTTATATTAGAATCTAAGCTTTTCATTTTTTCGCTTATTTTTATATACATATATAGCATTTGAAGGTGGAAAACATTTTCCATTTAGATCTATACATCTAAATTCAGAGGTTTTTAATATCTCTAACAGTTTATTATCATCATACATTTTTAAGAATAATGCTCGAATATTTCAATAAAGAAAACTCTGCTGCTTTAGAATTTCGAGATACGCGTTTGCAATGCTTCTTGATAATTTTCCTATATCGCGATGGATGAGGAAAGACGGATGGAAGAATAGACGAGTACGCGCACCGTGGAGTAGCCGCCACAGACTTCTATATATACTAGACTGCTAACTCCTTATATATAAGACGGCTTCGATTTTATGTACAAATCACAGATAGGTATATAAAGGTATTCTATTCTGCGCATGCGCTCTGCGATAACGCATGTTTATATGTATATACATACGCAAGCTAGGTTAAGTATATGATATACAGGGTGATTCTAAATAACTTTATGCTTTTGCAAAAACATAATCTTGACCGAATTCTAAGACGATTTTTCCTTTGGCAAAATTTCGTCCGAAGCTTAGTTTTTGAATTATTAAAGGAAGTAGTTAACGTATGACGGGTCGAATACAAGAGGCAGGCAAGGGTGACGCGATTCACCGTCAGACGCGGGTGCTTACGCGGGGCGCCTGCTGCGATCAGCTGGTCACTATACACATACATACACACATGCGAACACATGCATTCTCTCTCTGTCTGTCTGTCTGTCTCTTTCTCTCTCTCTCTCCCCCCCTCTCTCGCTCATTCGCTCACTCACCTGTTTTTTTTTTTTTTTTTTTTTTTACGAGAGGAAAATGCATTTTATGCATACCCACCGGTCGATCCAGTGAGTTATGTGGGACACGAGTACCAAGTCGAATTACCAACTCGGTACTCCCTACCCACTAAAAACCCCTCTCTTTTCACGAATTTCCTTTGACACACTGTCCCTCTGACTTCCCGAGATCTGTTTTCACATAACGTCAAAAAATAGTTATTATTACCTTGTTCGATGACTTTTGATGTATTGCTGTAATTGCTTGAAGGAGAAATGAATTTTCCGATAGATCGTACGTTCTTAAATTTAACGTAGATATCACGTTGCAAAAGACAAGAAATCCACACTAAATTATTAACTGAAAGTTTTTCTCCTTTCATGAACTGTATTCTTTTATAAACTTTAACGTAATCACATTTATTTACTCACTCGATGAGACGAGAAATTTACTAATGACTCTCACTAATCACTATTAATCACTGTCGAATAATAACTGTTGGCGATTAAAAATCACTCGATGAAAGAAACACGCGCGGACACGTTACTACACGACGCGACGACGCGACAATGCGACGATAATTACTCGGCGACTGCAAGCAGTTTTTTGTCATGGTAGGTTGCGGTAGGTTAAGGTACTACTGGCGCAATCGAACGCAATCATGTGTTCGATTGAAGAATGCGGTAAACATAATAAACATTTAACATATTAATATTATTATTATCATGAATGTGTGTGATATCCATACATCGTATATCTATTTAAAAATTAATTAGATTAAATAAGTGTTTTTAAAATATTTATTACTTTTACTATTATCATATAAAATATTAATATTAAATATTTATTTAAGATAATAGTAAAAGTAATAAATATTTTAAAAACACTTATTTAATCTAATTAATTTTTAAATAGATATCATACGATGTATGGATATCACACACATTCATGATAATAATAACGCGTAAAAAACAGTATATGTATTTGCAAAATAGTGTATTATTAACTGTAAAAAACTACTGTAAAAAACCTATCTTCAAAATAGGATTATTTTAATCTACAAAATAGTTATTTTAATCTGCACAAAATAGTGTTATTTTAAACCGTAAAAAATTGTTCTACAAATTATTTTAATTTTGTGTAAAATTGTATATCCTACAAAAATAATGATATCAAAAAAATTGCGCTAAGTGAAAATAAAAACTTATAAAAATATTTTAACCAAAAAAAGTTATACAAAATAGTTGTTTTAATTTTCTACATTATATCCTAGAAAAATGATGATATCCAAAAATTACGCTAATTGAAAATGAAAACTTAAAATATTTTAACTAAAAAAAATTGTACAAAATAATTGTTTTAATTTCCTACAAATAATATTAAAAAGTTGCGCCAACTGAATAAAAATTTTCACTATAAAATATACATTTCTTTTTTATTTCCAATATTAAAAGAAAAATGATATTAAATGAATTGTAATATATCTATTATAAAAAATCGTTGAAAATATGAACAATCATATACATTGCAATAATCATATGCATATATCCTGAAAAGTTTAATTAAAAAAAAAAAAAAGGAAATGATAATATTTAATGTGTATGCGTGTGTGTGTGTATCATCATAACATAGAATATTTTTTATAAATGTGTCTTTTTGTTTTTTTTCTATGCTTTGCACAAACTACTTTTTATTTTTCATTTCCTTTTGCAAAGCATTAGCTATTTTTAATTTTGAAAATTTAAATATTCTACGTTATGATGATATAAAAATATGTTCGCTGAAAAGTTTAATTAAAAAAAAAAAAGGAAATGATAATACAAAATACAAAATACAAAATTAGAAATTAATAAAAAAAAATAAAAATTTATATAAAAATTAAAAATTAATACATATAAAAAAATTTTAGTTAAAAAACTTAGCGCTACTAATTTCATTAGCACATTATTCAACGTAGCAGCGCTAAGTTTTTTAACTAAAATTTTTTTATATGTATTAATTTTTAATTTTTATATAAATTTTTATTTTTTTTATTAATTTCTAATCTTTAATTTTTTTAATAATTTTTAATTTTGTATTTTGTATTATCATTTCCTCTTTTTTTTTTTTTAATTAAACTTTTCAGGATATATGCATATGATTATTGCAATGTATATGATTGTTCATATTTTCAACGATTTTTTATAATAGATATATTACAATTCATTTAATATCATTTTTCTTTTAATATTGGAAATAAAAAAGAAATGTATATTTTTTAGTGAAAATTTTTATTCAGTTGGCGCAACTTTTTAATATTATTTGTAGGAAATTAAAACAATTATTTTGTACAATTTTTTTTAGTTAAAATATTTTAAGTTTTCATTTTCAATTAGCGTAATTTTTGGATATCATCATTTTTCTAGGATATAATGTAGAAAATTAAAACAACTATTTTGTATAACTTTTTTTGGTTAAAATATTTTTATAAGTTTTTATTTTCACTTAGCGCAATTTTTTTGATATCATTATTTTTGTAGGATATACAATTTTACACAAAATTAAAATAATTTGTAGAACAATTTTTTACGGTTTAAAATAACACTATTTCGTGCAGATTAAAATAACTATTTTGTAGATTAAAATAATCCTATTTTGAAGATAGGTTTTTTACAGTAGTTTTTTACAGTTTTAAAATAACACTATTTTGGAGACAGGTTTTTTACAATAGTTTTTTACTGTTAATAATACACTATTTTGCAAATACATATACTGTTTTTTACGCGGACTTAGAACTTTTTTTTACCTTTTTTTAAAAGGGTAATTTTTTTAGGGATATCACTCTTTTTTGTACTATATGTTAAACATCTTTAAATAAATGAGCAAAGAACCCGCCACCACCCCCGTCATATTTCATTAAAATTCGACGGTCCTCTTTGCTTACTATATAGATATTCAGATCCTTCAAACTTCTTTGCTATTCTTATTGCAAAAATAACGGATAATTACAAATCAATATGTCATTAGAAATCTACAAAAGGTAAGCAATGATTATTAATAATATCTATAAAGATATTTTATAATATAATTTATTATTTTATATATTTTATTCAATCTTTTATTATAATCTTCTATTATATATGTTTTACGCATGATACTGTTTAATAAATGTCTTATTATAATTCATATATGTATTATACATACAAATACATATAATTACTCATCGCAATAACTAATGATTGTTATAATACATATATATTACTATATGTTGCATGCGCAATACAAATACATTATAATAAAAAATTAAAATAGACCATTAAAATTAAAACTAATCATTAGTTGTTGCGATACGTAACTATATGTACTTCTGCGTATAACACATATATATGTATTACAATAAAAGATTAAAATAAAGGTTAACCAAGTATTGTGTGTGCAACTCATATGCATTACAATAAGGATTAAAATAATAAAATATATAAAATAATAAAATATTATAAAATTTTTTATAGAAATGATAGATAACAATCTATTATTTCATTATAAAAATGTTTTATAATCTATTTTAATATTTTATTATCTTAATCTTTTATTATAATGCATATGTATTGCACACACAATACTTGGTTAACTTTTATTTTAACACTTTATTGTAATACATATTGTAATACATATATATAATAAAAATATAGAAATATATAATAAAAATAGATGACAAAGAATTAATTTTTATTTTAATCTTTTATTGTAATACATAATATAAAAATATTTTATATTGTACAATATATTTTATACATTTCTATTTTCAGATCTAACGAAAAGGAAAAAATGAAGAAAATCCTAAAAAGTAAGTGTAACACATTATATTATTAATACATATGCGTAAGAAATGATAGATAACAAGGGAATAAAAATTTATTTTACTATTTTTATTGTAATTCACTTATTGTAATTACTTATTTTTTATTGTAATTCATATTTGTGTTGCACACACAATACATATATGCATTACAATAAAAGATTAAAATGAAGATTAATCATTTATTATCTATCATTTCTACTATCATTTCTAAACATATTTTATAATATATATTTTATATGTTTCCATTCTTTCAGAACCTACAATATGGAAGAAATGGAGCCAGAAATTGAATTGTCGTCCTTTTTACGTGTTGAGGCTGAAGCGGCTTTAAAAGAAAATATAATACTTAAAAAAAAAATACAAAAATTAATGGAAACACAAAAATTAATGGAAACACAAAAAGAATCGCCGCCACCAACGATGGCATCACTACCACCGCCACTGCCGCCGTCAACGTCGTCACCGCTGCCATCGCCGTCACCGCTGCCACCGCCGCCGTCGTCACCGATAACGACAGCGGGGCAAGTAAGAGGTAAATAATTTTGAATTATATAATTGGCACGTTAATTATAAAGGAATCAGCTAAATGAATCAGCTATGTTAAAAGTTAATAAATCTATTACATTTTCAGATTTATGAATTTAACATTGCCCAAAGTATTTTTAGCCTTCTATAGAATTAAAATTTTTATCTTCATGAATTTTTGTGTCGTATAAATTATATTTTACAAAAGAAATTTTTAATTCACAAATAATTATTTTTATATTTTAAAAGGCTAAAAGTATTTTGCGTAATGTTAAATTCATGAATCTGAATGTACATATATTAAAATTAGATTTATTAACTTTCAATATAGTTAATCCGTGCAGTTCTTCTTTAAATATTATATTCAAATAAAATAACATTAAAATATTTCTTTTATTGTAGAACAACCGCGTGCACGATGGGCTAGAGCGGGACGGTCGAGAGGACGAGGCCGAGGCCGAAGTTCCAATCCAAGAACCTCAGCCCGTTATAGAAATAATATTTTTAATTTTTATTAATATTTAAATGTGTATGCGTGTGCGTGTGTGTGTGTGTGCGTGTATGTGTGTATCATCATAACATAGAATATTTTTTATAAATGTGTCTTTTTGTTTTTTCTTTCTATGCTTTGCACAAACTACTTTTTATTTTTCATTTCCTTTTGCAAAGCATAAGCTATTTTTAATTTTGAAAATTTAAATATTCTACGTTATGATGATATAAAAATATGTTTGTATATGTGTACATGCGTGTGCGTGTGTGTATGTAATATCATCATAGCATAGAGAATTTATTTTTTCTTTCTATGCTTTTGCATAAACTACTTTTCATTTTTAATTTTCTTTCGCAAAGCATAAATTATTTTTAATTTTGAAATTTTGAATTTCAATATTCTATGTTATAATGATTATATCAATTGCAATAAAATGAGCATTATATTTTTTCAATGCCATTGCTAGAGCTGTGATGACTATACCAGAACCACTACCTATTTCTAAACAAATCACAGGTTTCATCGCATGCAGAATGTCTAAATCTTCTTCCAAAGCATCTATTAAAAGATACGAATCCTCAGAAGGATCATAAACTGTCTTGAGTTCTTCATCTGATAAATTAACTACTGGAGTTTCCATAATTTATGGTGAAAATTGTAAGAAATTTCTTTTATAAAACTTGCAGAGTAATCAATGTTAAGTAATAACAATCCGCTGCTTCAGCTCTATTTGACATATCCTATAACAAAGAGAATAGTTATGCATAAAAAATAATACTCTTCGCAACTTTTGTACACAACTTGTAGTACATGATAGAAGCACAATTTTTTATAACATTCCAATAATTATATATGAAAATTGAAAATGATTTTCAAAATGCTCAAGAATTCTTGTAAAATAGGTAACAATAAGATATATATGTCGCTTGTGTAAGTAAATCGCAATTTTTTATCGTTACAATTCGATGAATAAACATATATTTTGCAATAAATAGTACGTACTGTGAAAGAAATATAAGAATAATAAATATACGTAAATTTGCAAGAAAAAACGCGAAAAATAAATGTTACTATTATTGCATGCGCGCTGAACAGAAAACTTGACGTCACCTTGTGGCGCGAATTCTCTCGTCCAGTTGATCCACCGTAGGTTTGAAGAGACTCATAAGACCTTCCGTTAATGCATCCGGCGTCGGATTTTCGCAAAAGTCATCTATCTTGTCGTCGATAGATGTATTGTCACTCGCTGTGTCCACATCCATGTTATAGCTGTAGTGAAGTAGACACTACCGTGTCTCTTGATATATATATATATATATATATATATATATATAATCTGAAATAATAATATAGATACAATCTAATCTAAATATATAAATGTTATATGTATTTTATTATTTTATATAATTACCTGAAGTGACACACTTAACCTTTTACAACATATTTATAAGCACCGTTAACGCCACAGAGCGCTACTAACGCTGCGTCGCGTGAATCACTGCTAGCGCATTCTTGTGGCAGACGTTGGAAACGTATTTCTGTATTTTCTTTGTTACGTTAAGAGGAGTTGACGATGACCATGACGACGTTTTGTTACGTCCAGACCCTGGAATGGATGGGCCGTATGGAAGGACGCAACTTACTTACCCCGTGACACACTTTATTCGGGCGTGTGTATGGATCGGGTCGAACGAATGTGAAGGGCCTGACACAGGTCAGCGACCGAAGGTCTCTTTAACGCTGCGTTTTTAAGCCTATTCGTTCGATGGCCCCTTTTCGGTAAAGGAATTTAATCCTTGTTACGCGGGATGGGACCTAGTGCGATCTCGGGATTTAGGGAAGAGAACGGTTTAAATAATTAAATTATACATAAAATTAAAAATACATATATTATAAAAAAAAAATAATGAAAGAAAAATACATCTTACCCACACAGCACATGATATCATTCGAATATTCTATACTCATACTGTAAATATACGTTACAGATGTAATATACTGAGAATAATCCCATAACATCTCTTGTTGTATATTATTTTTCATATATTCTCAGAATATACTTTGAATATCTCGTATTAGTATATTCTTTCTCGTATATTTTCAGGATACTCTATAATATTGCATGTGTTTCTTCATTTTGCCGCTACGCGCGCCACCAAACTCGTACTTAATTTTTGGTGAAATGGACATAAAGGACTGGTACTAACATGAATTCCAAAGTTTCTTCTTTTTTCTTTTTAGTCAGTTTAATTTATAATAAACTGACTTAATTGAAAGTAATTTGTCTAATAATCTGGATTCCTTGTTGGAATTCAGAATATTAAACAGATTATTTGAAATTAAAATGAGAAGTAATCCATTTACTGCATTTAAGGTATTTCATCTATTACCGAGTGTACTTACATAATTGTACATAGATTTTCGAGATCAATATATCATTTAATAAGGAGAATCATTTAATAAACACTAATAGGTGTTTTTCAAACGTTTTATATTCATCTATTAGAAATAACATTTTTGTCTGAAGTTTTGTTTATAAAGTAAATAATTTCACATTTTTATTTATTTTTTACATCACGAAGAATCTATTTTTTATTCTACATATAGTCCAACTATCTTCTATATTCATATATAATTTATTAATGTAAAAATATGCTTAAAATATTCTAAAAATATACTCATAATATACCAAGAAATATTCTGAGTATATACTGAGTAGGTTTCTAAGGCAGACATAGGAACATCCTCCGTACATTCTCAAAATATCATAGTATGTATATCGAATATTAGTGGGATATACACAATCTACGTTTGCGATATACTGAGTACATACTCAGGATCTACCTGTGCTGTATGGGTTAGGGCCTGAGCAGAATGGCTGCCTTAAGATTTTAAGACTATGTTTTATGCCTTAGGTCTTTGTCTTAGGTAACGCACAATACTGTGTGTTATGTCTCGAGTCTTATGTATACGCGAACGTTTATTTTTTACAAACGTTCGCGTATACATAAGACTCGGGACATAACACACAGTACTGTGCGTTACCTAAGACAAAGACCTAAGGCATAAAACATAGTCTTAAAATCTTAAGGCAGCCATTCTGCTCAGGCCCTTAGCAGTTGTAGGTATGCGTGAGTGGGTATCTGTGTGTGTATGTATACAGGGTGACCCATTTTAACTTAGGCAGCCAAATAACTCGAAAAATAAGCAAGATAGAGAAAAATGTTTTAGACAAAAGTTGTATGGTTTCGAGGGGGCCATAAGATGGTATCATTGGTTTGACCTTGAAGAGTCATTTGAAGGTCACGTGAAGGTCACTTCAATTTTTTTAAATGGAATATTCTATATATTTTTGTACATTCTTGTAGCTTATTTCGAGAGCTTTCCATAACACTATAATTAAGTATCTTTCCGTTAAGTACTTTTTGAGTTATGATGCTTGAAATAATTTCTTAATTTTACATAAACCGTAAAATATCTTGTAAAATATTCATTTTTCGATTATCTTACCTTAATACTTTTATGTACAAAATAATGAGAGGAATCAATTGGTGTAAAGAAAACACATAGTTGTTTTTAAGAAAAAATATGGAATTGTTAATTGCAAATTACATATTTTTTCTTCGAAACAACTATGTGTTTTCTTTACACCAATTGATTCCTCTCATTATTTTGTACATAAAACTATTAAGGTAAGGTAATCGAAAAATGAATATTTTACAAGATATTTTACGGTTTATGTAAAATTAAGAAATTATTTCAAGCCTCATAACTCAAAAAGTACTTAACGAAAATGTACTTAATTATAGTGTTTTGGAAAGCTCTCGAGATGAGCTACAAGAATGTACAAAAATATATAGGATGTTCCATTTAAAAAAATTGAAGTGACCTTCACGTGACCTTCAAATGACTCTTCAAGGTCAAACCAATGATACCATCTTATGGCCCCCTCGAAACCATACAACTTTTGTCTAAAACATTTTTCTCTATCTTGCTTATTTTTCGAGTTATTTGGCTGCCTAAGTTAAAATGGGTCACCCTGTATATTCTCGCGGGTGTTACAATCGTTCGGAGGTTATCAGTCAGAATATACAGGGAAGAATTTACGTTAAGAATTAAATTCTGACTGGTTAATACAATATACATATAATTAATATAATATAAGAAATAAAACAAAATAAAAAGTGAATGTGTAATAAAAATATGAATAACGCTTACTCATTAGAAGAAGTATAGAATTCGTCGCTTGCGAATATGTCTTATAGTTAGAATTAAAATTTTCTAAATTCACTAAAACACAGGTCTAAATTAAAATACAATAATAAAATTAAGATAAGAGATTCGCCAAGTTTAAGTTCGAAAATTATTCATCTATTTCAACGGTTTCTCCCAAAAGTAATGATAATTCAAAGGAAAATAATATGAAGAGAAAGGAAAAGATAATAATAATAATAATAATATGAGGATGGGAAATTAAAAGAAAACGAAAGGGAGTCAAAAAAAAATAGAAATGAAAAGATATATATATATATAGAAGGGCTGAAACGAGATATAATGATAGAAAACAATATAAATTCTCGGTAAATAAATCAGAAAGAGCTAATAAAGAGAAATAAGGAATTGTTCGCGAATCGCCTTGCGGAGATTCCCGGCGAACGGGGAATTGTTCGCGAATCGCCTTACGGAGATTCCCGGCGAAC